>NC_048231.1:87942504-88013208 GCF_002007445.2 Ailuropoda melanoleuca | reverse complement strand
AGTCCATAGTCTCTCATGTTTCATTCCCCCTTCTGATTACCCCCCTTTTCTTTATCCCTTTCTTCCCCTACCGATCGTCCTAGTTCTTATGTTACATAGATGAGATAAACCATATGATAATTGTCTTTCTCTGCTTGACTTATTCCACTTAGCATTATCTCCTCCAGTGCCAGCCATGTTGCAGCAAATGTTGAGAAATCATTCTTTTTGATAGCTGAATAATATTCCATTGTATATATGGACCACAACTTTTNGTCCATAGTCTCTCATGTTTCATTCCCCCTTCTGATTACCTCCCCTTTCTTTATCCCTTTCTTCTCCTACCGATCGTCCTAGTTCTTATGTTACATAGATGAGATAAACCATATGATAATTGTCTTTCTCTGCTTGACTTATTCCACTTAGCATTATCTCCTCCAGTGCCAGCCATGTTGCAGCAAATGTTGAGAAATCATTCTTTTTGATAGCTGAATAATATTCCATTGTATATATGGACCACAACTTTTTAATCCAGTCATCTGTTGAAAGGCATCTTGGCTCCTTCCACGATTTAGCTATTGTGGACAGAGCTGCTCTGAACATTGGGGTGCATATGGCCCTTCTCTTCACTACGTCTGTATCTTTGGGGTAAATACCCAGTAGTGCAATGGCTGGATCATAGGGTAGCTCAATTTTTAACGTTTTAAGGGACCTTCACACTGTTTTCCAGAGTGGATGTACCAACTTGCATTCCCACCAACAATGTAGGAGGGATCCCCTTTCTCCACATCCTCTCCAACAATTGTTGTTTCTTGCCTTGTCAATTTTTGCCATTCTAACTGGCATAAGGTGGTATCTTAGTGTGGTTTTGATTTGAATTTCCCTGATGGCTAATGATTTTGAACATTTTTTCGTATGTCTGTTAGCCATGTGTGTGTCATCATTGGAAAAGTGTCTGTTCATATCTTCTGCCCATTTTATGATTTGTTTATTTGTTTCTCGTGTATTGAGTTTGAGAAGTTCGTTGTAGATCTTGGATACCAGTTTTTATCTGTAGTATCATTTTCAAATATATTCTCCCATTCCGTGGGCTGCCTCTTAGTTTTTTGACTGTTTCCTTTGGAGCCCAGGAATTCTGATAAAGGGCACATTCTCATGACCCTCTGAAGGAAGTCACGTTGGAGGTGGGCAGCGTACTTTAATGGCATGCTCTTTTGTGTAGTAAAAATTATGCTTCTGGAGCTATAATGGCAGTTTAGTCATCTGGACCCCTGGGGACAAGGGCTACAAGTACATGTTGGTTATTGTGGAATTATTCTGAGATCACCGCTGATAATGATGGCGTGGAGGAGGTGGGGGAGGAGGGGGATGAGGAACAATCGGCCTTATCAAGCACTGTGCCATTCCCGCCTGCTGGGAAATGGGCGGCCGCAGAGGGCAAGGAGATCCAAACAGACCTCCATCCATGATTCAGAGGTCGCCTTGCCTTTGCTGTGATGGCTTAATTTGCTTGCTGAAGCATTGGAAACCAACCTCTGTTGAGTGTAGGCCCCTTAGAGCAGGGTCTAAAGTCCCTGAGGAGTCCCTCTCACTCTGTGAGGGCAGTGAAAATACTCTGTATGATACAATAATAATATATATGTTATTATACATTTGTCTAAAGCTGTAGAATGTACAACACCAAAGATAACCCCTAAGGTAAACAATGGACTTTGGGTGATTTGTCAAGGTAGGGAATATCAATGTGGGGGAGGATATGCATGTGTGGGGGGTAAGGGATATATGAGAAATCATTCCACTTTTCTCTCATGTTTGTTGTTAATATAAAAACGCTCTAAAAAATCGTCTCCCCCACCAATCCCCAGTACTTCAGAATGTCACTGTATTTGGAGATAGGGTCTTTAAGCAGGTGCTTCAGTTAAAACGAGGTCATTAGACTGGGTCCCCCATCCAAGAGGACTGGTGTCCTTTTAAGAAACGGAAATTGGGATGCAGACATGGACATGTACAGAGGAAAGACCGTGTGAATGCAGAGGGAGAAGGTGCTCGTCTCCCAACCAAGGAGAGAGGCCTCAGGAGAAACCAACCCTGTGAGCCGCTTGATTTCAGACTTTCCGTCTCCACAACAGTGAGACAATACATTTCCGTTATGTCCGGCCAGCCAGTCGGTTGTACTTTGTTATGGCAGCTTTCGCAGACCAATGCACGTTGTTTCCTCTCTTGGCCCTCCCACGCCCACCTGGCTCCCGCTCCCATACTCTGGCAGAGCCTGAATGGCAGATCGGAGACCCTGGGTGCTCCGCTGTTCTTCACTTCCGGCCTATATATTTCCAAGCACCAGGCGACAGAGTTATTATTTTTTTCACATTAGAAACGTCAAGCTGATCAAAGAAACAAACACTTTTAATGAAACATATGTGGGACACTTAGAAGGGGAAGATTTACAATGTGTCCGCTGTGAAACCAGAAGGCTTATGGAAAGTGTGAAGTAGGAGGAGAAAGATAACCGGCTCTGATGCCAGAGGAGACATGGCCTACATATTAAACAGAAGGGAAAATAATTCCCATCCATAAAATCACAATTCATTTCCGTATCTAACATAAATCACTAATACGCGTGTAGGCTATTTTCATCTTGCTGCATTCAGTGCTTTCCACACTGATCACAATAATGGACACTTTGATCTTGGGGAAGGAAATTAAACTCAGACATCGAGATATAAAATCGTCAGCGTTGCTTCAAAACCCAAACTCTAAAAATCCCACCTCCCTTATGAGAAATGCATTTTGAGAGTTAAGAATAATGTATGGTTGTCTAGTGTTTGAAAATCAGACAACGTCCTAACTCCCTTTGGCAACTTCGGATCTAAAACAAAGTTCTGCATGGGAATGGGATGGTGTTGTGTTAAGAAGATAAGGAACAATTCCACTTTGGAGTGTCCCCAACATTGCACGTGGGATGATCACGTAATTCAAACAGCATTAAAGCTAGTTTTTAGTATCTTGACTGGATATTAAATTGATATTCATTACATTTCTATAGGAGACTGTAAAATATGTGTGGGTTTGTCTGTGTGGTTTCTGGGGAGGATAATAAGCACATTTGCTATTGTATACAAATATGACCAATACACGATTTCCCCTCCTAACATTTGTAAAAGGGCTCGCCATGCATGCCTTAAAATCAATTTGGAAATATCCACAAATATGTTGTCTGTGTTCTCAAAAATTTAGATATTCCTTTTCTGTTGGCATTTTCAAAGCTTGGGCTGGACTCCAGCTTTCAAAGGAAGGATGAAGCCAGGAAGTGGAGTGCGGCCCTGATTTGCCCATGGCTTGGCTCCGTCTTTCTTTTTCTGTCTCGGGTGGTCCCCAGGAGAGGAGTCTCTCATCTTATCCAAAAAGAGACTTCTCTTTTCCTTCCTCTAAAAGTCAAGTCACCAGGGATTGGGGTCCTAAGCATGGAGCCAAAGTTGAAGTATATGTGTGTGTGCATGGGTATGCATGCGTGCTTGTGTGTTGGGGAGAGAAGAGAGGGGGCACAAGTGGGATTCAGGACGATACCTCCCTGTGGGTCCAGATAAGGAGAACCTGGAAGAAGTGGTTGGTTCTGTGTCTTCCTGGCTCCAGGACTGCCAAGTCAACCGCTCTTTCTTCACATTTTCATTTTCACCTGAAACTGTCTGAGCCAGTTGTTCCCAGCTCATGGTCCACATATCCCTGACGATCATGGAGAAACTCAAAAAAATGTGTGAAGGCATAGATCTTCAACAGAAAAAAAAACCAGAAAAACTATTTTGACTTGGATATATATTTGAATTTTTCAAATGTATGGAGATCCCCCTGGAAATTAACAAAATTTATTGTAAAGCATTTCTAAATTCAGGGCGAGTGGTCATTATTCTCTCCATCTATAGGTACTAAAACCTGACTGGTATCATCTGGAAGTCTGAAATTCAGTTTTGTTTTGTATTTTTTTTAACTTCCAAAGAGTCCTCGCCACTGAAGGGATGTTCAGACCCTTCATATGCCCCACTTCTCTAAGCTTGTAAAATCTTGCTTTTGTGATTATAACTCCACACCCAACTAGCTTCTGGGTTACCATTTGGTGAGAACATGCCAGTGTCAAAGATATGAGGCAAAGACAGTGAAGGAGGTGATTTTGTTCAGTCTATTGCAACTCAGAGTATTTCATTAATGAGGAATGTCTCGGGGGTAAGAAAAAGAGAGGGGGCATGGGGTTTTATGGAGGCAAGTAAACAAGGAAGTCACCCATGCATCTTATGGGAATTATGAGGAAGGATAGAAACATGTCTAATCTTGAATATGGAAGAGAAAGGGGGTTTGCTGCAATTAGCTTACACAGAAGGGTAGGGGGGTTTCTCAGCCATTGCTGTTTTCAGGAGCAGGGGACTCAGGCAAAGTTTAACCTTGTCATCAACAACATGGTAGGTTGAGTTGACTCAGCCACTTTGGCAAAAGTTCTCTTGGATCTACTTATGGGTCCTTAATTTTATAGTCACAAACTCAGGTGTGCAAAGAATAACCTTCTGTAACTAAATTGAACTGAGATATGATGTTCTCTTTCCCACTGATGTCAGGGTATGATATGTCAGTTACTTCCCTGTCAACTTAACCAATTTTGGGTATTGGTCACCTGAAAATTTAAACTCCTTCAATTCAGAGCTGGTCTCTTCTTCTTCAGTGTTGATCAAAGTACTAGGGGGTTGGGTACTGTTCTTGCATCAGGGGTACGTATTTGGTCCCTCCTTTCTCTATTTATTGCTGAAGGGTCTTCAGGGCTCCTTATTTCTGGCCAAGCAGGTCTCTCTGTGTTCTTGTTCACCTGCATGTTTGTCAGTGTGGTTCACTGCAGGTCGCCACAGGTCCACTAACACCTCCTGGCACTTCCTGGCTCCTCTTGGGTGCATCAGGAAAGAATCCAGCTTTTATAGAGATCTAATTTAATTTGGGGAGCTACCTTTAAGAAACAGAGCACAAATTTAGGATTTTATTGGGTTGAGTATACTGCTGAGTATATTTCCTGGCTGAGAAGAACTTCCATTTTGACTAGGCATCAATGGAAGCTGAATGCTTCACTTATAATTTCACACTTCTCATGACTAGAAGAAGTTTCCATGGGCTAGCATCTGTCTCTACACATTTAAAACCCTTCTCCTCCACTATCCATGTCGCTCTGGTTCTTGTTGCTGTAGGATATGTTCATATCATATATAATTTCTGGCTCTGCAACTTTGTGCCATGACTCTGGGTATTGGCACAGTGGATGCTAGGAGGATTTTTGGCACCCATTTGTATACTTGGATGGCTAGCAAAAACAATTAGACACAGAAATGACTGGGAACCATATAAATATATCTGACTAAACTCAAATATAAGTGTATTCTCAACTCAACTTCCTCTTAGCTGCGCCCCAAATATGCCAACAGCTACTCCAACATTATCTGACGGGGGAAGTGTGTCAGAGGAGAAGTTGGAATGGAAGGAGACAATGGTCTCAACCAATTGGTGGTGAAGTTTCCCTTACTGTTGCAAATTTTTAAAAAATATGGGACTATGCGAACACATTGTTGGAATCCTTTCTGGGGCTTTGTGAGGGGGCATGCAAATGAGGGCACTGAAGCTTGAATTTCTTTAGCTTCGTGATCAGTTTTCTTCTGTGTGCACAGGAAACTTCACATGTCCTTTCTGCCTCACCAGTACTGTGGAAGATGCAGGGTATTGTAGATCCCCTCTGAAGACATGTCCCACAGCCATCTCTACCTGACTGTGGCAAAGCTAGGGTAGATCAAGGCTCTTCTCCATGACACTGCTGATTACCTAAGTGTCAGCCTTCGCTTGGGGAGGACCTCTCTCTAAGCCAATTTGGGGTCTCTAGAATTTCTTCCCCACCCCAGGGCTTGGCCCAGAGGGAAGAGGCATGCCACCTCAGTTCCCTGACATCTAGACTCTACTTGGGTCCTTGTTAGCTGCTTCTTCTTTCTCTGTGCTGTTCAACATCAATCTCTTTTTGAGCCAGAAGACTACTGTCACCTCATCAGGCATTCTCTTCTCCTTCCTGGTTTAGGGGTAATCGCTACGCCCTGAGTTCCTCAGACTGTTAGCTTCTTGAAGATCAAAGCTCCTTTTCTTTTTCAAAAAGCCTCTCTCGCAATGAAAAGACTCAGTTTTCAAGACTCTTGTCTCGTTTTAAAAATTTAAAACACCTGTTTATGTCCCCTACTAACTTCTTTGTTTTTTGCTGACTCAGTGAGTGGAGGACTGTGGGGCAATGAGAGAATTTTGGGAAAAAGAAAACCCAGGTATTATCTTCATGTTTTATCCTGCCAGATTCATTTTGGGGTTTTAGAATCTCTAATTCTTGGTCAACAATTTTCTTAAGAAAACTTGTTAAATGGAATTATTAATGCTTGTCAGGTTATGGCATTGATGGCTAATTTTCAAAAACTATATCAAATTCTTTTTCTGTTTATTCAAAGATGATTTAGTGATTACATACTACATCAAAGCTACCTGGAGTGCTGCTCTTTTGCTGAGAATGCAGGTAGGAAAAGAAAGGTATGGTTGCCACCCTCCTTTAGCTTCCCATCTGCTGGTTGGGTGGGCATAGAACAAATACAAAATTTGTAAGATATGTAGTTACAGTATACACCACAAAGAGAAGTACAAACTGCCATGAGAGCTGAGCAGACAGGTTTGATTTACATAATCTCAAAGTAGTTTTGGATTATGGTGGTTTTTGTGTAATAATTATTTGTTGGATGACCAATTGGATAATTGGATGACAGAAGGAAATGGAATTCTTCATTCTTCCCTCCATACCAAGGGGAAGAGACAAATTTTTCTAAACTCTCTCTGTGTGTTTTTTGCTCCAGAGACAGATTTCTTTTTTCTTTTTAACCTAAAGACCTAGTTGATCCAGAACATTGTCAGGAGGATGAGGTATTAAACTGAGTTTTGAGAGAGAGAGCGTTGAGGTTAATGCCAAGAAATAGCTTTAGCTTCCAGACTAGCTTTGTAAGTGGTATTATGATTCCTAACAAGTTCAATTTATACTATAGGAATTATTTTACAGATGAGGGAAGTGAAAACACAAAGAAGTAAGTTCTTTGTCCTAGTAGTTTCATTCTACAATCCAACGCCATGTTTTTCCTCCCTGACATAGGGCTGCAGGCTGTGCACTGCTGTGCCCTGGTTGGACACTACACTCAATCCATGAATCATTTTTGGACACCTTCTTCTGCCACGTGTCCAGGCACCAAGACCATTTTTGGACACTTTCTTCTGCCACATGTCCAGGCACTAAGACCATCAGATGGCCCCTCTAGGAATTTACAATTGGTAAGAGAGACTAACACAAAAATGGTTAAAATACACGATGAAAATTATTTCATAGGACAAGGGGCCATAGAAAAACAGTAGGATAAGTTCTAGTAGGGAAAAGAGAAGCAAGGTTATACAGCTGTGGTGTCTAATGCACTAGTCATAAGCCAAACGTGGCAGCTTAAACTTTATTAAAATGAAATAAAACTAGAAATTCAGTTCCTCAGTTGGACTAGTCACATTTAAGTTCTCAAAACCACATGTGTCTATTGGCTACCATATTGGACAGTGCCGATGTGCAGCAGTTCCATCACCCCAGAATTCTTCTGGACAGTGCAGGTCTAAAGCTACGTTATAATGGTGTGGTAAATTCAAGGGGGCCAAGGTGGACTTCTGAGATGACAGACAATATCTGTTTCTGGAGAGGAATCCTCTTTGACAATCTGTGTACCAGTCAGTAGATAAAAACCACATAGTTATTTTTAACAGAAGAGATTAAATCTAAAGAACTGTTAGCTAGATACTGGAGAGATAAAAAGGCAAAAGGGAGCTAAAATATCGTTCTCAGGGCATAGGAAACAAAGTGCAATGGTCAGAATGATTAAACTGTAGAAGCTTGGAGATGGGCTGTGTGGAGCTAAAATTAAGACATTTCTTTCTTTCTTTTTTAAATTAAGACTTTCAGAGGGCACCAGCTGGCTGGTTCTAGTGTCTTTGAACTTGGAAGGGAAGTTCTGTGGGGCTGGAACACAGACCTCTGAGGAAGGGATGCTGTTCAGCGGGTTGTTGGTGTCTCTGAGCTGGGGGAGGGGCTCCCTGGGGCCTGGACCCAGACCTCAAAGTAGGGGAGGGGACCCTTGATGGCTGGCTTGCTCTGTTTTCTCCGAGAGGGCATGGTAAGGCTGGTTCTGGGAGTGCTGAAAAATTGAACCCTGGAATCAACTATAGGTACTGGAATGAACTGCTACTGTAGCCGTGGAAAGTGTGCCTGGGGTCATGCTTGCAGAAAAAGGAAGAAAACAGGAGGCAAACACAAAGGACTAAATCGCTCTTCCCTCCTTCTGCCTTCCAGTCTTCTTTTAGCAAGCCTTTGGCAAAGCCTAACAGGGAGCTGGCTGGCACAGGACAAATGTGCTTTGCAGAGTCCCAGCCCAAACATCACAAAGCAGAATGTGGGGAAGTGAGGGGCGGGGTGTTGTATAATAAAGAATATGACTGGCCTTTGTCCCTGGCTTCCAGAAGGAAGATTCTAAATCCTTGGAAATTCCCAAGTAATAGGACTGTCTTTGTTATTCAAGAGCCCCTTGGATCACACCTGAATTTATGCTATCAGGATGACTCAGAGGGGGACTGGTCACCAGAATGACCAACCATGGGATGGGAGGGTTGGGACTTTAAGTCAACCTGACCTCCAGAGAAGGGAGAGGGGCTGAAGATTGAGTTCAGTGGTGTGGCCAATGATTTAATCCATCAGGTCTATATAATGAAACCCCAGTAAAAACTGGATACCAGAGCTCCAAGGAGTTTCCTGATTGGTAAACACATCAGTGTGCTGGGAGGGTGATGTGTCCTAATTCCATGGAGAAAGGCACAAAAGCTGTGTGTCTGGGACCCACTGAGTCCTTGCCATCTGTGTCTCTTCATTTGGCTGGTTCTGATCTGTATTCTTTCTCATAAAACTGTAATCATAAGTACTGTGCTTTCCTGAGTTCTGTGAGTCATTCTAGCCAATTATCGAACCTGGGGAGGGTTGTGGGATCCCTTGGATTTGTAGCCAGTTGGTCAGAAGTGCAGGGGACCTGGGCACCCCCGAAGTTGTGACTGCCATCCTAAGTGAGGGCAGTCTTGCTGGGGACTGTGCCCTTGAACTTGTGGAGTCTGGCTATAACTTGGGGTGGCTTAGTGTCAGAACTGAATTTCATTGTACTGTCGCAGGGGACCGACAAGGGCTGGATTTAAATCTCTGAAGTAATTATTAAATACATTAGCCCAATCTGGAAAACTATGGATTCCTGTGACACGATAGTGTTCTCATGATTTACGCCTACGTAAACCGCCGCAAAACTTAGGCTCATGGGTTTTTGTGAATCAGAACTTCAGGGAAGGCTCTTCTCTGCTCCGTGATGTCTGGGGTCACAGCTGGGGTGACAGTACATAACTATAAGGTGCAGAGCTTACCTACAGGCTAAAATTAAAAGTGCGTCTTTACAGACTTTTTTTTTTTTTTAAGATTTTTTATTTATTTATTTGACAGAGATAGAGACAGCCAGCGAGAGAGGGAACACAAGCAGGAGGAGTGGGAGAGGAAGAAGCAGGCTCATAGTGGAAGAGCCTGATGTGGGGCTCGATCCCATAACGCCGGGATCACGCCCTGAGCCGAAGGCAGACGCTTAACCGCTGTGCCACCCAGGCGCCCCTACAGACTTTTTTTTTAATCACAAAATTAAGAGTAAAGTCTTCCCACTTGAACTTTTCTCCTTTCTCGGTTACCCTTGGTGCTCCCTGCACTAGTCCGTGTGGCCTTTGGGCAGCTCAGCTCTGTATGTCGGCAATGATTGCTGGCCTCTGCCGGCCAGCCAGGCTGGGGAGCTCATAATTTTGGATCTGACCTTTTTGGCATCTGTGATATTGATTCCAGTATTATTATACTCCTCCCTTAAATTATGGGAGCCCATCTCTACAAGCCAGGCCCTAGCTACAGGAGCAGAGTGCCAGAGAGTATATATACGTGGAATTCGGAGCCAGACGGCTGACTTTTTTTGATATGCCAGCTTTATCACTTACTAGTCTGTGACCTTGGACAAGATACATAGCCCTCTCTGTGCCTTGGTTTTCCCATCTGTAAATTGGGGTCCTGACCTCAGTTCTCATCTAACTTTGTCACTAACCAGGTGTGTGACTTCGTTCATCTCAGTTTTGTCATCTGGACGAGATGGTCTCTGAGCTCCCTTCCAGTTCTGCATTTCTAGATGTGAGAGTGTTTTGCAAACAATGAAAGGAGTAATGGATTGTAAGGCATTTGTTATTTTCTGCGCTGCGCCCGAGTCACTGCTGAACGCAGTTGCGGCTGCTGGTACTGCAGTAAGAGCGTAAGCTCTAGAGCTCGCTGAGGTTCGCGTTCTCGTTCCACCGCCTGTCTGGCTAGCAATGTTATTCAGCCTTTTGAGCTGTTTCGTCATGTAAAATAACCTTGAGTTACCCGGAATGCATTTGGCAACAAACAACTGACAGAAAGTGGCTTACGGAAGAAGGACATGTATTATCTCATCACCATGTTTGACAAGAAGCCTGGGCATAGGTGGTTCTGAAACTGGTTCAGTGAAAACTAGGTCGGCTTTTCTTGGCTTGTTCCTTGTGGTCACAAGATGATGGCTATAGAAGGATGTCAGCAGACAGGCAGCATGGGGGAGGGGGCTTCTTGTTGTCTAGCTGCTTCTTTGGTAAGGCAGGAAACTCTTCCCAGAAGATACCAGCAAAGATTTCCTCAGTTTCCATTGCCCACGGCTGGGTTCCATGTTCTTGCCTCAGCTGCAAGGAATGCTGGGAAAGCCCGCATAGGGCATTTGCATCCTCCATCAAGTGGAGGAGAGCCCCGCCCTCAGGAAGGGGGTGGAGGAGTGGCTTTTGAGCCCACAACCTATGGTGTTGGTTCTAGTTCGGACGATTGTGAGGATCAGATGGTTTTATGTATTTAATTTGTTTAAGTTAATATAGTAGCTGTTCTATGCCAGACACTGTTTAACATCAACCTATGGACTCCTAACGCCAGGGGGGAGGTACTATTAGGATCCCCACTTCCTCCCCATTTTAGATGAAAAAGCTGAGGCCCTGAGAGATTAGAATAACTGGCTCTGAAGGGCTCACAGCTCACACGTAAGTGGTGGAGGCAGGCTTCAAACCTGGTTCCTGAGCCCGTGCCCTGAACCCCTGCTCCACACTGTCTCCCACAATGCGTGTTCCAGCACATGCGGCAGGCTATCTGGGGCGGCTGGTTCCCATCCCTCCCCTGATGTGGTCACAAGAGCAGATGGATGCCTAATGGAAGGGGCAAGAATTGAAGCAGAATGTTCCTTTTTGAATGTCCCCCTTCCTCCCTCCGTTCCAGTTTCTTGGGTTGAGTTTTCCTTCTCTGGTGGATTCCGATCCGTTTCGAAAGAACTTGTGAAATCTATTCTGAAATTCTCTTTATTTAAGGTACATATGAAAAGGGTGACTTTTTTTTTTTCCTCCTGATTTTTAGAAGCCAGGACCGATGGGGAATATTTATTTTCTGTTTCTAAGGATGACTAGAAATGGGTTGATGGAGAGACCCACGAGGCCTTATGGGGAGCCATCTCTGAGTGCCAAGAGGCAGCTAGGAGCATTGTGAGAACACTGGAGTGGCATTGTCTTATGGCGAGATCCCTTTAAAATAGCATATTCTGAGAATGCTGTTAATTAACCTAACTGGGATGGCATTGAAAAAGGATGAGCCTTTCATGGCTTGTGCTGCGGCATCCACACAAAGATAGAGGGGCAGTGACGGGGATTGCTTTTGGAGGACCCCCTTCCTAAGGACTTGGAGGAAGTGAGCCAAGCATTTGTGACATAAACCAGTGACTCAAGAAGGAACAGGAAAGGGCTATCACAAGTTTCCTAGCTTGGGACACTGAAAACACAAAAACAAGGTCACGTGTCCACACAGTGAAGAAAGGAGTCTCTGAAAAAGAGAGGAAAAAACAGCCAAATATAACTCCACATAAAGACGATCAGAAAAACATCCTCGCTAGTTTGACAACCAACCAAGAATAACATATGAGTTCACTGAGCTCCAAAAATGGGGGGAAAGATAGAAGCATAAGCCAGCGAATTTAAAAATCAAGAAGTGTGTCTCTCGTGTTCATGCCGAGGAATGTTCCGGAGCAGCTCCTTATAGAGTAGAGCTAGCCCCTTAGAGTGGGGGTTCCTGTAGAGATGGAGCAGCTGCGCCTTTGATGACTCCTTGGGTATTAGCAAAACTTGCTAAATATAGAGGCACGTCAACAAGTCATAAATAAGGGAACAGGAGTGGGAAACTCCATACAAAAGGTGAGTGGGCAAGAACAAAGACATCCTTTTCTGCCAAGGCAATTATCACGTGCAGCATCGAAGCATTAATCACTGAGTCATTTAAAAGTTCAAATGCCAAATACGAATAAAAGTCCCATGCAGGAAACTGTCACATATCAGGGCACTGGAGGCAAAGTAGCACCTAGTGTCTGTTTCCAGCACTCTATTCTGTGGAGTGGAAAGAAAGCTTGACATGGACAGGGATTCTGAGGACGTTACAATGGCCAGGTGGCAAAGAACTACTCGGGCTGCCAGTCTGGTGTTTTACCTACCTTGCTTAATTCTTTCTCTGTTTAAGTTTCCTTTACTGTAAGAGAAACCATAAAATCTCTATCTTGATTTCCCTCGGGGATGTGGGATACCAGCTACCTAGACCTTGAGCGTGAGTGGGTTGGACCCCATCGACGTGGCCCATGCTAGGTCAGAGAACCGTCGCTGTTTTCTCAAAACAAGCCAAACACGTGCTGACGGCTTTCCGCTCTTCCTGTCTGCCCAGACTACATCCATTTTTTAAAAAAGATTTTATTTATTTATTCGACAGAGATAGAGACAGCCAGCGAGAAAGGGAACACAAGCAGGGGGAGTGGGAGAGGAAGAAGCAGGCTCCCAGTGGAGGAGTCTGATGTGGGGCTCGATCCCAGAACTCTGGGATCACGCCCTGAGCCGAAGGCAGACGCTTAATGACTGCGCCACCCAGGCATCCCTACATCCATTTAAACTCTGAAGAGTTTATTAAGTGCCAGGTGTAGGCGGTGTGGTGCTTGGGTCTACATCATAATACATCAGACACAAATCAGCACGGCCCCACTTCCAGTAAGTCTTGCTCTAAGGAGGCTTTGCCATACGCAAATGGGGAGCAGTTGAAGCTGCTCCCACAGTGAGGTGATTTCTGTGGAACTCAGAAAAGCATCTTACCTTGATTTCCCAAGGCAAACTGGTATCCAACCCCACAAACACAGCATTAAATATCTAAACTGTCACTGACCAGGTGATTCATAAGCACTCAAAAGATCTGTAGAAACAAATAACTCTTTTTAGAAACCTTATATAAAAAAAATATCTTCACATCATTTGGTCAGTCCTCAGTCTAGTGCTATACACCAACGACGAAGTTACTGAAATGAAACTGGTAAGCCAGAGTGGCGCAAGCTAGTGAAAGAGGGAACACGAGTGGTTCTCAGGTGTGGGTTTTTCCAGACAGTCACTTCCAGTCTCTAGGGAGTGTGGCAGACTTTTGCTCTCTCTGTTCTGGGTCCTCTCCTTTTCTCCCTCGTCTGATGGGAATCCCTATTGAAACTGGGTGTCATATGCCAGAGAATCTCAGAAGCTGCCCGTGGAAAGACAGTCCATTATTTTGCGTTCTCGGAAAGAAGAAACTACTGTCAAACTATGTCATGTCTTAGATTGTAAATGCATTCTGATTTCAGAGATGTTAAAATAGCAACAAAGAGTGCATTTATGATCTGAGGGAATACATATTCATCATTTTCTTGGAACATAAGGAAATTTGGGGTCTAACAAGCATAGACTCAACAAATACACGCAAGGTAAAGATCCTTCCTCGGCAAAAACTTCTTTTAATACTGGTTTCCCCCAAGTGCTCAATTGAGACTTCAGGACAAGATTCTTTGTGGAGACTTGTTTCAAGTGTCAGCCACCAGAGCGGTTATTAAAATGAGGCTGGTGAATCAAACAGTTCTGTGTTTTTCAATCTCCGACATGGCAGAAAGACAAGCAAAATTGATGACAGTAGCAAGAACAATAACACGTCAGCCCCAGTGAGAAGCATGTGTGTGCACGGGGACCTCCCTGCCGTGCGGATGCCGGTGTCCCCAGCTCTGTTCTCCTTCCAGCCCTGTAGTGAGGAGGAAACCACATGACTTTTGGAGAATGGCTTTGGAAATAACTATTTAAGACAAACTGGGATAGGGCGTGAAGGGAGGAGGCGTTCTGTGTTTGTACTGTTGATTTGGCCCTCGCACATCAAAGTTCTTTGAAAAACTTTAAAAAAAATGTTACATACATAGTAAGTACAAGAGAGTGTGTTTAACATCTATTGAATAATTTCAAGAATAATGGCAAAACAAATCCGATCAAAAGAAATATGGTACTGATACTTTGGAAGCCTGTGCATGATATCTCCAGATAGTATTGAGCCCTTCTTTGCTCCAGAGAGACTGACCATCCTGAATTTTCTGTGAATCACCTTCTTGCTTTTCTTTATGTATAGATATTCCTAAACAACATATGATTTCATTTTGCCTGTTTTGGAAATTTAGGGAAATAAAATTATACTGCATGCAGTTTTTTAAAACTTGCTTTATTATTGCTCAACATTATACATTTTAGATTCAGTCGTGTTCATATGTAGCCCTATTGCTTTCCGTTGTATGACTGTCATCATTCATTCATATATTCTCCTGTTTACAGATATTTGGGTGGTTTTGCTTTGAAGAACAATGGTACTATGAGGATTCTCGTACATGTCGCCTGGGAAGCACGCGCATGAGATTCTCTCGGCTACACATCTGCGAGCAAGGTTGCCGAGTCGTGGGGTGAACACATGTTTAATTTTCCTGCGTGATGCTAAATAGTGTTCCAAAGTGGGAGTGACAAAGTGGCCGCTTCCTCCCAACAGCAGTGTATGGGGGTATCTGGTACTCCATGGATTTGTTCCTCAGCTCAGAAAAAGTCGCCTAAATTTGTAAATTAATGCAGGGCTCACTGTGCTTGAATTTCTTACTAGTACTTGGTATTGTTAGACTTGAAAATTTTAGCCACCAGGTGGGAATGAATGGTATCTCACTGCGGTTTCATTATACATTTTCCTGATTGTTCATGAACATTTCCCTGTATGTAGTGGACATTCACCTTGTCTCATCCATGAAATGCCTCTTCATCTCTTATGCCCATGGGTTGTTTGTCCCTTCCTGGGTTGTCTTTTTCTTATTGACATAGAAATTCTTTATTTTATGGATATTAATGCTTTGTTAATTATAGGTATTGCAGTTAACTTCTCCTAGTTTGTGTCTTGTTTTTTCTTTTTCTTTTTTTTTCTTTTTAACTCTTTTTGGTGTCTTCTGACGAATGGAAGTTAATGTGGTTGAATCAATCACTAATTTTTTCCTTACAGTTTGTTCTTTTTGTGAATTGTTTAATCATCTTTCCCTATCCTGAGGTCAAAAATGTTTTTCTTTCTCTTTCTAAGAGTTGTAAAATTTTCCCTTCCATATGTCAGTGATCTCTCTGGAATTGATTTTAGTGAACGCTGTGAGGAGTAGATCTGTTTTCTTTTCTTTCTACTTTTTCTTCTTCTTTATCTTTAAAACTTTTTAAAAAATTACTAATGCATTGTCCCAGCCCCATTCCTTAAGCGTTGCTCCTTTTCCACTTGTTTGTACCTTCACTTCTTCCATAGACAGCTGCCCTTCTCAGGTCTCTCTATTCAGGCCCGGAGACTGTTTTTCTGTCTGTGTTCCAATACCACTCTTCTGTTTTCTGAGACTTTCTAATTCTTGTCTGGTAGGGCACACTATAGTTTTCAAGTCTGACTGGAATATGAATCGGTCTATACTGATAGATAAATAGAAGACCTCCTTTAAATTCAAAAATCTCAGGAACGTCGACTCTCAAATATGCTGGCATTGAATATTATAAGAACATAAAAAAGATTAAAAAAAAAGTCTTTTCCTTCAATAGCTCTATTTGAGCCAAATGTACATTCTTTTGCAAATATACACCAGAAAGCTAGGATACACTTTGCTGAAGACTAGCGTTGTTGCCTATTTTTATCTTTACAAAGGTGTGAAGATACATTTGGGTTCTCTTCTTACGGGATCCAGAAATCAGACAGTTGAAATGTGAAGTGTTGACATAGCCACTCGCACCTTCGTGGACTTCTGCCGAGGACATTCATTTCACGCTCCCCTTCTGGTCACTGCAGGCTAAAAAGGCACACCTGGGCAAGGAAGTCCTTCCTCTACTGAGATCTCTGGTTCGCCCAATTTGATCCCATTTTATTTTAATGAAAAAAAAAATATAACGGAATAGATAATAAAGTTCTCCCAAAGATGCCTTCTTTAGAGTTATCTAAAGTTTATCAGCAAAATAACTTTGACTAAGTTAAATGGCGATGTGTCACACACCCAAAACGTGTGAAGCAATTTGAAAAAATATTTTAAATATGCCATGGATTTGTAAATTAATGCAGGGCTCACTGTGCTTGAATTTCCATTTCTAAACTGCTTCATTTGCATGCAAAGAGTGGGCAATTTTTGTGTGTGTGAAAATTTAGCCTTAAGAAATGAAAATCAAAAACTCAGCAACTTGAAAAGAGCTGTTAGGCATAGAAATTGTTTAATCGGTTTCCAGCAGGGCCAATGGTGTTGGCATTTTGAAATACCAGATTGGATTGGCATCCTAGAAAAAAAAATCCTCAGCTCAGAAAAAGTCGCCTAAAAAAGCCACCATCTACAGAGTGGTGAAAGAAGATAGCCGAGATATGACAAATGCCAATGGAACGAATCCTGCGATCGAGAGAGAGCCCGAAGTGTGAAATGAACAAATGTTAGATGTGATAAAATTGCTGTCAGTGCTACCCCAATCATCGCTTCTGACAAATACAATGCCTGATCAGAAAATCAGGTGCTTTCGTCCGAGGGCTTGTTCGGTGGGGCTCCTTGAGGAAGACCCAACACTGGGTGCTGTGTCTTCAAGCCCGTGCTATCCTTTTGGAGTATATTAAAAAGGGGGGCTAATAATTCTCTCCATGACAAGGTTGAGATCCTAACTTAGATTTTTCGTTCCAGGGTTTTTAAAATGCAAGTTTAAAATAAGATTTCATTTAAACACAGCTCTCTACATTTTGTGAGGCTTTTGTAGCGCAGACCTTGAAAATTAGACCAGAATATCACATTTGGTTAGAGCCCAGGTTTATTTACAGTATCCCAAGTGAAAGGTGCGAAGTCAGATCTACCTGTTTATGATACTGACGATGATGAAGAATATAATAATACGAGGAATGAAACCCCCAGGAATAATAATAAACACTTTTTACTCATTTACTTCGTACACACACATATCTTTTGGGTGCGTGCTTTGTATTGGGTACTAGCCTAGGTGCTGGGGAGGCAGAGTGCAATGCAAAAATGAATAAGAAATAGATCCTGGGCGCTCCAGAAGTTCAGCCTTTTCAGTGAGTCTCTTCCTGGTGGGTTTTACAAAACGGAGCTATCTCATTTACTAGCTAATTTTCTCTCAAAGGACCTGCTGGCTACAAAAGGTCCAGATAACAAGGAGGGAGATTCAATCCTTTCTTATTTTTCCTTTAGGTCCATATGGAAGAGTAACGAGCTCAAGGAAAGTGATGCTGTTGTCTTACAGTATTTGAGCTCGATGCTTTGCTCACCCTGATTCTTCTCCTGACATAACGGCAGAGAAACCAGGGCATCAACAGTTCAGGTTTCCCTTCCTAGGGCCGGGGATGGAATTCTTGGGTAAAAACAAGAGGATACCGTGACTTCTTCATGCAAAGATCCCCTCTATTTGTGTTGTCACCGATAAGGAACAAACCGCACGGCCCAACCTCTTCAGACGTGAGCCCTGTTTCCAAAGTTCTCAGCACCATGCTCTGCACACATCAATGATTGTTGATTGAACAAAAGTTTTCTGTGTGATAAGATACTGTAGTATAGTGTTTTCTTTTGTAGTATAGTTTTAAAAGAGGAGAATCAAACAGCAAATGTTAATTTGTGCCTACCATGAATGTATTTAAAACCAAGTCTAGGATATGCTTATAAAGAGGTTGAAAAGAAAAGAATTGTAGATTTGCAGGGGAAACATTATAAGGATGGGTCCTCCATGGAGATTCTCAGGCATTGTCTCCTTTAAAAAAGTCTTTCTGTGGGCAATCTGTAGACTGAAGTGTTTAGGGTATGTATCGTTCAGGCTGACTTGAAGGGCTAATACTTGGGTTTTGTTTCAATCCTTATCAACTTACTGTTGCATACTTATTATCTTGTGGTTTACCAACCCATGGTGGATACAAAATAATTAAGTTTTAAAATAGGGCTACACATATGTGGAGTATATGCCCTCAAAGAGTCAGAATTAATTTTCTTTGTTGGCTTCGCTGGCTCAAAAGCCCGTACTTCAAATGAACACACATTCAAACCACACACCTCTGAGCTAACAGCTCATAATCGTTAGGAATGCTTCTGGCTTCCAGGGGCAGAAAGTCTGACTAATGGTGGCCTAGGCAACTGACATGGAAGTTTTTGAAACAATGGGGAATATGGAGGTAGGAGGTAGGTACTTTAAGGGTGGAACAATGGCTCAGCCACATCTTCAAACATCCAGGAACCAGGATTTTCCTAAGTCTTGTTCCTCTATCCTCAGTATATTTCTTTTTTTGCCTTCATGGTTGTCACCTCATGTTTGCAATGTGGCTGCCACATCTCCAGGCATCATGTGCTCATGCCAGCATCCTAAGCAGAAACTGAGGCCAGAGGCTAAGGATCTTATCTTCAGAAGTTCTGTCTTTTTAGACAGTAAGGAGAGACTTGAGAAATCTCCCATTTGCTTCTCATTGTTCAGAATGGTGTCACACAACCGCCCTACACAGTCATGGGGGCGGGGCAATGGGACCACCATGAGCTATTGTATCCATTAGTACTTACTTCGTGGTGCTGGGGAGAGACCCATCTTTCCTGAGATCTAGTGATATCTGCTTGCTACCTGAACTCATTGTCAGAATTCTCTGGTCAGGGAAGGAGGTCATGGGCAGTGTCTGTGCAGACTGTGGGATGTGATGGAGTTTGGCATTGAAGAGTTGAGAGAAATTGTTATAAAGAGGCAGACGAAATAGTGGGTTAGACCGTGAGCTATGAAGAGAGAACACCCAAGATTGAATTTTGGATTTGGTGCTTACTAGCTGTATGACCTTGGGCAAGTTACTTAACTTTCTGCTTTGTAGTTGAATTATCTGCAATAATCCCTACTCACAGTGTTGCTATGAGAATTCAATGAGATAATATGGGCAAAACACTTAGCACAGAGCTCTGCACGTGTTAAAGCAGAAGTCTCCTTTACCGCGTCAGAACCTATAGGAACTGAATGGAGAGCTCTCTGGTGTTACAGGCCCATGAGGCTTTGGACTCACTTTGGGGAAAGCACTGTTCTGAGGGACAGGAGGCCAGGCTTGGGGACTAATGGCTGTGTCATTAACTTGCTGAGTGTTTAAGACTATGTTCCATTCTGGGCCCTAGTTTCCTCAAGTGTAAGATGGGAATCATGGTCTCCAAGTCCCATTCAGTTCCAACATTCTGATGTAATGGTGACCTTTTGGTAGTGGACAGCTGGTGGCATGGGTCCTAGAGGCTTTTTAGGGGCCACTCCCATCACACTCACTGAGAAGACTGGAGATTTCCTGTGTTTTCTCTAACGGCACTGTTTGCTGTTGTCCCTATGAAAGTGGAATGTAATTGAGGGGCTCATACCCTCCCTGTGGCCCATATGCTTTTTAAAATTAAAAGTAGCCACGGGAATAAGTTAGAGACCTCATCTTTCAAATGACTAATGACCTCGTCCATAAGTGACTCCCTGGTTCTGAAATCCCGGTGGGACTTCTGCCCCCCCTCTGTCAAGACTTGATTTGATATTTGAACTCGATTTTACATAAATAGGGTATTCGGAAATGTTCTTCGTTAACTATGTACTTATTTAGTTTCAATAAAAACAAGGCAAATGCATAATTAGCATTTTAACAATAAATAAATTAGAACTTGAAATTCTGTAACAATATACACTGTTAGAGAAGAATCGAAGAACGCGGTCTAAAAATAAAGGCGAACTCATAAACACACTCTTCTTTCTCTCTGGAAATCAAAAACACACCAATGGTTTTATGACAAAGGACGAATAATGAAGGGAACTGAGAACTTTTCTTCCCACCTAATAGTGGGAAGGTAGTCGTGTGGAGTTGGACGACGAACAGTTGTATCCAAAACAATAAATTTGCCCTAAAAGCTTTGATTATTAGTTCCACTTAAAAAAGGCAACAACAACAAGGATAAATGTAAAACTGATGTTAGGAGGTTTTAAAAAGCTGCAACCCATGAAAACTAAATAGTCGTTTGCAAAATACTGTTCCAATCAACAGAATTGTTTCCTTCAGAAGAGCTGTCGGATGCCCCGTACTCCATCCTGGTACAGCCTGAAAATTGTTCTTTCTTCCTGTGGGACACAGAGCGGTTGAAACGCTTCATGGAGTCTGTTGTGCCCTAAAAAATCCTCAGTGTCATTGTGGAATAATCAGGTTCAGATTTAACGTTACAGATTTTCCAAGGCCTTTGCAATTAAGGAGGGTTTGGGGCTAGTGATGAAAGCAGCCTGTGCCGAGACGAGCTATATGCACGCCCATGAGAGCCCATCGGTAGGGCGGGACCACGGCTCACACCAGCCCTTGGCATTGACTCAGATTTCGGGAACTCTGGGTGTTCCATGCACACTTCGCTTTAGGTGCAACGTAGCACCAGGGCAAGTATTAACCTGTGTTTTGACTTTTTCTAAATTGCTTCCTGGTGATGTATCCTGAGGCCCGAATGTCTAAGAAACAAACTAACAAAATGCACAAACAGAAATAGGTAAAATAATTCCAGGGAGTGTGAAACCATCCGTATTCTGAAAAATATTCTTCTGTGTTAAATAATTTATAGAAGAAAATGGATTCAGAACAGAGAGCTTGAAAGTATTTTAAAATTTGGAAATTCGTGTGTGTGTGTGTGTGTGTGTGTGTGTGTGTGTGTTTGCATGCATATGCACACATTTGAATTTTAACTTCCCTGATCTTGGGGTGAATCTGATAATGACATTTATCCTGAAATGAACTTAATGACTTGCCTCTTTTCTGTGCACGTTTCTCCCTACCCTGACCCACTGGGTCCTGGCCCCAACTTTGGGAGGAATTTTAGAAAATGATTGTGCTCGATTAAGATCCATGGAAGGACACTTGGGTATATTTAAAAAGTCGCCGTAGCTTGCAGTGAAGGGCAGTTGGGTAAAAGAGTAGAAGCAAATTAGTAATGAAAAACCGTTCCCAGGGTCAAAAATAATCTAGGGACCTAGGCACAGGCCAAGAGGACTGGGAGACAGGCAGGGTACATTCAGGCCAAAGCTCATTAAATAGAAATGGAGCAGAGGGAGGAAGAAAGCAAGTGGTTTGGAAAAGCAGGGGAACTGTTCACCCACAGGGGCTGCAGCTGGCTCTGGGCGCTTGGAACCCCATCACAGAGATTCGGAAGTCCAGCCCTGTCACGTTGCAGATGAGGAAACCAAGGTTGACCGCTTTGCCTCAAGTCCCAGGCAAATCAGAGCAGAAACAGGGCTGGCACCCAGGACTCCCCGCTCTCAGCCTGGGGCAACCCCACCACGGGACAGTGACCTGCTTCTTCCAGATTTGATCTCGCCTGCTCACTGAAATTTCACTAGGAAATTAAAAAAGGAAATAGAGGAAACCACATTTTATGAATGACTGAAAAAATGATATAGGAATAATAGCAAATAAAGGTAATTTTATGAAGCCCGAGTTTCTCGGCACTAGTGGCACACGGGGACTACCTAGGAAGCTTAAAAACAAACACAATGACAGACATCCACATCAGACTAATTTAATAAGAATCGGTGTGAGGCTCTGACACTGATCATTGTAACAACCCCCAGTTGATTAGACAGTGTGGCCAGCATTGGCATGAAAGGTCTGGATTTGAATCCTGCTATTATTAGCTGTGTGACGTGAGGCAAGTGACCTAACCTCTCTGAGCTTTGCTTTGCTCGTGTTTGAAATGGAACTGATAGAGCCTGCCTTTTAAGATTTCTGTGAGATTAAGTGAGATGAACATATGACTTGCCTGACACAGTGTTGTGTATTTGTCATTAAATGTGTTTCTTTTATAAGAATCTGAATCTTGATTCGGTGGTTAAAATTAGAGAATCAGTTTTTATTTTGTAAACTACTAGTGAATTTCCTTTTCTAGTGTGTTCCTAACTCTCTGAGCATATTCTCACTAATTCTCATCACAAATTCAAGAACGGTTTTCAATTTCCAAAATAAGGTGATGGGCAGAGGGCGTAGCCGCCAAGAAAGTAATGCTTACTTCACTGACAAGTGGGATTCCCGTGGGTTGTCTGGAAGAGGTGAGCCTCCTGGCTGGTATTAGAGGGTAGCGTAGGGCTTTCCAGAATGAAGGCACGTGGCAGCTGATACACAAATACAACTTTAAACGCATCAGGTCACATGTTGAGAAAACCATTGTCTTCTCGATTCTCTTTCGGTAATATGTCTTGTACTATGAAGACATTTTGCTTGCTAGTATTGCTCATTAAACAGAGGAGATCTAAGAGTCTTTTTACTTGGAATTTAACATTGTTTCACCTTAATTCCGTTTCTGTGTATGTTACCTTTTATTTAAGGCAGTGGTGCTGGTTTTCCATTTAAAATAATGAATGCATGTAAGGAAAAATGGGCCAGGACTCTTCAGTGAACAGTGTAGGAATGATAAGCAGGTGGGGGGAAGGTCTTGGGTTCTCACCAGGGCTCATCTGTGAGACCTCAGACTGGAACAGGAATGCACTCCTTCTGGAACTCGGTTTCCTCAACCCTAAACTAAAACTGTTGGACTTGACAATGCCTCTGATTCCTTCCAATTTAAGCTTACCTGATATTCAAATTCCCCCAATTTGGGCTTTTAAGGATAATCTTGTTCATGTAAAGATACACATATTTATAAACACCCCATGAAGCAAAAGAAATGGGCTAGAACTGAACTTTTGCTCTACTTCCTATCCCCATAGAAGAGCTTGTGGATTACTGGTTCTTAACAAAGTCATTCTTTATTGGGATCTCCGCTCTTCCACCAGAGTTTTCGTCTCTTGCTGATAGACCCTATTCATTAATTTTAAAGACTGTTGTGATCTGGCTGATTACCTGCATTCAGGTGTAACGCCCAAGCCAGGTGTATTCTGCTGTGAATTTCCTAGGCAATTAGATCTGTAGATTATTGCTGGGTTAGCATATTTCCTTTTTTTTTTTTTTTTAGCACTCTTAAGAAATCTGAAATAGGACAGATTCTCGCACTGCAGAGTGGTAGTAAAATGTTAATTGTTATAAACCAGCATGAATTTAGTGGTTTGGATAGAAAGGTGACATCAGTGCTTTGCCCATTGCTCACTGCGTGAGTTTTGGTCGGTAGCACACAGATGCTGATGACATGGGGTCGGCGGACTGGGCAGGAGGGACGTGAAACCCACTAGGTCTTCAGTGTTGTTCCCTGAGGTTGGTGCCCATCGGGACAGGCCAGAACTGGGCCGAGGCTGGCAAGGCATCCAGGCTGCAGAATTTTTATAGGTGGTCCCAGGTTCCTGCAAGTGCCTCCCTCAAGGCCTGGCCCCTTGAAAACTGGCCGAGCGTGAGCTGGGGGTTTTTTTCTCAACACTGCTCTGGGTGGGGAGGACTAATTCATCCAGCTCAGTCGCCCTTCTGCTTCTGTCCTCCCCACTCTATGCCTTCACCCCTCAGCGGCACAGTCATTGTCAGCCTTCAGTGAAGACCTCCCTCCTCCACCAGTTCAAAGTCTCCTTTCCTAGTGGGGATGTCTGCACCACTCCTATTTTGTGTGGTTCCCTGGGATGACAATGTATCCTTCTTGAATCCCAAGCATTGCTCTATGTCCTTTCTGGTGCATTATTGTATCCAATCCTCTCTACATTATTCCTCCCCTCCCCTGCTCTGCAAAGGGGAAACTTGAGGCTTAGGAAACAACCTAGCTTGGCCCCAGGTGATAATGGGTTCTGAAATAAGCAATTTTACATGACTCCAACCAGCAGAAAGGTTTTTTTTTTTTTTTTTTTTTTTAAAGAGAGAATGAGCACACGGGTTGTGGGGGAGCAGCAGAGGGAAAAGGGAGAGAGACATGGGAGCTCGAGCTCATGACCCTGAGATCATGACCTGAGCTGAAATCAAGAGTCAGATGCTTAACTGACTGAGCTACCCAGGCGCCCCCTGCAGAAAGTTCTCTTGGCATTTTCCAATAAAGGAGAAATGTTCAGGGAATTTCCCTGAAGGCCATAGTATCTGTTGGGTGGATGAGATCTTATATTTATTAGGGCTGGGAAAATACTAGTGACAAAACACTATAATTCTTTTGGTGGCAAAGGGTTTGGAAGAATAAGAAAGAGCCAGGTGCGCTGTCGGGAGTCGATTCTGAGGCAGGGGCTTTATGAGCCCCACAGCTGTAGACAGCCTCGTAAAGGGAGCGGGGTCCTTGGCTCTGGAGCTGTAGGCGGATCCGTGACTCCTACGGTGGGAGGCTGTGGGCACGAGACTGAATTGTTTGGAAGTCTGTGGAAATGTGGTGGTAAGGAAATAGAGAGCTTGTCATCAATGTATTCGCTCACAAATACTTGGGAAGCATCTGCTAAGTGCCACACGCGATTCTCAGCACTGAGGATACAGAAGTAAACCACCAGATGAGAGGAGAGCCTGGCTCTCTGGGAGCTGGAGAGAGAAGCCAACACTGGAAGGTTGAGCAGAGAAGGAGTGTGCAAGGCGACCCGAAAGCAGTGACCAGGGAGGTGGCTGCAAAACAGGGAGGGAATGGTATTAATAAGCCTAGAGAAGAGAGTGTTTCCAGAATAAAGATGGGCTAGAGCTTTACCAGATGGTACAGAAATCTAAGGTGAGGGGGCTCTCAAAAATCTTGTACACCCTGCCACCTCACACCCTGACAACGTACAAGTTTTCCTCCTTGACCTTTTCTTGAGAGGCTCTGCTCCAGTGTTCACATCTCGCGAGAGCGAATGACGTGCAACGGTAAGGAAACGTGTATGCGTTGGTGCATATGCTTGCAATAGTGCTGGCCTCGCGCTGCATTCTACTGGGAGGCAAATTTTGCTGCCTGTGGTGTGCTTTAACATGAAGCATTTGAAGTGGTATTCTTTTTTGGGGTCAAAACAGATCCGAGCACCATACGTAAGTGTGCCGAGCTGTGAACAGAGCAGCGATTTCCTGAGACGAGGTGTGTGTCTGCCAGGATCAACCACAGGCCCTGCCAGATCCTCGTGGGAGCTGAAATGCCAGGGAGCAGCCTGCCACCACAAAGAGAAGCTGAATGGCAGCAACACCTCCAACGGCAGAAAATTTAGAAAATGTTCCTTGGAAACCAATTCCTCTTTGTGCAATCATGACAATACCAAGATACCAACCCATTTGCTCCTGAGAATAATTACAAGTGCCATTTGTATAATCTTTGAGAGTTTATAAAGTGCTTCCAAGGACGTTATCTTATAGACTGTATTTGAACTTGGAGCGTACGGTCAGCTCAGATGAGGATCCCTCATGTGCCAGCTTGCACGGTCCCTTGTCTCATTTCCAAAGGGGAGCCATGGAAACCGTGGCTGCTCCTGGGGACTGGTGTCCTGCCTTTGAATGACTTGTTTCCCAACAATTTTGGAGATAAATCATGACTCTGAATCATGAGAGTATGGGAGAATTTCTATTTTCTCCATATATCTTGGGGTTTTCCAAATTTTCTGTGTTAAGCATGGCTACATTTGTAATTAGAAAAAAAAAAGTTGTTGAAAAACCAGGGGAAGCAAGCTTCTGAATTATACCACGGGATTGGCCACCTGCTTTGGTCGAACTTCCTGGATCAGAAGAGTCATTGCAATTTTGAAGAGGAGCCAGAGAGGTCATGTAATCAAACCCATTCGTGCACCGGTGTGCAGAGAACGCAACCAGTGGAAGCAGTGTCCTACTTCTTTAAAATAGATACTTGGAAAGCCTTAACACCAGCGAAGCAAAGCCAGAGATATGGATCCTCTTAGATAGAGACGGATTCTGAATGTGCTATTTTCTCTTGTAAATAGTTACTTTTTATTAAATAATATGTGCTTCTTAAAGGAAATGTGGCAAATAAAAAGAAAAGGAACAATATTGTATCCATTAAAGATGATCTCGAAATCCCCCCCATCTTTTTAAATGGAAGCAGGTGGGTATTTTGTTTTTGTTTTGCATAATGGTATTTATTTTTATTTGAATTTCTGAATTTCCTTTTCCAGAATTATTTCTCAAATCTGAATAGCGAGAGTAACAACTCATTATAAAAGTGTTTTGAAAAGCTTCAACCAGAGTGAAAGAAAGGCTGCTTTCGGCAGGTACAGTTACGTGAGATTCTTTGAAGGGATATCCCACCAGACAGCTCATCAATTTTTTTTTAAGACTTCCCCTGTGTTGAGTTCCTAATTTGAATTCTAAAAAAGAGCCAATAAGTGATATATTATCAGACCCCTTGCCTCTCCGAGACTATATTTCTGTACCATTACTCAGAAAGATGACTGGCAGGGTATAATATGCTTGGTTTACAATTTTGTCCTCAAAATATGTTACTCATTGCTTCATTGTTCTTTAACATTTAGTATTAAAAAGTTAAGAGGCCAGTCAGACTTTCACTTCTTTGTGTGTAAACTGATTTTCTTTTCTGCCTATAAATATATAATATGGAAAATTTTATCCTAGTAGTTATATACGATTAGGTCAGTCCCAGTGGTTTCCCCCTTCCCAACGGTTTCCTTGGAACAGGATGAGCTGTTTGAACAATACACTCCTATTTTTTTTTTTTCCTCTGGCGGAACATTTTCTTTAACTCTGATTTTGGACATTGTGTTTATTCCAATTGCTGTACTTTTTAAGTTTGAGCTCTCTCTCTCTTTTTTTTTTTTACGACTTATGTATTAATTTTAGGGAGACAGAGAAATGGAGAGAGAGAGTGTGTGTGAGTGGGGCGACAGGCAGAGAGAAAGGGAGAGAATGTCAAGCAGACTCCCCACTGAGTGCAGAGCCTGAAGTGGGTCTTGATCTTATGACCCTGAGATCACAACCTAAGCTAAAACCAAGAGTCAGATGCTTAACTAACAGTGCCACCCAGGCGCCCCTCTATGTATGTTTTTACTATTTTCTCCCATCATTTTAATTTTTGTCTGGATTCTAAGAGAACTCCTGGAATTTCTCCTCTGAGTTATTGATCAATTTTCTGCAATGACAATTATGTCCTTTACTGCCTCCAATTATGTTCCACTATTGCTTTTCTAATTTTCCCAAAGTCTTTAATATCTAACCTATGTCACTTTTAGTCTCCTTCTGCTGGCTTTTCACCTCAATTATTTCTCTCATAGTGATGTTCTCTTTTTGCCCCATGGAGTGCAGGTCATTCTCTATTTAAGTCCTAATCCCAGATCATTTTTTCCTAATTCCAATTTTTGTAACAAATATTTTTCAGAAGTCTGTTTATCCTATGAATTTTTGTAATTCCTTCCTTCCTTCCTTCCTTCCTTCCTTCCTTCCTTCCTTCCTTCCTTCCTTCGTTTCTTTTTAGATTTTATTTATTTATTTAACAGAGAGAGAGACAGCCAGCGAGAGAGGGAACACAAGCAAGGAGAGTGGGAGAGGGAGAAGCAGACTCCCAGCAGAGCAGGGAGCCCGATGTGGGGCTCGATCCCAGGACCCTGGGCAGACGCTTAACGACTGAGCCACCCAGGTGCTCCCATAATGATTTCTTTCATATGTTGATCTAATTTTCCCTTGTTCTTCATGTTTTAATATTTTTCTTTTTGAGTTATCCTCAACTAGAAAGGATATTTCACTTACTCTTGGCCTTGTTCTCTGGTGCTGGTCACATCTCTTTCTCAGAGGTTGAGCTTGCGTTGATTTCCAGGGGGCCTCTTCAGGACTGAGATGAAAGTTCCTTCCATGCTTCCTGGCTTTAGCATTCTGAAAAGATGGAATGCACAGAAGTGAAAGCTCCTGGCATGTACTGCTACTAGAGCTCTCCATGTCCCTGCAACCCCCCCCCCTTATATTACATCATCGGAAAAGATGATATCTCATCTGACACTAGGTGTTACTTCCAGCTTCTCTGTATTTCTTGAAAAATATCTAATAGGGGTTGTGGTATAATCTAATGAGTACTTGCTGAGAGTGTCTTAATCTGGGTATACACCCCAGGTCTACCTTTGACCACCTTTGTGAACTTTGCTGAATTACTTCCTATCATCGAGCTTTACTTTCCTAGAATGAAGATAATGATGCTGCTATTATTTTGTGTTGTGAGGTTAAGGAGACATGATGTTTGTAAAGTACTTAGCACAGTGCATAATAAATAAATTTTAAATATTAACTGCTGCTATCATTATTAATATTACTGTTCTGTCTTTGAATACAGGTATAAAGAGAGGCATTGAGTGGAGTGGAGGGTATGAAACAGCACTGATGGCTTTGAAGAGAAGCCTGAAAGGAAGCTGTCCAATTTTGTCATTGACACAGATGTTGAATTCCTGAATCTTGGTGGACAATAGGGGAATATTTTCAATCAGACACAGACATGGTGAGTCACAAAATGGGTTTCCAATCTGGTTTGATCTGCTTCTTAAGTAGTAGAACTTGCTTGAGATTCTGATAAGAGTTTGATTGCAAATCACAGTCTTCTTATTGCTGTGATGTTTCATCTTCTGGGTCTTCAAAGGTATCTTTGTGTGAAGGCTGATGGTGGTGTGTCCACAGCTATTATCCAGTTGCAGTGTTAAGTTGGAAGTCTGCAGGTGTATTTCTCAGTTTTCAAATACAAATTACCAAGTTTAACCAGTTAGATGCATGAAAACAAAATATGTTGCATGAGTGATTTCTTTCATTTCTTAGAGCTCTATAAGTAATTCTGTTTTTATCCAGATTTTACTTGTTAAATGTGTTCTAAGTCAGGGATGATGGAGCCTTATTTTTCGTTTCGTTACCATGTTGACATCCTATCATTCTCACATCGTGCCATAATGAAATCGCATGTTTTGCATTCTTATGGACCTTTTTAACCACTTAGTTGTGTTTCCTATAAGCCTTCTTCAGGATCAAAGACAGAGTTGAATTCAGTGCCCTTGGCATTGAGAGTTGAATTTATTTGAAAAGGATGCTTGAACTTCACTGTGTGATATAGCACTCCCGCAGAATCCATTGTTATTCTAAAAAAATAGATCTTAGGATGTGGCTTATCTCTTTATATTGTGGAAGGATAGATCTATTTTTAGTTGTGTTTTTGAGATAACCTCGATGTGGCTCACCAGAGTTCAGATTGGAAGCTGCTCTGTTTTCCTGTTGACGGAGAATGCTGGAAAAGCTTATGTGGTAGTGATGGAAAGAATAGCGTCCCACTGGGTAGGGGCAGTGCTGTCCAGTCTGAGTTTTGCTAAGTCTGTGTCCAATTACCCCCTAATAAATTTAGCACCAACATGGCACTTCATTGTAAAGTGTTTTCAATTCTCTGAAGAACTCTCCTCAGACATAGGTCATTACCATTATCACCCCATTGTCCACAAAGTGTAGTGTAATTCCATATGTCCCATGGGTTTTTGGTTTCTTTAGTGAATTCATTCCCATTAATATTTACTGAGGTGACATTTGGTTGCTTGCCCCATGACAAATGGTGAGGTTAGAATGTCTTGTTCTGTGGTTGGGACGTTGGGACATTGGACATGCTGCCTTTCTTTTGAGCATAAGAAGTGCATGGAAACAAACCAATTAGCCCTTCAAGTGAGTGCTGAGGATGCCAGGGACATGTGGTTAAGTTACATAATGATGAGAAAGTCAGAAGAAGTACCATCCTAGGGCTGAAGAAAAGAGGTCACTGTTTGGGGGATTTGGCCTTATCTTCAGGCGTGCTGTCATTCGTGGGACCTGTGGAGGCTCTAGTATCTCAGATAACTGTCCTGATGATAAATAAATCAGTGGAAAGTTAGGCACTAACTTGAACTAGAAGGACTCAATATGGCCAAAGATTTTTCCAGCAATGCTGTGCTGGAAAGTGTCAGTACCTTCTGCCTCTTATCTCTCAGTCTAATCTGCCAGTTACAGGAGTTCCTTCCTTCTTGAAAAGTCCATGGTTCAAAGCACAATCCCCCTTAGTTCAAATTACAGCCATGTCCCTGGAATGAAAGGCATTACTGACCTGTAATCTGGGAGACTTAGGGGAAAGGGGAGGGAGGAAAAGGAATTGACATGTACTGTGAAGCCACAGAGTGAGAAATGAGGCACTAGGCGCTTTTCAAACATTGTTCTGTTCAATCCACACAATATGCTGCTGCTGTGACTCCTCTGGTGTCACCAGCGCCCTGATGGCTTTATTATTATTCCATTTTTCATCGATGAGGAAACCAAAGGCAGGAGAAGTGTTTCACCTTCTTAAGGTCCCATTATATGTATATGTGAGTCTAGTTCAGTCTTGGTGAGCCAGTGGGTCTCAAATTTTAGCAGGGATCAGAATCACCTGGAGGGTTCATTAAACCACAGTTTGAAGGGACTCATTCTTACAGTTGCTAATTAAATTGATTTGGGGTGGGGCTCAAGAGTTTGCATTTCTAACAAGTTCCCAGGTGAAGCTGTTATTGTTGGTTTAAAGACTATTCTTTGAGAACCTCTGTTCCATACTATTCTATATTTTCAGAAGCCTGAGTCAAACTGGAAAGGTGGGCCCAGTTGACTGACTTCCTTGATTTTAGCCTTAAGCATCAGGCCATGTACTCTTAAAGGAACCTAACCTGCTGTTGCCAGTGTTCCCTGGGTTCATTGTGGAAGCTCTGCCATGGTTTTGGTCTCCAGTTCTCAAATCAGCCCATTTGGCATTTGGTGTTGCCACCAAAGTCTTTGACCATTTAATGAATGAGATGTGTGCTTATGGGATATAGTTGATGACTAGATGTATTTGCTTGATCTGGCCTTGGATGAGGCTTGTATCTTGGCAGTCCTGCCCGTCTAAATCATACCCCCAAATGGGAGTCACATGAAATTTAGGTGTAAGAACTTGCAGATGATTTTCTTAGGTCATACCCAACCAGCCAAGGCAACTTCACGATACCAGATAAAGAATCACAGTGGTCCTAGGATGGAAGATCTCATGTATGATCCACAGTGGCCAATAATTTCTGGATTTACTATGTATGCTTGTTAATACACATTCTGCATCTCCAAAAGGGAAGTGATTTGTTGTGGTCCCAGGAATGGCTCTGACTGTGGCAGAGGTTAGACTCTGAGTTAAGTCTCAAATTCAGGTAGGACCCTAACTCTAGCTTTATGCCATCATAATCGGTGCCTATTCTTTCTGGGTCATCTCACCTACTTTTATGGGATAGACTATCACCCATAGAGTTCTAGGTCTACATACATCATCTGGTTACAACTTCATAAACATTTTGTGAGAAAATTATATTAGTACATAAAACATATTCTTAACATGTTAGAGTTTTGGGGGGATTTTAGTAGTTTAGATAATAGAGTTGGGAATGGTTAACTTAGATTTCGTGAGAGAGGATTCTTTAGTTGTATCCCAAAAGAATAAGACATGACATGAAGAAGAGGCATTTGAAAGTCCTTTTGAGGAAAAGAAATAAGCAAAAATTCAGAATGGGGCAAATAGTTCAGTTTCAGGGAGAGGCAGGGAGAAGCAAAAATGTAGGCTGTTGTGGGCAGAAAAACAGAGACCAATGGGTGAAGAGAGAAGACACTTAAATAGGAGTCCAAATTTCTGATGAAGGCTCTTAATGAACTTCTGAGGCAGTTGGGTATTGTTAGAGGGTCACCCAAAGGACCATGATGTGATCAGATTGGTAGCTGAGGGAGGGAGGGTTTTTACTGCTGGGTGTAGGGCTTGGAAGTTCTCTGTCTTAGATCCATGACAGGTAGTGGGGAGGTTAGGGTCCTTACCATGACTGTGGAAATGGAGAAGAATGTTATAATTGAGAAATATTATTGAGAACCTAGTGAAGTGAGTGATGAAGGGAATGTTCTGAATTTTCTTGAGCTAACTGAATAATTTAGACATCAAGATTCCCTTAGGTCCTATGGCAGACACAAGTTTATTACACATAGTAACATGGATTTGACATTCGCTCTTCAATTAGCCAATCAAGCCTGCTCCTTGAGGGCAAAGACCTTATCTTATACAACACAGTGTTAGCGCATGGAAAGAGCTGATAAGTGCCTTGGATTGGCGCCCCCCTTCCCACCTCCCAAAAAGAGACTGAGACAAGGATTTGAGTGCAAGTTATGTGTTTAGGAGGCATGCCCACTCAACATGGGCTAGAAGTGAGTAACAGGTGTGACTTCAAGCCAGTTTACCTCTGTGGACAGCTGGAGTTCAGTCTTGCTGGGGGAGTTTTAGAGATCTCCAGAGTTACCCATATTGAGGGGCAAAGAAGGTGGGGGCATTTATCCCCTTACCCCCATTCATAATCGTGAGAGTTTTTCTAAGGCATTAACTTGCCCATGTTTCTCATTTGTTCTGCTGCTCTGGCCAGAATACACCCTCTGTCAGAATCGGTGAGCAGGCTTCAGTGTGTGTGGAAGTGGAAGCCACCACGTGGCACTGGCAGGCATCACTGTGTCTGCTATAACAAACACTGAACAGTTAAATGAAACAACAGGAGAACACACAAACACACATGCATAGGGCTCTTCTTCTCACCTACCATTTCCTTCTAGAACACACACAGGCTTTGGATTTTTTTATTCAGGCCCCTCCTTCCAGACTCTCAAGGTGCCTTCCCGTTACTTCTCTGTCCTTGAGCGTGTTTACAACATCTCCCAATTTAGTCTCATTTGCAAATTTAATTAGCAGGCTATTTACCCCTCTTTCAGATCATCTATGAAGATATTAAATAAGACCAGATCAAACATCCATCCCCAAAGCACTGTTCTTTTTCCTTGCCCACCGTCCCTTCCCCTTGCCTTTTCTCACAACTCAGCGACAATTCACTGTCACATTGGTCCATGGGGCTTTCAAGCCATTTCTTGGTCCTTGTCATAAGTCATAAGCAAGATAATCTGAGTGAATTTATCAGAGAACATTTGATGAAATGCTGTGTTAGACGTGCCACTCTAATCACACAGTATTAGCTGCATTTCCTTTGCCCAACTGATTTTTCAGTTCTCTCAGCAAATAGTTTCCTGAGGCAAGCATTCAAACAAATTTTAGTAAGTCCTGGCATTGGTATGGTTGAGATTTATTGTGGGGAAGAAAACCTAATGACTTCTTCAAATGTCACTTACTTTACAACCACATTTCTATGACGGGTGTGAAAACACACAGTTCTGTTTATAGGTGGAATTTAAGACATGCGGGCCAGTATATAAGTCCTGACTCTACCACCGACTGACTCCCAACCCCTACATGTCTCCACCATGCTGTGAGGCCTTTTGACATCTCTGAGTGTGGAGATAGTCCCCTTCCCCTAACTGTCCAAAAGGCGGTAACATCTTGACTTTGCCATACAGAAGAATGAATCACCCAGCTTTAATTCAACGCACATTTCTTTTTTCTCTCATAACAAATGGAACAAGAAATCACAAAAATGATAGTTCATTAAGGCGCTCTAGTGCCAACATTTATGGAATTTATGGAATTATAGAATTTGAGATTTGGGAAGGACTTTAGAAGTTATTGACCTGTGGCATCTTTTTTTTTTTTAATTTTATTTTATTATATTGTGTTAATCACCATACAGTACGTCCCCAGATTCCGATGTAAAGTTTGATGCTTCATTAGTTGCGTATAACACCCAGTGCACCATGCAATACGTGCCCTCCCTACTACCCATCACCAGGCTATCCCCTTCCCCCACCCCCTCCCCTCTGAAGTCCTCAGTTTGCCTCTCACAGTCCATAGTCTCTCATGTTTCATTCCCCCCTCTGATTACCCCCCTTTTCTTTATCCCTTTCTTCCCCTACCGATCCTCCTAGTTCTTATGTTCCATAGATGAGAGAAATCATATGATAATTGTCTTTCTCTGCTTGACTTATTTCACTTAGCATTATCTCCTCCAGTGCCGTCCATGTTGCAGCAAATGTTGAGAATTCGTTCTTTCTGATAGCTGAGTAATATTCCATTGTATATATGGACCACAGCTTCTTAATCCAGTCATCTGTTGAAGGGCATCTCGGCTCCTTCCATGATTTGGCTATTGTGGACAATGCAGCTATGAACATTGGGGTGCATATGGCCCTTCTCTTTACTACGTCTGTATCTTTGGGGTAAACACCCAGTAGTGCAATGGCTGGGTCATAGGGTAGTTCAATTTTTAACTTTTTAAGGGACCTCCACACTGTTTTCCAGAGTGGCTGTACCAACTTGCATTCCCACCAACAATGTAGGAGGGATCCCCTTTCTCCACATCCTCTCCAACAATTGTTGTTTCTTGCCTTGTCTATCTTTGCCATTCTAACTGGCGTAAGGTGGTATCTCAGTGTGGTTTTGATTTGAATTTCCCTGATGGCTAATGATTTTGAACATTTTTTCATGTGTCTGTTAGCCATTTGTATGTCTTCATTGGAAAAGTGTCTGTTCATATCTTCTGCCCATTTTATGATTTGTTTATTTGTTTCTCGTGTATTGAGTTTGAGAAGTTCTTTGTAGATCTTGGATACCAGTCCTTTATCTGTGGTGTCCTTTGCAAATATATTCTCCCATTCCGTGGGCTGTCTCTTAGTTTTTTTGACTGTTTCCTTGGCTGTGCAGAAGCTCTTTATCCTGATAAAGTCCCATAAGTTCATTTTATCTTTTATTTCTCTTGCCTTTGGAGATGTGTCGTGAAAAAGGTTGCTCTGGCCGATGTCATAGAAGTTGTTGCCTATGTTCTCCTCTAGAATTTTGATGGATTCCTGTCTCACATTGAGGTCTTTCATCCATTTGGAGTTTATTTTTGTGTATGGTGTGAGAGAGTGGTCAAGTTTCATTCTTTTGCATGTAGCTGTCCAATTTTCCCAGCACCATTTATTGAAGAGACTGTCTTTTTTCCACCGGATGTTTTTTCCTGCTTTATCAAAGATTAGTTGCCCAAAGAGCCGAGGGTCCATTTCTGGGTTCTCTATTCTGTTCCATTGGTCGATGTGTCTGTTTTTGTGCCAGTACCATGCTGTCTTTGTGATCACAGCTTTGTAGTACAGCTCGAAATCCGGCATTGTGATGCCCCCAGCTTTGTTTTTCCTTTTCAACAGTTCCTTGGAGATTCGGGGCCTTTTCTGGTTCCATACAAATTTAAGGACTATTTGTTCCAGTTCTTTGAAAAATGTCCTCGGTATTTTGATCGGGATAGCATTGAAAGTGTAGATTGCTCTGGGTAGTATGGACATTTTAACTATGTTAATTCTTCCAATCCATGAGCATGGAATATTTTTCCATCTTTTTATGTCTTCCTCAATATCTTTCAAAAGTGATCTATAGTTTCTAGCATATAGGTCCTTTACGTCTCTGGTTAAGTTAATTCCAAGGTAACGCATGGTTTTTGGTGTTATTGTAAATGGGATGGATTCCCTAATTTCTCTTTCTTCAGTCTCGTTATTCGTGTATAGAAATGCAACTGATTTCTGGGCATTGATTTTGTATCCTGCCACCTTACTGAATTGTTCTATAACTTCTAATAGTTTGGGAGTGGATTCCTTTGGGTTTTCCATATAGAGTATCATGTCATCTGCAAAGAGAGACAGTTTGACTTCTTCTTTGCCGATTTGGATACCTTTGATCCCTTTTTGTCTTCTGATTGCTGTTGCAAGGACTTCTAGTACTATGTTGAATAATAGTGGCGAGAGTGGGCATCCTTGTCGTGTTCCTGATCTTAAGGGAAAGGCTTCCAGCTTTTCCCCATTGAGAATAATGCTTGCAGTAGGCTTTTCATAGATGGCTTTTATGAGATTGAGAAATGTACCCTCTATTCCTACACTCTGAAGGGTTTTAATCAGGAAAGGATGCTGTATTTTGTCAAATGCTTTTTCTGCATCAATTGAGAGGATCATATGGTTCTTGAGTCTTTTCTTGTTGATATGATGTATCACATTGATTGATTTGCGAGTGTTGAACCATGCTTGCATCCCAGGTATGAATCCCACTTGGTCATGATGGATAATCCTTTTAATGTACTGTTGGATTCTATTAGCAAGGATCTTGTTGAGGATTTTGGCATCCATATTCATTAGAGAAATCGGTCTGTAATTCTCCTTTTTGAGGGGGTCTTTGCCTGGTTTGGGGATCAAGGTAATATTAGCCTCATAGAATGAGTTTGGTAGCTTTCCTTCTGTTTCTATTTTTTGAAATAGCTTTAGGAGAATAGGTATTATTTCTTCTTTGAATGTTTGGTAGAATTCCCCAGGAAAACCGTCCTGACCTGTGGCATCTTCCTGAGTTGGTGGCCATCTTGAAAGTGTGTATGTTTCTGTACTGCAGTCTCAGTCCCTCTTTCTATGTCTTTGAATCTTCTAGCCTCTGTTGAGCATGGTGATTGCTTCTTCCAACAAAACCCATCCCATTGGTGGACAGAAGGAATTCTCAGAAATTTTTTTTTTTTTTTTTTTTTTTAGAATTTCGAATTGAAGTTAATCTTTCTGTAGCTTTCATACGTCCTTCTCTGGTCTGAAACTACTAGGAAGCCATCTAATGTCTTTTTTCATACAACACAATTCTTGGGCAACTTGTCTGTTCTGCCAAGAGACCTTTGGCCTGAGTGTCTTTGGTTCTTGCCACAGGTACTCATAGGCGGTGGTTTCTGTCATTCCACTAACTGGGTTGAGCTCTCCTGGACACACTACCAGTTTCCAACATCCTCCTTAATGAGTCAGTCACTTGGAACTCTTAAGCCAGGTGTACTCTAATCTGTAAATGTGCAGTTGATTTTTAAAGCTTTAAAAAATCAATCAAGCAATCAGCAAGAGTTTATATCCCTTAAATGCTTCATATAAATACTTAAATATAAAGTATGAGGGCAAGACAAGCTCTGCAGAGACTTGGGGATCTATCAGTATGCACAAGTTTAAGGGGGTGGAGAAGCAATTTTATTAAATCTCCATCTTGAAGCTCTCATCAAGAAGGAAACATGTGGTTTTAAAAAAGTGTGCAGAGACATCTAAGACAATGGGGCTCGAGTGTGGGAGACGCTGCTGACACCCTAGCATAAATCAAGTCACTGGGGACAAAGGGCACTGGTAGTCATGGTGTTCGCCACCGTCACACTTTCGTGGGGGAAATTGCTAGTTGCTCTTACAGGTGTTCTTAATGAAGTCATACAAAATGATAAGATTTTATGACATCTCAGCTCTTGAGTATATCTTAACATTTCATAAGATTCAATGAGGAGGACACAGGAAGCGCTTTGCTGGTTGCTGGAGTATGACGGTCACCTGGAGGAGAAGTCCTCCTGAGATTGTTTGAGCTGTGAAATGCTTTTTCATGGGATACTGTTTTTGCTTGAAAGAATGACTGGCAGAAAAACTAGAGTTATTCAGATTTGTGTTTTTGGCAGACGCTTTCTCAAAAATGAAAAAAGTGAACCTGTCACTTCAAGGGAAACAACTGACAGTGTTTCTTGCCTGTGATAAAAATTTAAGCTTTCAAGTGAAAATTAGAATTTTGGAAAACTTCTATCCACCGCCATGAACTTGACAGCTTCACAATACTTGAAGACTTTTGTGATAAGATTGGTGGTGATATTAACAAATGCAATTTTTTGATATTGTATCATTACATGTGTCAACATTTGAAAGATCTACACAACTTGGGGAACCAATATTTTCCAAATGATGTATGCTGATGATACAAACTCATGCATGGGCACTCGACCCACTTAATATGCAAGATAGACCAATTGATTTTAATGTAACAGATTGTAAACATTTGACTGATATGGTTTGACATTCCATATTGCAACTGACCTCTAAGAAACTACTCTTGTTGAGTATTGCGTAGTGTCAAAGAAGAAATTTCATACTTACCAGAAAAGGCTATGAAAATACTTCTCCATTTTCCAACTTTATTATGAGGCCAGATATTCTTAATTTACCTCAACAAATAGAACATATCTCAACAAATAATATGCAGAAGCAGATATGATAACCCCACTGTCTTCTATTTTACCAGATACTAACAAGATTTGTGAAGATATTTAAAAAAATCGCTTTCTCACTACATTTGTTTTGGTTTGAAAAGTATAGTTAATTTTCATAAAGATATGGTATTTATGTTAACACTTAAGAGGATTATGATTGTTACTTTAAAATGCATTAATAAAGAAATATTTTAAAATTTCTTAGTTTTAACTTCAAATACAATAAGAACTGATCGGTATAACCCACATAAACAAAGGCTCATTGGCACCCTAAATAATTTTTTAAGTGTCAAGGGGTCTTGAGATGGGAAAGTTTAAGAACCATCGAACCAAAACAAGAGTGGATGACGAATGGATAACTGAATAGAACGAGGGAGCAAATCCACTGGAAATGATGTGGTCAGTAGGGTCAAAAGTAGAGGCAGCCAAGAGGGCTGGGATAGGAGGAGAAGGGGAAGATTAGTCATGATTGGTCTGTAAAGAACATGTAGGGAGGACACAAAGGATTTAGGACAAAGTCCAGAAAAGAGATTAAAGGATTGGAAAACAAAATTTATGATAAAAGGCAGAAACACTTGTATTGAGAGTTTCAAAAATAAGAAAATATTAATACAACTGTTAAATTGCTTATGCCCCTTTGTGCTAATGACTGAATAGACTTAAACAGTAGTCGGGGGGGATCAGAGGCACAGAGAGGGAATGATATGAAGATTATTTTTGGAGTGTTGAGCTATTTACTTAGTAATAATAAGGTTCTCATTTATTAGGTACAGTCTATGTGCAAGGTAACATACCAGGTGTCTTTAAATTTCTTCTTTTTAAAAAAGATTTATTTATTTATTTATTTATTGAGAGAGAGAGAGAAAGAGAGAGAGAGAGAACATGTGTGCCTGAGCATGGGGGGAGGGGCAGAAGGAGAGACTCTTAAGCAGACTCAGTGCTGAGCATGGAACCTGATGTGGGGCTTCATTTCATGACCCCGAGATCATGACCTAAGCCGAAACCAAGAGCCAGATGCCTAACTGACTGTGACAGCCAGACATCCCTTTAATTTTCTTCTTTAAAATTTTTTTCCAGCTTTATTGAGGTATAATTGACAAAACTGTAATGTATTTAAAGTATATAATACTATAATCTGATCTATGTACACATTGTGAAATGACTACCACAATCAAGCTAATTATTATCTCCATCATCTCACAGAGTTACTTTTTGGTGTGTGTATGAAAATGCTTAAGGTCTACACTCAGCAAATGTCAAGTATACAATACAGTGTTACTGACCATAGGCACCATGCTCTCCATTTGATCTTCAGAAATTTTTTCGCTTTACAACTGAAAGTTTGTGCCCTTTAACTAACATCTCCCTACTTCCCCCAACCCCTAATTCCTGGCAACCCCTATTCTACTTGTCTTTCCCTGTCTGGCTTATTTTTTTTTTTTAAAGATTTTATTTATTCGACAGAGATAGAGACAGCTAGCAAGAGAGGGAACACAAGCAGGGGGAGTGGGAGAGGAAGAAGCAGGCTCATAGCGGAGGAGCCTGATATGGGGCTCGATCCCAGAATGCCGGGATCACGCCCTGAGCTGAAGGCAGACGCTTAACCGCTGTGCCACCCAGGTGCCCCTGTCTGGCTTATTTCATTTTGCATAATGCCTTCGAGTTTCATCCATGCTGGCACAAATGCCAGGATTTCCTTCTTTTTTATGGTGGAATAATATTTACATACATGCACAAAAATAAACTCAAAATGGATTAAAGTTTTAAACATAAGACATGAAACCATAACATCTTAAAATGAATTTATTTTTGCATATGTGTGATTATTATAGATTTCAACAAACTTTATTTGAGTGGAGTTCAGTCAAGAAAGGTCAAAGTCTGGTATATCCTAGACTTGGTCTTGGACGTGACTTCACTTTGGGCTTCAAACTGATATGGACACTTGTCCTAAAAAAACTTTTCTTTCTTTGATTTTAGATATTTTTCCTCACTTTTTTTTTTGTGACATTGTTTTTCAAGCCTCATTGAAATGATGCAGTTCACGGAAAGCATTAGAGAGAATCCTTTCCTGTATATTTTGCTTGGGTACTAAGCCAATGACCTCCACTTGAAGTTATGTATGATCATTTGCCTTAAGACAACTTTTCACCAGGCCCTCAATCCTCCTTCTCCCTGACCTCTGCTTTTCCTTGACCTAACAAAGCCTTACATGGAGCTTCTCTGTCATGACAGCTTCATTTTTTAATTTTATTTTTAAGTAGGCTCCATGCCCAACATGGAACCCAATGCCGGGCTTGAACTCATGACCCTGAGATCAAGACCTATGCTGAGACCAAGAGTCAGACCCTTAACCAACTGAGCCACACAGATACCCCTGTCATGATAGCTTTATAACTCACCTTTCCTTTCAGTCCCAATTTGACACATGGCCTTCTGTCCTTAAATTAGGGATGTATTTCTTTGTTTTTTTTTTCTTTGAGTAAAGCATATGAGAGTTTTGTGAATCTTTATATTTTTCTTCATCTTGTATGTATCTATATAACTCCTGATTTGCCTTTTTCCTCCAGCCTTACTTTGGACCATCATTTCTTCCAGTCTCATCCTTGTCAAAGTAGTATAAAATAATCTATCCTGGTGAAGAGATTGGCTTTCTTTTACTTTCAGCCAGACACTGCAAATAAATCCACAAACTTGGTGGTCTGTGGTTGCGGGGTGGCAGAATGGGCACACCCCGGGGATGCTGAGGGCACCGAGACCCCTCAGAAGAAACCACCCACCTGACACACCACCGCTTTTTAAAAACCATTTACTTAGTACTTCACAAAGTTTACCTCATTTAAGTCTTATAGTGGCCTTATTTCAATTTTTCAGCTGGAAAAATTCACCCACTGAGAAACTAACTAACATTTAGAATTCAAAGAGAACCAGTAGCAGAAATGGGATTTGAACCTAGAAATATCTGACTCCAAAGCCTGCATTCTCCACTCTCTCAATGGATGTTTAAAATATAGAAGCAAATCTCAACTTGTGGCATGTTAGGCAAAGCTAGACTAATTTTAGCCTTGTGAATTTTTATGCTAGGAATTTGACATTACATGTAAGAAAATAAAAAACTGCCAATTAAAAATGATGAATAAAAATAAATCAAACAGAATCACCCTACAAGTTCTTCTTTTACAGAACGTCTGATTAAATGTCCTAGGTTACAGTTGAACAACTCAAATTCTTTCTCTGCTTTTAGCTTTATGTAAAATAAGACATTTTTATTTTTCTTGGCCCAAGATATGAAGTTTAAGTACATCCCCTACTCACTAATACCCTTATTCAGTTATTCCTATGGACTCCAGTTGAAATTATGTCCACATACTTCAATGGAAGGACCAACTTCTTGATTTGTATGTGATGTTAATGGATATTGTATAATTCATTTACTTTACATGTTATCTTGAATTGTAAGTAATAACCAAGCAGAAAATCCTCATTTTCAAAAGCATGTATATGGTAAAGAACTTGTACCAAGTTAAAAAACAACAACAACAACAACAAGAGAAAGAGAGAGAGAAACAACTCAACTCAAGCGCCACATACCCAAAACCTTCTTTAAGACGCACATGGAATCTCTTAAATTACATTTGTATCAAATTAACTTGGGTGGTCTGAGCGTCATCAAGCATTCAGAAAGGGTTCCCATAAAAAGCTAATTTAGGAAAGTCGTTAGGGCATTGACAATAGAAGCAACCTGTTCCCTTGTTGTCAATGTGTTTTCTTTTAGGGAAACTTGCTCTTTCCTGCCCATGCTGGAAATATCCACCACTGTCTAAGAGCTCAGCCTTAACATCTTCATGGGTGGCTCCAAGTGGCTGCCATTTTTACCATGGGCAGAATGATAGTTTCTCTTTGTTTTTTCAAATAGCGTAATGACTAAAACACTGTCAGTTAGACTCGTGTGTGCATTAAAGTCGAAAAGCACTCATAACTTACCAAACTTCTTTTTGCATATCAGCAATTCAGTTGTTCATTAGAAAGTGAATACTAACTCTAGAGAATGTTGTTTATTGGGTTGCTGTCTAAAATGTCTGAGGGAAGGAGTTGAATTAGGAAGATATAAACAGCAGAGATATATTGTCAATGCTGCCTGCTGTTGGGTGGGGGAGAGAGAAAACAGAGGGTATGGTGGGGGGATAGGGTTGCTGAAGTGCCTGTTTGCACAGGATAATCACAACTCAGCAGGGGGAGCCCCTATTTTGCCTCCAAAAAGGCTAATGGTGCTGATCTCAGCTAGAATTCACATGATGTCTTACTGAAACAAAACAAAATTCACAAAATATAGCTTGCCTCTCAGGACATACTTCAAAGGCCTTGGAAATCGGGTTGGTCTGTAGGGCTGAAGAACAGATGCTTGATTCCATCTAGTTCATTTCTAAATTGTCCATCTAGGTAAAATGTTGGACGTGTTCCATTTTATATGCAATGAGGATGTATCGAATACTTCTCCCGGCAAGTATTTAATCGTGGATATTGTGCCAGGTGCTGGAAATCCCATCAGTCTGAGCCCCTCTGTTGGGGCTATTAACAATGCATGTCCCTTCAAGGATCTATATAATCAGGAAAGGGAACTAAGAAGCAAAAGCTGTTTTTTTCCCTTCCTATACAGGGCAATTCCAGTTCTTCTTTACTCTGTGTTTCTTCTCTGTGTGTCCCCTGTAGACTCATACATGATACACTTTCCCGTAAAACATTCAAGGAAGGGAGACACAGCCACCTCCCATAGAGCCTGCTTACACGTTCCAGCTTTCCCAATCCTATCAATCTTTATGTTTTTGTATTCTTTCCATCTAATTGTAGCCTGAGTCAGGGCCTCACCAGTGGGCTTTGGTACCTGGGGCTCCTGCATCAAAGAGTCCTGGAAACTTCTCTTTTGCACCCCCTGATCATTTTACCCACTTTTGTGGGAAAAGCTTTGGGTCCTCAGTGAGGGGCTGAGTCAAGGGACCCTGGCCCTTTTGACGAATTTGCTTAACCAATGCTATAAACACAAGTTGTTGGCCAGATTTCTCATTGTAATCTTTGCCTTCAGGCTTTTAAAATTTCTCCCAACCGGGGTAAGCAAATGGGACAGTTTGGGGCCCTTTAATGTTGGGGGACCAGTTGGGGTATCTTTGACCCACTCAACCTTTGGTAGTGTTGTCTTAAGACCTTTGTTTTAACCCTTTAACCCTAACTAAAATGTCCATTTTAGTCATGCCATTTCTTCATATAAAATTTTCTACTCTTCTCAATGAGTCCCGTGACTCTTGCCTTTTCTTCCTCTTTGTCTTGCCCCATCAGTAATTGCTTTATTCACCTCATTCCTTAATAACCTCTTACAAATTTCCACCCTACTAAAACCATTCTTCTCTCTTCTGCCTTTCCCTAGTCTCTTGTTGATGAAACTAATTTTTTTATTGGCATCTGTAAGACCGATGAGGGGAAGCTGAGACATTCCATAATGTTTCCCAAACTGTCCTTTGGTTTTATAAAAAGGTTTCATGGGGGGCCCATGGGAAAGGGAACCCCCTCTTCACTGTGGCATTTACCATGGTGGATCAGGGTAACACTCGTGTCCATTTCACCAGGCGGGCTCTTCCGTCAGGAATACCCTCCTGTGTGTCTGGGTCACACATAGCCATCTGTGGTTGTTCCATAGTGAGCGGGGGGTTCTGAATGAACTCAAACATGCTCTTCCACTCTGCTGCATTCCAAACCAAAGACGTAGCCCCCAAAGTCACCTCTCTCACAATCCATTTCCATACAGTTCCTCAGGAAGCTGTTGACACTGGTCTACAAAATGAAACAACTCCTTGACATTCCACCCCGTGGTTTCAGTAGTTTTTTGGTATTGCCCTCTACCCACACTGACTCATTTCTTGGTGACCAGAGGTCTTAGAGGTGCTTTTGGTTAGCAGATAACAATAACCAAGGGTTTTATATCTTACCTTTTACTTATTTGTTTGTATTTTCTTAGGCATCCAGTGAACCTTCTGCCCTGGCACTGGGTCCATCTCTAAATTTCATTGGTAACTTTTCCCTCAGGAACCGATGGTGGCATAACAGCTGCTACATACCATGGGTGACCATCTGGTCACCCAGGGATCAAACGTATTTCATCTCCCTCATTCCTTCATCTGTTCTCTTCATCCCAAACCACAGGTTTCTATGAGCCAGGACCAATCTAGCAAATCTCACTGATACCAGCTGTAAAGAGGATATCAGTCTTCCATCTTCCTGTGTAGGGGAAAACCCAGTTCTCCCCTATCGTGCCTTTCTTTGTCCTGTGTATCTCTTTTCCTTTCACAGAGAACACTTCACTTCTGGTCACCAAATATGGGAATGGCATTTCCCACAACAAGCAATTCTCTGTGACAGCAGGGAGGTGTCCTTCAATTTAACTCAATTCTGAGAGTATCTACCCAGAGATAATGTTGGATCCCACAGGTAAAGGGCTCAGTCCTCCTTCCCACCCCCACCCCCAACACACACACAACTCTTCAGGCACCAGCGCCATGTTGTTACCTGTGCTTCTGACCAATCAGCTGTAAATCAGAGGTTCCCTCCATCCCCTCCTCAGGTTTGATTAATTTGCTAGAGTAGCTCTCAGAACTCATGGAAACATTTACTTAAGTTTACCAGTTTATTAAAAATATGATAAAGAATATGAATCAACAGCCAGATGGAGAGATATACAGGGCAAGCCCTGGGAGGGTCCTGAGCCCAGGAGCCTCTGTCCTCAAGGAGTTGGGATACGTTATCCTCCAGGTTTGGATGTGTTCCCCAGCCTGGAAGCTCTCTGAAACTTGTACTTCTAGGATTTTATGGAGGCTTCCTCATGTAGGCATGATCTATGGTTAACTCCATTTCCAACCCCTCTCCTCTTTCTGGAGGATAAGGGGCGGGACTGAAAATGTCAAGCTTCTAATCAGGGCTTGGTCCTTCTGGTGACCATCCCTCATCCAGGAGTCACCCCCTCAGAACAAAAAATGCCCCTAGTGCTCTTATCACTTAGGAATTTACAAGGGTTTTGAGAGCTCTGTGCAAGAACCAGGGGCAGGGACCAATATACATATTTTCTGTTATCTCAAAGCAGCCTGTCCTTTATTAATATCTAGCAATCATTCAATAATTACTTGGTGCTAGGCACTGTTCTTTTTTTAAAATAATTTTTTATTATGTTAGTTACCATACAGTATATCCTTAGTTTTTGATGTAATGTTCCATGATTCATTATTTGCGTATAACACCCAGCACCATGCAGTATGTGCCCTCCTTAATACCCATTACCGGCCTATCCCAGTCCCCCACCCCCCTCCTCTCTGAAGCCCTCACTTTGTTTCCCAGAGTCCATAGTCTCTCATGGTTCATTCCCCCTTCTGTTTACCGCCTCTTCATTCTTCCCTTCCTTTTCCTACCGATCTCCTTGCTATTTCTTATGTTCCATAAATGAGTGAAACCATATGATAATTGTCTTTCTCTGCTTGACTTATTTCATTTAGCATAATCTCCTTCAGTCCCATCCATGTTGCTGCAAATGAAATGTTGGGTAATCATTCTTTCTGATGGCTGAGTAATATTCCATTGTATATATGGACCACATCTTCTTAATCCAGTCATCTGTTGAAGGGCATCTCGAGTGCTAGGCACTGTTCTGAAAACTTTCCTTTCATGAAATTCATTTAATCTCACAATCCCATAAAGTATAATAGTAACTATTATTATCCCCATTTTACAGATGAGAAACCTGAGGCACAGAGTGGTTAAGGGACTTGTCCAAGGGGTGGGGTTGGGGTTGGAATCTATGAAGTTTATTTCTGGTGTCCATGCTCTTAACGCCTGAGGGGTTTTGTTCATGGGTGAAGCTCCCCTACTACTTGGCTTCGAAGGTTGATGAGTGGCCCTTGATGCCATTCTGATTCACTGGCTTTCCTCAGAACAAGAGTGCACGCTGACCATGCTTCTCTGTAGCGCTCAGTGAGAGAACTGTCCAGGTGCGGACTGGCTCTTTCATACACTCTTCTTCGTGTAGGGTGGGTGTGTCAGAGTTATGTGGGGGGTGCTAGTTAAAATGCAAATCTTGCCCCTGCTTCTGGGGCAAGGCTTGGGAATATGTGCATATGATGAGTGGTTCTTCCGGCTGAGGTAGGTGACCCATGAGCACATTGGAGAAATTGATAGCATTATAAAGGCAAATTCCCAAAGTCTGATTTTTTCTTTCTTTCTTTCTTTCTTTCTTTCTTTCTTTCTTTCTTTCTTTCTTTCTTATTTATTTATTTATTTGAGACAGAGAAAGAGAAGGATAGGGAGAGAGAGGAAGGGGCAGAGGGAGAGAGATTTTTAAGCAGATTCCATCAAGAGCACGGGGCTCCATCTCAGGACCCTGAGATGACCTCTCTGAGATCACGATCTGAGCCGAAACCAAGAGTTGGACGCTTGACTGTGCTACCCAGGCGCCCCAGTCTGATTATCTTTCAAATACATTCCAGTGGGTTTCCCGAGGGCATCCTGTATAATGCACAGAACAGTGACTTTGTGGGTCCAGGAATTGAATTCTTGCTTTGTCTCATTCCTTTAACCCTCTCAAACTCAAGTGTTTTCATGTGCAAATGGGAAAATAATACCCCTTTTGCCTATCTCAAGAGTGTTATGACAGCACTTTGGAAACTCTAAGGTGCTATACAAATATAAGACATTAGTATTCACTGTTGTTTTTCCTGCTTATCACAAGTACTGCCAACTTCACATATGCACTGTTAATAGCTGCTTTCAAATTGTGTTGACATTTTAGGTGATTCTTAATGGACTTTAGTGTATTTCACTTGGGGGCTCTATGCTGCTGGGTGTGGCTGGCTCTGGGAACATGAGGATGAGGGAGGAAAGAACCCCGAGAAAGGAGGCTAGAAGCTACTGAATAGAGGTCAAGACCAAGGTCTGAGTCAAGGCACAGTTGGGTTCAGTTTAGGGGGAGGTGCCCAGACCAGAGTCTTGGCAACCAGTGGTGCAGGTCTAGAACTGGGATTTGAGGCTTTGGTTGTAGGATGGGAGCCTGAAGCTACTGTGAGGCTGGAGCTTCTTACGCACACCCTCTGCCCAGAGCCTCTCCTGCTGTCCGCCCATGATGGTCCTATGTCAGCCACCAGGGAGAGTGAAGGCCACACGTGGAGGGAAGAAATGTGGTTCTGGAAGTGTGACTCTCTGCAAAGGGGCTGCTTTTGCCTCTCCCACTTTAATTTAGCCTGTTCAGAAGGAAATCACCACCAGGCTGATTGACAAAATGTCATTTAATTATTTCTAAACACCACAAAACCAGGCTAAGAGATTGTGTTAAGTAGCCGTCATTAAGGGACCATCAGTGAATGCATAAGACTGATCAAACTTACTCTTATAGTAGCAAAACTTGAAGCGAATGAATACTTCTGAATTGCTGTAGGATATTTAAGGAGATTTTGTTCTCCAGCATTTTAATTTTTAAAAACATTTTTATTTTGTTTGAGCGAGAGAGCGAGCACGAGCCACAGGGAGGGGCAGAGGAAGAGGGAGAAGCAGGCTCCCCACTGATCAGGGAGTCCGATTCGGGGCTCGACCCCAGGACCCCAAGATCATGACTTGAGCCAAGGGCAGCTGCTTAACTGACTGAGCCACCCAGGCGTCCCTGTTCTAAAGTATTTTAAGCAGTTTTCTTTACATTCCTATATACTAAGAAAAAAAATAAAGGGGTTAATATTAGCAGTGATTACATGAGGAAATTTCGAGGAGAGTCTTTGTCCAAATTTGTACTCAGAAAAAGTTGATTTACAATTGCTCCTTCAACCAGCCTCTGCTCTGTGATAGCAACAGTTATATTTGGGTGAGGGAGGGGCTATAAAAAAGTCAATGTCATTATAGTCAAGAGAATGTTAATTCATAAATACATTATTTCATAAAATCCTACACCTTCCTTAAAGAAGCAGAAAATCAGCCCAACTTGGGATTTGTGCACGACTGTGTGCTTGACAAATGGCAGATTTTTCAGTTCCTTTGCAAGGCCCAAATTGGAGTTAACAGTGCTGTGGGGGAAGGGGCTCAAGACGGTGCCTTCCCCTGAGATACTGCACTCCGCAGGCCCCGAGTATTTTAATCCAGTTTGAAAGATAGAGTGGTCAAGAGCAGTAGAGAAGTCCATCAGCCAAGGGGGGCCTGGGTGGCTCCGCTGGTCAAGTGTCTGACTTTTGGTTTTGGCTCAGGTCATGATCTCAGGGTTGTGAGATTGAGCCCCATGTTGGACTCCACACTGGGTGTGGAGCCTGCTTAAGATTCTCTCTCTCTCTCTCCCTCTGCCCCTCCCCCCATCTCTCTCTCTGTCTCCTTCTCTAAAGAAAAGAGTCCATCAGCCAGGCATTGGACCCAACCAATATGCTTGCTTAGCACAGCGTGCCTGCAAGGATGGGACTGAATCTATGGGTGTCCAAAGCCATGTGGGCAAATGGCTGTAGAATTGGAGAACAATGACCAAGTTCCCCTCTTTCTGGTACTTGCTGGAAACAAAGTCCCTTTGCTACTTCCTGTGCTCAGTGGGGGTGGCAGAGGGGAAGATTGGGGGCCCTTTGGCCTCTAGTAATTGCCAAGTCATTATAAATATTTGTATCTGGAGTAAAAACAGTATACTTGCCATATAGATCTGCTTCCAGATGAGCCCCTTAGATGTCTCTTTCTGCAGAGTTACAACCCTAAGAGCCCCCACATAGACGTTTGGAAGCTCTGACCAGTGGGCCTTGCTCCCCCCAGAGCAGCAGGACAAACTGGAGGGGAAAATGAGAAGGAAATGCAGATCACTCTTGTTTCTCTCCTGGGTGCTTCCTGTCGCCGGCAGTCCTCTCTCACACCAACGCCCAGTGCCTGCCAGTCTTGCTTTTCTTCAAGGGGGTCCCATTATCCTTCCCTTCCCCTTAGTCATTCTTTCTTTTCCTGTTTCCCTACCTTCAGATTGCAGCAATCACCTAGATGTCTCTAGGGTCAAAGGCATGGAGAATTCACAGGAAAGCACATATATCTGTTAGCAGGTGAATATATGGCGGCCTTCCAGAAGAACTTGCTATTAGGAACAAGATATCTGGGCAACCTAAAAAAAAAAAAAGTGCCTCTCCAGAGGCCGTGTTTCAGTCATTGCAGCTGGCGTGTGTGCGTGGGGCGGGGCGGGGGGCGGTTTGGGAGGAAGGAGAGAGAGAGAGAGCAGTTATGGGAGCACTTCTCATGGAGCCAATGTGTAAGACTTGCATTAACTCTGAGTTATTTATTCAACTATTTAATTCATTTTCGTATGTTGTGTGTATTCATTCAGTGACATCTCCTTTAGATACATCGATTTTGCCTACTTTGGCTGTACCCGAAGCTGGGGTTATACGATGCTATCGGATCAATGGTTTTGCACAAGAGGCCCTGTCATGTCAGTGAAGTAACCAGGCATTTAACAATTGATTTGACTTCCCTCATAAAGAGGTTCTTTTGTGGTAATAAACTAAGTGCGCAGAGCCTAAGAAGGCCGTGGCTCCCTCTATAAACTGCCGGGTCCCTAACCCAACCCTGTGTCTAAAGAAGAGCTTAGCTAGCTAAATATATACTTTCTTGATGATGAAAATGACTTTTGAGGCAATTATGTAAAATATTTCAGGTGAAAGAGATTAGTATTATTTTGTATGTAGGTATGACCTGTGTTTGTAATAGCAAACAGCTCAGAGTTCCTAATCTGTTGGGAAGCCAATCTGTTATGGTACTCAAAGCATATGTTTCTATTTATTTCATTACATTTGCTTACTTGGAACATAGGGCGAAATCAGTAGAATTTAGAAGTGATTACAGAGCTGTGTGGTGACAAACTCTATGATCTTAGCTTTTGGTTCTTTCATGTAAAAGTAGTCCGTTTGTCAAAGTACCCACGGGTTTCTCAATGGAATACTTCGTTCACCTGTTTACTTCTTCGGTGAAGAGCCTTGATTCCATCCTTTGTGTCCTTTGTGTTAGAGTCTTCCAAAGGGGAGGAAAAGATTTCTAAATCCCAGCCCCTCCCACCCAAGTATGAATCTCTAGAAGGATGGTGTTCAGGCTCAGCGTTAAAACAAACAAAGAAGATACCAGGGAACAATAAAAATTTCTGCAAAAATGCTAATAATTTTCAGTATCTATAATTTAAGGGGGGGTGGTGTGTTTTATATAAATATTAATTTATGTCAGTTTTATAACAGTCACTATTTTTTTGTTTTTTGATTTTTCTAAGACTTGAGACATTTTTAGGAATAGAGAATTTCTTTGCATGTTGAAACCTTTCGGTGATTCCCTCTTTTGAACACTTCCATTCAGATGAACATTAAAATGTTAAATGAAAGAAGGGAATAGAGATGTTACAGGCCAGAGAATTATAGAGCTAGGGAAAGAGAGAAAGATGCCTGCCATTCTAGAATTCAATAGTCTAAACTCCAGCCAATTAAGTTAATATGAAAGTGCAAGGCAGCTAACCTGGATTGCTTCCACAACTTTCATCCAGGGGTGGAATTCCTCCCAAAATTCCTGTTTCCATAACTGTGTAGCTTTCCTGGACTCAGGAATCAATCTTCTTTTTACCTTGAGGAAACACCTACTATATATGTCCTGAAAAACACAAATGCAAATTCAATGAAACTCTATAATATTGAACCCAACTATATTGAATCCCTGTATATAACAATCAAATTGGAAATCCAGGTCTATTACACGCACATGTAATATTTCTAGAGTATATCAAATTCCATCCTATATCAAATTTTTTCCTCGGGTTCCTAGAAATTTAATATAAGCAAGTTTCACTCTATTTGAAAAGGACATGATGCAATATAATGTGTTTTTCAATGAATAGAATTCTTGGTAATTCAATTTCTGTTCAGAACTTCTTAAAGGAGACTCACTTCCTAGAGGCCTCACATCAGAGTTCAGTTCTGAGAACCTAACTCAGGTAACCTTTTTTTTTTTTTAGTATGAAAGACTGTGAAGGAAAATCAGAAAGAATTTTGGTGATTCATATACAATGATTTTAAAATAATCATGGCACATCCCAGTCAAGTAGAAAGGGGTTATATATTTGAGAGGAGCTTCTCATTGGTGGGAAATTGTGCCTTCTTCCTGTTTATATCCCCAGCACACACAGTAAGTGCTTAGGAAGACTTGGCTGAATTAATAAGTCATCTGGTGACAGGGCCATGGTCACAGGCACAAAGAAAGCTTACAAGTCATCGCTTCCTTCTGTCTCCATGCAGCCAGTTTTTTTTTTTCTCTTTTTCATCTATACCTGTAATCTGAAGTTTCTTTCCTTCAATGATCCAAAATTGTTAGTTTCTATTGTTTTACATTTTCTGCCAGTGTTTGCTTTTATTTATCTTTCTTAGGTAACTAATCTCTGATTCTAATTGGTTCTCATTTTATACACACATCTATATGTCATGTAACTTTGATTTTGTTTATTGTTAAATGAAACATACTGTTACATCCTGTGTTCAGAATCACCTGAGTAGTAAACCTGGCCCGTTAAAAATGATATGCACTCATTAAAGAAATTCCATTTAAAATCTTGGAAAGCCTACATTAAGAATACTTTCTCGTATCGCTCTGTCAATCTTTCCTGCACCTGTTAGCGTGTTTAGAAAATGGCTTTTTATAATTCACTCATCTTGTTGCAAGTGGAAAAAGATTCACAAAAGTAATTCCGATTATTCAAATTGTTTTGTAAAACATAAAATTAAGAACATATCCTATAATAAGCACTAATAAACTCAGCAACTAGATATAAATAAAATATAGGTTATTAAAGTATTCTAATAGGATGGGAAGGAGTTACTGGCTCATATAATTATCCTTGCTGAATGTAAACCGTCTCAGAGATAGTTTTAACTATTTTTAGTGCTTGAAATCTTGAAGCATTCCTGGGTAAAGCGGTAGGATCGGTATAGCTCCCGTTGTTACACTTCTTGTTTTTTAACTCCCCACACATAATAAACCTATGAACTCCATTAACTGTAATCGATACGCGTGCAAGGATGTAAAGGCCTTTCCTTGGCCCTCTCGCTGCCTCAAACAAGAAGCCAAAATGAGTATGACGCCAACTCCCCTGCAAGTAATCAGGTACGCCATTTTTCATTTGAAAAGAAGTCCTCTCCAATAATAGAAATGCTGAGAGAGGTTATTACAATAATAAATGAGTTGGCAGGGTGATTTATGCCTGAAACAAATGTACCTTCTGATGGAATCCTCTTTAATTCCTTATAAATCCTGGGCTTAGTGGACAGGGTCTGGCTCTGGGAATCCACCAGTCAAATGCCCGCAGTACTTTGGATTCACTTGGTTCATTTCTTATGGACCAAACAGCTGTTTTCAATAGTCTTCCCGGCAGGTATCTGTTCGGGGATTAGTAATGCTTCACATAGTCACACATCACAAGAAATCGTTGTGTAATTACATTAACTACGCTTCATCTCTTTGGACTCACTTATCCCAAATCACTGATATTGGAGTCATTCAATGAGAATGTTCCGTAAACTGGTTTACTTCTTTAACAGCAATGATGCCTTACATTCACACAGTGGTTTTAACTCTTCAAAAATGCTTCTGAAGCCTTCCTCCTTAGATTTGTCTCAGAGTGTGCCTGAGTGTGTTTATCTGAACCTAGTGTTCCCAAGTGAGAAGATCCTTCCTGAGTCTACCTCATAATAGAACCGGCTGTGAACATCTCTAGGCTCTGAATTAAGTTCTGAGGAGAACTTGGAACCTGGAAATGGTCTGTGTAGGATCATGGAATTTCAAGCTGTTGTATGCATAGGGTCAGATCACTGGTGGTCACTGAGAAAGGGTCAGGAAAATATCCACCCTGCAAGGAACATAGTTATTCATACCTGTGAGTCTTTGTTGTGTTTTCTCTCCTCTTAGAATATGCAGTTGTCAAAAGACAAATGTATCCTATGTTTAGCTCAAAAAGTTTACCCAAATTTCCCCCCAAGAGTAATTTCTTTCAATGTCCTTAGAAATTCTGTAGTATTTTGTACCTTTCTAATAGCTTTTCTGTTTATTGTAGGTGTCATGTCACCTCTCTGTAGCTTCAAAACACTCAAAATTATAAATTCTATGAGGGTAAGATTTTCATATCTCCACTATTACTGGATGGCTCTTTCCTTTTCCATTCCCAACAGGGGCAGAGACTGTGACAATATTTTACACTCATGTCACACAAAACATCTACCACAGTGCTTTGCACATAGTAAGAAGCTTAATAAATTTGTCCTGAGTTAAATTACATTTAATTTAAAGAAATGAATGATAATAAAAAAATGACTTTATCGAATCCAAAACAATGGTCATGGTTATAATTGTTGCATTATAAAATATTGTCAGTTAATTTGTTGATTTCATTCACTCATTCAATTACTAAGTGTGTACTACGTGCCAGGTATTGTTGTAGTCATTGGGGAACACAATGGTGAACAGACAAAGTTGTGACTCTCATTTTGGTGGGAAAAGATAGAATAAACAAAGAGACAAATAAATACAATAATTTCAGAGAATAATACATTCCCTAAAGAAAATGAAATTGGGAGATTGTGATGGAATATGCCTGGGTTAGGGAGCAAAGGGAGACCTATTTGAGAAGATGACATGTAGGCTGAGACTTGAATCATGAGATCAAGTTGTAACATGGCAATAAACATGACAAGTTTTTGGAAGACCTAAGGAAGACCCATGTGACTGAGGCAAAGTGAGCCAGGGAGAAAAGTGGCGAAAATAAGAATGGAGTAGTAGGATTACTTGATAGGGCGTGCTGTGAACTGAAGCTGGTTGGAGTGTGGCATGGGCAGATAGGACAGGAGGAAATGAGGCTATCAGTTTTGAAATGTGATAAATGGAGTAGCGGAGTTGAGACCAAACCTCCCCTCCCCTTCCCTCTCCCTTTCTTTCCTTTTTTCCCTTCCCTTCCCTTCCCTTCCCTTCCCTTCCCTTCCCTTCCCTTCCCTTCCCTTCCCTTCCCTTCCCTTCCCTTCCCTTCCCTTCCCTTCCCTTCCCTTCCCTTCCCTTCCCTTCCCTTCCCTTCCCTTCCCTTCCCTTCCCTTCCCTTCCCTTCCCTTCCCTTCCCTTCCCTTCCCTTCCCTTCCCTTCCCTTCCCTTCCCTTCCCTTCCCTTCCCTTCCCTTCCCTTCCCTTCCCTTCCCTTCCCTTCCCTTCCCTTCCCTTCCCTTCCCTTCCCTTCCCTTCCCTTCCCTTCCCTTCCCTTCCCTTCCCTTCCCTTCCCTTCCCTTCCCTTCCAGTGGGCAGTACTAGAAGTTGTTGGTGTTCTGATGGAGATGAATCTTTCAATGGAGGGAGAACAACATACATGGCAAAGAAGATTACATTCTAGGAGGGTGGTTCGTGAGAAGGCAGAACACAAGGGCCAGCCAGGGAGGTGGGGCAGAGATGTGACAGAAGGGATACAAGAGGTTGTGGACAACTTTGCAAGTGGGGCTCTATGTTAACTGATGGCACTGTGAGGAGCTCTAGGTGGTTGGCATTTATTTTCTCAGAGGCATATGAGGCATGACCATCGGCAGAGAGGAGGTATAGCCAGTTTTATAAAGGAGAAAGTATGAAGTTACCATTTGGGAGAGTGGGAAAGCCAACCTCCCAGGGAGCTATAGTAAGATTGGAAAGGTTGACATAAGTGTTGATCACTGTATGTAATTCATTTTGAAGTTGGTACATTTTAACAGCAGTATTAAAAGAGTTTTGTAAATGGAATAGGATTGAAGAAAGGTCTGGAACATGTTTCATTTGAGGAAGGACTAAAGGAACTGGACTTAAAGTATTTTGGCTTGAAGAAGGTAGAGCAGTTAAGAGCATGGCTGTGGAATTTGGCAGAATTTGGAAGTCTGGCTCTTTTATTATTAGCTGTGTGGCCTTGGACAAGTTACCTACCCTCTCTGAGCCTCAGTTCTTTCATCTGTGAGCAACATAAGTAAACCTCTTACATTTGGTTCCACATGAAGGATCTAATGGTATCTGCTATTTATTGTGTGGGGGTGGGGGAGCTATTTCTCTATAAATAACCAAAGAGCTGTTATGTAGACGAGACATCAGACCTTTTCTATATAGAACTAGAGCACAGATCTAGACTGTGAAAATTAGAAAGTATACAGCAAAATCACTTTCTTGTAGCTGGAGCTGTTCTAACAAGAAATGAGCTCCCCAACATGGGAGCTGTTCACAACCGTAGCATGGTGACCAATCTCGGAGGGTTTTGTAGGGACTGTGCCTGCCTTGGTGGGAAGGTTGGATTAGAGTGCCACAGTTTCATAGCAAATGTATTGATATGCATGAGCGTGTTCAGAGTGTGTGCGCGTAAAACTTCCCATTGTAAATAACTGGCATCACAACTTTGACATGTGTGTGCACAAATGCTTTGATTCTGATAAAGCCTGAGAAGTCAACAGTGTTATATTTTTGCACATGTTATATTATTAGATCACCTTAAGAATTCTATTAGGTAGATTTTAGTATTCTATTTTATAACTTGGAATGAAAGTGAAGAGAGATGAGATTATTTCCCATGACCTTATAGGAAAATATATAAGAATCAAGACTCAGTCCTATGATTTGTCCAATAATTCCTACCCAGCTCCTTCAACTGTGTCACAGACTTTATAGGTTATGTTAAGGACTGTTCAAAGTTAACTTTCCTTATTAATTATGAAAAAAGGGGAAGATTTACCTTGAAGATTATCTTGTATTGAATAATTTATTTTTTTATAATGCCTAATTATTTAAGCTAATTTATCTCATCAATTCTGTGATGTTGATGAGCAAACTTAGACTCAATTTGTGGAGTACTATTGTAAATTACTTTATCGTAGTATTTCCATAAAACAGCACTAAAGTGCAAAGTATTATTACAACTAAATTTTATAATGAACAGGGAAAATGGCTGGGGACATTCATGAGAGATACTATATGCAGACTTTAAAAAACCATTTTATATTATTAACTCCACAGAAAGACTTCAGCTAATAGATTCCCATAAATCTGAATGGATTAGAATTTTTGCTGAGAGAAAGGCCAGTTCTTATAAGACTTTCTCCATAATTGAAGGCTTTTACCAATTATGCTCAAATATTGTGTAAAAGGAAAAGATTTTCCATCACTATTTCTGGTTACATGGAGAAAATATTTCACTCTAGTGAGAATCAGAGTAGTATTTAGGTTTTTTTCCCCTTTGATATTCAATGCAAGCTGGCTAATGCTTCGCTTTAAATTGGACAGGAAATATTACAAAGCTCGCTTTCTTAGAGATAGAAAACAATACTATTATTTAGAGGAGAAATGAATACATTGTGAAGCAGATCAACTTCTGAGTTTTCTGGAAAATTATACAATCTAAGGAAAATAGCTTGTGCTTCAGCAGGCTTTGCTAGAAACTGGAATGTAGTCAAAGGTAGTGAATGGGGGAAATTAGAGGAAATGGACGAGAAAGCCATGCAGTGGATATAATTCAGTTCTGGTGGATTAGATGTGATGGTAACCAGATCTTTTTATTCAGTAATCAGCCTGATACTAAATATCTTCAGAGTATAATGACTTACAGAAGAATTCTGTTGTGTTTTTTTTCCCTAACAGTAATAGGAGGTAAAAATAAGGAAATGTTCCTTGCAGTTGGGAACAAGAGTGGAATTTAACCCAGTGATGGAAAAAACAGCATCTTTGATTATTGGAATATTCCCTAAAAGAAGGACTTCGAGCATTCATATGGCTAAAGACTGATTCATGCGTATTTGCCTACTCTCCTTTACCATTTACAAAATGATTTCAGAAAGGATTTTAGAAGAGGGCTGTATTAGTTTCCTAACTTTGCTGTAACAATGCACCACATACTGGGTCACTTCAAACAACAGAAATTTATTGTCTCAGAGTTCTGGGGGTCAGAAGCCCCAAATTAGGGTGTCGGCAGTGATTTGTTCCCTCTGAAAGCACTCGGGAAGGATCTCCCTAGTCACTCTCCTAGCCTCTGGTAGCCTCCGGTGTGCCTTGGCTTGTGGTTGCATCATTCCAGTTACACAGCTGTCCTCTCTTTTGTGTCTTCCCAAGATTTTCTCTCTGTGCATGTCTGTTGCTGCAACTCAAATTTCTTTTTATGAGGACACCAGTCACATCGGATTAAGGCCCACCCTCATGACCTCACCTTAACTTTATTACTTCTGTGAAGACTGTTTTTCCAAATCAGGTTGCATTCTGAGGCACTGGACTGCTCTAGACTGAATTTTTGTGTCCACTCGCCCCCCTTCCCCAGTTCATATACTGAACCTAATTCCCCTGTGATGGTATCTGAGGAGGAGACTTTGGGAGGTGAGGAGCTCTCATGAATGGGATTTGTGCCCTTAGAGAAGAGATGCCACAGAGTTCCCTCACCTCTCCACCAAGTGAGGACACAGTGAAGAGACAAACATCTAAGAATCAGGAAGCTGCTCATACCAGCCACTGAATCTGCCAGCCCCTCGATCTTGGACTTAGCTTCCAGAACTGTGAGAAGTAAGTTTCAACTGTTTATCAGCCCCCAGTCTATGGCATTGTCATAGCAGCCCCAAAATGACTAAGACAGAGGAGTTTGGACTTCAACATACCTTTTTTTGAGCAGACACCATTTAACCTACAACAAGGACCTTAAACATCTCTTTTATTCTTTTTTGAGAAGAGTTGACCATGTGTAAAGAGGACACAATTCTTTCAGTTTCTCATTATAGCATCTGAAAGATAAATTAGCATGTTAAGGTGCTTTTTAGTGTTAGTATAGGAATTTGGCACAAAGTAGGTCCCAGATGCATTCTTTGACTGATGTTGGGATCATATAGTGTGCTCAGTTTTCAAAAGCTCTTCACAGCCTTTAGCTCACCGTGACATCATTCAGGGTGTGAAGGATGGCTTTGGTAGCTCTAGCCAGAAGCCATCTCCTTTAGTGTCCTTGCCACCTTTGAACAATTTACCAAAAAGCACAGCTGAGCAGAGGAAATTTGAGGTGACAGAATACGGACAAGTAAATTTACATGGAATTTAGAATCTTTGATTCCAGGGCTCTGAAAGAGCTGGAAGGAACATTAATGATGAATGGACTGGTTTGTTTTTCCTTGGGTCTTCCAAGGTTCCCAAGTTTTCCCACTTTTCTGGTCTTTGATATGAGTAACAGGTTTGCTTGACCCCCACTGTCTGTCCAGGTGGGCTGCCTCTCCTCCTTCCCCTCTCTTTACCCATCCTAACTCCCCCTTCCTCTAAGGCTAGCACTTAGTCATTTCTATTGTGTGAATTCCTCCTCTTATGATTTTTCAGCTCTGGTTAAATGATCTTTATTTTTTTTTAAGATTTTATTTATTTATTTGACAGAGATAGAGACAGCCAGCGAGAGAGGAAACACAAGCACGGGGAGCGGGAGAGGAAGAAGCAGGCTCATAGCAGAGGAGCCTGATGTGGGGCTCGATCCCATAACGCTGGGATCACGCCCTGAGCCGAAGGCAGATGTTTAACCGCTGTGCCACCCAGGCGCCCCCTGGTTAAATGATCTTTAAGCACATCCATTTGCATTTGTCTCAACTTGAGGCAAACTTATTTTATTTTTGTTTAGCTCCTGAACATTTTGTGTGTATTCATAATATCTCCCCAGCCAGATTTGGAACGTCTTGTGGCCAGGGATATTTTCTTTCTCCGGTGACACAAAGCCTGGTGCAAAGTGGGCACTTAATGAACTGATCATTGAAACTGCAAAATGCTACTCATTTCCGGTGGGGATTTTCCTTGTGATTTAGCTTCACTTAACACATGTGCTTCTCAAAATGGAAATGATTGTCTCCAAATAATAGGTCACGTTTTCAGAGAATCTCATATTACTTCCATTAATCACACCAAGTGAATCGTTAGAAAATTCTACCAACCCAGGAAGAGGGAATGTCAACCTCCCTGACTTTTATAAAAGACAGCATTGTGGATTGAGATTCCTTGCCAAGATCCTGTGATCTTGAATAAGTACAAAAATAAAACTAGAATACTTGATATGATTGGATGTTTCGTGGAAACCAGTGAAAGAGCTGGTTTTGTATCCAGATTGCCTTAAGGCTAAAACAGAGCAGACAAGTAGACAAATGACCAGCCCACATCTGGATGACATACCCCATAGGGCTGTCAAGATGGTTCAGTGTAGTAACGTATAGAAAGCTCAAAGACAAAATCAATAGGAGCTATTGTCATTACGATGGAAGTGCCATTTATCGACTGTATGTATACCCATATGCATACATCTATGAAATGGAATTAGACACCATTGATATAGATATTTTAATTTCCTGAAGTGTGTCTATCCTGAGACTCACAGAGTTGGTAATGTTGGCTTGATACTCCACAGGAAATTGAAATAATGGAATCTTTTGGTACCATATGAGTTGACCCTATGCATAGAGGCTGAACCTGAAAGCCAGATTGAGGAATAAATTCTAATTCTTTGATTATAAAGGCCTTTTCCCTGAGCACAGCACCTTACCATCTGTCTTTTTAATCTCTGTAAGGAAAACCTCAGCCTGATTCCAAACTCTCTCTCCATAATGGGAAATCTCTCTGTGTTTGATGAACCTAAGTGAAAAATGCAGTCTCATATCCATGTATTTATTAAATCTCCGGTTGCATAAAGGCCTCACTCCAAAGTAATGTTCAAAATAAATTGCTTCTATGATTGTATTGTTAGAATGCACATGTATGATTTTTCCTTTCTGCATTCTAAGATGACAACGTATCTTGGGGAGCATTAATGGTGCAAATTCAAGCTACCTGAGCAATCAGCAATAGATCAGAAAATTGTAGCGACTGGCCTAAAGACTCCTTCTGAGTTCTTTTTAGAACCAGGAGGGCCCAGAGGCCCTCTTCTTCAAGGATATTTGGCTTAACACTTTTTTTTCTCCCTCTGCAGAGACTCTAAGTCAGAAAAAATAATTTTTGCTCGGGGCATGACGGTTTTTCCCTGTGCTCAGGGGTTCACCTGAGTGCTTGTTCAAGATGCCAAATTTGCCATCACAGCCAGTACAACTGCCCATGGATCTCATAGCCATGCCGAACCCCTGACATTTCATCCTTCCAGCAGTACGTGTGAGAGTGTGGCTTCTATGGCAGGTCATTTTCAGTTGAGTCTGGTGCTTGCTACATGAGAAGACTAGTCCTACCTACTAATAGGTTTGAGAACCAGTAGTGTGTAGTGTGCTCTAGAGTGCTTCTTCCTGCTCTTGGACTCTTAGCACCCGAGTGATCAGAAACACTCTCCCATACAGCCAATGTTTTTCCATTGCTTAGCAGGCATTAAGAGTTTTGCTTTCTTATCTCATTTAGTTTTCATGACAATCATAAGAGGGAGAGATTTTTTTTAATCCCATTTTACAGATGGAGAAACTAGGGTTTAGCATGATTAGACACCCACCAATGTTTGCATAGTAAAGTAAGTAGTAAAATTGAGATTTGGATTCAGGCATGCCGATTGGAGGTTTGACCATCCTGCTGCATCTTTGAGGTATGGTAGGGAGCCGTTAGCTTTCCTACTGTCTGGAACCAAAAGCCAGCTCTGTGGCTCACTGTTCATGGGATCTTGGGCAGGTTTCTATATTTCCCTGAGCCGTTCCTTCCTTCTTGTGAAATGAAGCTAATGAGACCCTGCTATCCAGGGCTACTGGGAGAATTAAATGGGATAATTCATGTAATGCACCTGATGCATAATTGGCGGCTAATGTTATTATAACGATATCCTGCAGTTCCATAAGTGTCTGTGTCTAACTCTCGAGTTTAAGGGTGAGCCCTGTTGTTTCTTCCATCCATAAGGGACAGTCACTAAGTTGACTGTGTGAAAGGAATCTAATGGAGGGGTCCTACCTTCTTAAATACAGTAATGTGTTGACTCCATGGGCTCATTGGCCTTCAAGGTCCAAAATAGAGGGCTTTGTTTCCAGGGATGGTAACTCCAATCATCCTATCTCTTAAGGGAGGGTCAGTGGAGAGTGGGACTCAGAGTCTTGGTCTGAGAGCAAGGAGACCTGGCTTCCAGCACCTAATAGGTCAGAGGAAGCAGAATTTTGTTATAGCTGGAATTCAAGAGTTCTCGTCTGTAAAATGGGAGAGCAGAGCTAGGTGTTTGCTACGGTTCTGAATACTCCTGATGCAGGTGAAGAGAGTCTACACCTTCCCTAAATGTTTCTTGCATCATTTGCTTTTAAAGATTTTATTTATTCATTTGAGAGAGAGAGACAGAGAGAGCACAAGCAGGGGGAGAGGCAGAGAGAGGGGGAGAAGCAGACACCCCTTGCATCATTTGCTTTTAACAAGGGCTGTGGGGATGGGTTAAGGAAGAGCATCAGCAAAGGGAGAGCTATGTAGGGAAAGAGGGAAGTAACAAGAAAGCAGATACTAGTAGGATGGTGGTGGTGGGTTTAGGCTCAGCCAGATGAGTAGGAAAAATTGAGGAAAGAAAAACCCAAAAGAAAAGGCCAGACATAAGAAACAGTTGTAAAGCACACAAGGAAAGGCTTGGAAAATAATGACTCCTATGTTTGATGAAAAACATTGTGATTTGATGATTTTACTTGAACTTGATGGGGATACGTCATGTTTACCTCCATAAAATTGAGAGGAGATGGTGTTGGACTTGTTTGAATCAAAAAAATGCTTGTGACAGATAAGAAGTACAAGTTCTTCAGGTGACCCAATATTCTTTAAAAAATTAACCCAATAATTTAAGTATAATGAATGATTTTAAGATGAATTGAAAATGGAGGTAGGATAAAGCCATTAAGATCTATATTTAATAGGGGTGCCTGGGTGGCTCAGTCATTAAGTATCTGCCTTCGGCTCAGGGCATGATCCCTGCTTTCTGGGATCGAGCCCCACATCAGGCTTTTCCACTGGGAGCCTGCTTCTTCCTCTCCCACTCCCCCTGCTTGTGTTCCCTCTCTCACTGGCTGTCTCTATCTCTGTCAAATAAATAAATTAAAAAATCTTAAAAAAAATCTATGTTTAATAAAGCATAATAAATAGTCCAGAAACAGACTAAATTACATATAACTCTATCATATCATAAAGGTGGTATTTCAAATCAATGGGGAAATAATGGTTTCAGTAATTGACATTGGAACATTAGACCAATTATTAAATTATTAAAATTTCTAAAATTTAAGCTTGTGAAAACTAAGTGATCTTAAAGGGTTAAATTCTAGTTCACATATTTCACCTAAATTAAATTCTGTTTAGATTAAATATTTGCAGTGTAAAAAATGAAACCATAATTAACCAGAATAAAATTTAAGACAATATTTCTGTAATATTGAGATGGAAAAAGCCTTCATACACCTGATACCCTAGATAGAAATAATAAAAAGAAAAGATTGAGAACTCAGACCACATATAGTCAAAACAAAACAAAACTAAAATACAAGAAGCAAACTCTTATGTGATCAAAAATATCATTGACAAAAAAAGTTCAGGGTAAGATATTTGAAGCATACATGTTAAAGGGATCTCTATCTTTTTGTAACAAGTAACATATTGAGGTCTGTCAATTCAATAAGAAAAAGGTGAATACTCCAATAAGAAAATGGGGAAAGGGATATAAATGGGAAATTTATGCAAAAATTTATACTAAGACTCCCAAAATTAATGAAGAAATATGAAAAAGGTGTTGAGATATATTACACAAGATGAAGAAAAGATCAGTCCTATTATTGGTGAAAGTGTCAGATAATGAACAATCTTCTACTCTGTTTTGAGGATGTAACTTATGTAGTCATTCTGAATGATAACCAGGCAAAGGTACTCCGCTATCTCCTGACTTTATTTTTTTTTTTATGTTTTTTTAAAGATTTTATTTATTTATTTGGCAGAGATAGAGACAGCCAGGGAGGGAGAGAACACAAGCAGGGGGAGTGGGAGAGGAAGAACCAGGCTCATAGCAGAGGAGCCTGATGTGGGGCTCGATCCCATAACGCCGGGATCACGGCCTGAGCCGAAGGCAGACGCTTAACCGCTGTGCCACCCAGACGCCCCTCTCCTGACTTTAATTATAAAATTTTTCCTATGAAAGTAGTAAAATATATGAAAAAAAGACAATAATTTCAATTGCAGGAAGTATAAACTCAAATGACTATCAATAAGGAATTGACTTAAAATATATTATATCCGTAACGGAATACTAGGCAGCCGCCACAATGCTTGGGTAGATCTATCTTTATTTTTTTTTTTTATTTTTATTTTTTTATAATTAATTTTATTTTATTATATTATGTTAATCACCATACAGTACATCCCCTGATTCTGATGTAAAGTTTGATGCTTCATTAGTTGCGTATAACACCCAGTGCACCATGCAATACGTGCCCTCCTTACTACCCATCACCAGTCTATCCCATTCCCCCACCCCCTCCCCTCTGAAGTCTTCAGTTTGTTTCTCATAGTCCATAGTCTCTCATGTTTCATTCCCCCTTCTGATTACCCCCCTTTTCTTTATCCCTTTCTTCCCCTACCGATCATCCTAGTTCTTATGTTCCATAGATGAGAGAAATCATATGATAATTGTCTTTCTCTGCTTGACTTATTTCACTTAGCATTATCTCCTCCAGTGCCGTCCATGTTGCAGCAAATGTTGAGAATTCGTTCTTTCTGATAGCTGAGTAATATTCCATTGTATATATGGACCACAGCTTCTTAATCCAGTCATCTGTTGAAGGGCATCTCGGCTCCTTCCATGATTTGGCTATTGTGGACAATGCAGCTATGAACATTGGGGTGCATATGGCCCTTCTCTTTACTACGTCTGTATCTTTGGGGTAAACACCCAGTAGTGCAATGGCTGGGTCATAGGGTAGTTCAATTTTTAACTTTTTAAGGGACCTCCACACTGTTTTCCAGAGTGGCTGTACCAACTTGCATTCCCACCAACAATGTAGGAGGGATCCCCTTTCTCCACATCCTCTCCAACAATTGTTGTTTCTTGCCTTGTCTATCTTTGCCATTCTAACTGGCGTAAGGTGGTATCTCAGTGTGGTTTTGATTTGAATTTCCCTGATGGCTAATGATTTTGAACATTTTTTCATGTGTCTGTTAGCCATTTGTATGTCTTCATTGGAAAAGTGTCTGTTCATATCTTCTGCCCATTTTATGATTTGTTTATTTGTTTCTCGTGTATTGAGTTTGAGAAGTTCTTTGTAGATCTTGGATACCAGTCCTTTATCTGTGGTGTCCTTTGCAAATATATTCTCCCATTCCGTGGGCTGTCTCTTAGTTTTTTTGACTGTTTCCTTGGCTGTGCAGAAGCTCTTTATCCTGATAAAGTCCCATAAGTTCATTTTATCTTTTATTTCTCTTGCCTTTGGCGATGTGTCGTGAAAAAGGTTGCTCTGGCCGATGTCATAGAAGTTGTTGCCTATGTTCTCCTCTAGAATTTTGATGGATTCCTGTCTCACATTGAGGTCTTTCATCCATTTGGAGTTTATTTTTGTGTATGGTGTGAGAGAGTGGTCAAGTTTCATTCTTTTGCATGTAGCTGTCCAATTTTCCCAGCACCATTTATTGAAGAGACTGTCTTTTTTCCACCGGATGTTTTTTCCTGCTTTATCAAAGATTAGTTGCCCAAAGAGCCGAGGGTCCATTTCTGGGTTCTCTATTCTGTTCCATTGGTCGATGTGTCTGTTTTTGTGCCAGTACCATGCTGTCTTTGTGATCACAGCTTTGTAGTACAGCTCGAAATCCGGCATTGTGATGCCCCCAGCTTTGTTTTTCCTTTTCAACAGTTCCTTGGAGATTCGGGGCCTTTTCTGGTTCCATACAAATTTAAGGACTATTTGTTCCAGTTCTTTGAAAAATGTCCTCGGTATTTTGATCGGGATAGCATTGAAAGTGTAGATTGCTCTGGGTAGTATGGACATTTTAACTATGTTAATTCTTCCAATCCATGAGCATGGAATATTTTTCCATCTTTTTATGTCTTCCTCAATATCTTTCAAAAGTGATCTATAGTTTCTAGGATATAGGTCCTTTACGTCTCTGGTTAAGTTAATTCCAAGGTAACGTATGGTTTTTGGTGTTATTGTAAATGGGATGGATTCCCTAATTTCTCTTTCTTCAGTCTCGTTATTCGTGTATAGAAATGCAACTGATTTCTGGGCATTGATTTTGTATCCTGCCACCTTACTGAATTGTTCTATAACTTCTAATAGTTTGGGAGTGGATTCCTTTGGGTTTTCCATATAGAGTATCATGTCATCTGCAAAGAGAGACAGTTTGACTTCTTCTTTGCCGATTTGGATACCTTTGATCCCTTTTTGTCTTCTGATTGCTGTTGCAAGGACTTCTAGTACTATGTTGAATAATAGTGGCGAGAGTGGGCATCCTTGTCGTGTTCCTGATCTTAAGGGAAAGGCTTCCAGCTTTTCCCCATTGAGAATAATGCTTGCAGTAGGCTTTTCATAGATGGCTTTTATGAGATTGAGAAATGTACCCTCTATTCCTACACTCTGAAGGGTTTTAATCAGGAAAGGATGCTGTATTTTGTCAAATGCTTTTTCTGCATCAATTGAGAGGATCATATGGTTCTTGAGTCTTTTCTTGTTGATATGATGTATCACATTGATTGATTTGCGAGTGTTGAACCATGCTTGCATCCCAGGTATGAATCCCACTTGGTCATGATGGATAATCCTTTTAATGTACTGTTGGATTCTATTAGCAAGGATCTTGTTGAGGATTTTGGCATCCATATTCATTAGAGAAATCGGTCTGTAATTCTCCTTTTTGAGGGGGTCTTTGCCTGGTTTGGGGATCAAGGTAATATTAGCCTCATAGAATGAGTTTGGTAGCTTTCCTTCTGTTTCTATTTTTTGAAATAGCTTTAGGAGAATAGGTATTATTTCTTCTTTGAATGTTTGGTAGAATTCCCCAGGAAAACCGTCTGGGCCTGGAGTTTTATTATTTGGAAGGTTGTTTATCACTGACTCAATTTCTTCATAGTTAATTGGCCTATTTAAGAAATCTATTTCTTCCTGTTTCAGTCTTGGTAGTTTATAGGTTTCCAGGAAGGCCTCCATCTCTTCCAGATTGTTTAGTTTTTTGGCATATAGCTGTTGATAAAAGTTTCTAATAATCCTTGCAATTTCAATGGTGCTGGTCGTGACCTCTCCCTTTTCAGTCATAATTTTAATAATCTCAGTCCTTTCTCTTTGTTTTTGGACAAGTTTTGCCAGTGGTCTGTCAATTTTATGGATTCTCTCAAAGAACCAGCTTCTAGTCCTGTTGATCTGCTGTACTGTGCTCCTGGTTTCTAATTCATTGATTTCTGCTCTAATCTTGGTCAACTCCTTCCTTGTCAGTGGGTTAGGCCTGTCCCTCTGTTGCTGTTCCAGTTTCTTGAGGTGAGAATATAGAAACTGCATTTTAGATTTTTCTATTCTTTTGAGTGAGGCTTGGATGGCTATGTATTTCCCCCTTAGGACTGCCTTTGCAGTATCCCATAGGTTTTGGACCGTTGTGTATTCATTCTCGTTGGTCTCCATAAATTGTTTAATTTGTTTTTTGATTTCCTGGTTTATCGAGTCATTCTTGAGCAGGATGGTTCTTAGCCTCCAAGTGTTTGAGTTTCTTCCAGGTTTTTCCTTGTGGTTGAGTTCCAATTTCAGAGCGTTGTGGTCTGAGAATATGCAGGGGATAATTTCAATCTTTTGGTATTGGCTGAGACCTGTTTTGTGTCCCAGAGCATGATCTATTCTTGAGAATGTTCCATGGGCATTTGAATAGAATGAGTATTCTTTGGTTCTGGGGTGTAGTGTTCTATATATATCTATGAGGTCCAACTCGTCGAGTATGGCATTCAAAGCCTTTGATTCTTTGCTTAGTTTTTGCCAGGGTGTTCTGTCTATTTCTGATAGTGGGGTGTTGAGGTCCCCTACTATTACTGTGTTCTTATCTATATGTCTCTTTATTTTGGTTAAGAGTTGGCTTGTGTATCTTGCTGCTCCCCTGTTGGGGGCATATATATTAATAATTGTCATATCCACTTGTTGAATACTTCCTTTAAGAATAATATAGTGCCCTTCTGTATCTCTCTCTATGGCCTCTAGTTTAAAATCCAGTCTATCTGATATGAGAATTGCTACTCCAGCTTTCTTTTGAGGTCCATTTGCGTGGAAGATGGTACTCCATCCCCTTACTCTAAGTCTGAATGCATCTTTGGGTTCAAAATGAGTCTCTTGTAGACAGCAAATGGATGGGTCATGTCTTTTTATCCAATCTGCAACCCTGTGGCGTTTTATGGGAGAGTTTAAGCCATTTAGATTGATAGAGATTATTGACAGATATGATTTTAATGATGCCATTTCTCTTTAAAGTCTTTGTATCGGTTGTGACTTGCTGCTCTGTATCACTCTTGGGGCCTTTTTACCTTTATAGAGCCCCCCTTAATATCTCCTGTAGGGCTGGTTTCGTGGTTACGAAATTGGTTAATGATTGGCGATTTTGGAACGTCTTTATTTCTCCATCAATTCTGAATGACAGCTTTGCTGGATAAAGGATCCTTGGCTGCATGTTTTTCTCTGAAAGAGCTTTAAAAATGCCCCCCCAAGCCTTTCTCTCATTCCAGGTCTCTGTAGACAGGTCTGACGTAATCCTGATACCTTTGCCTTGGTACGTGAGAAATTTCTTTGCCCTGGCCGCTTTCAATACTGTATCCTTGGATCTAATATTTGCGAATTGCACTATGACATGCCGTGGCGTAGGTTTGTCCTGGTTGAGCTTGGATGGGGTCCTCTCTGCCTCTTGGACACGAATGCTTGTTTCCCTTGCTAGATTAGGGAAGTTTTCAGCTACAATTTGTTCAAATATCTCTTCTAGACCTCTGTTTTTCTCCACCCCTTCAGGGATGCCGATGATTCTGACATTGGATCGTTTCATAGAGTCAGTAATCTCCCGTAATCTACATTCGTGGGCGTGGATTTTTTTAAGACCAGCTTCTATTTTCGTTTTTTCTTCTACTAACCCATCCTCCAATTCGCTAACGCGTTCCTCTGCCTCGGTGACCCTGGCCGTCAGAGCCTCTAGTTTTGACTGCATTTGGCTCATAGAATTTTTAATTTCTGTCAGATTCGCTCTCATTTCTGCCCTTAGGGATTCTATATTCTCAGCAACGCTTTCTCTGATGCTTTTTTCAAGTTTACTCATCATCTTGACCATTGTTGCTCTGAATTCCATTTCTGATAATTGGGATACATCCATATGTATTAATTCTGTGGCCGAGGCCAATTCTGTGGCAGAGGCCACAGACTCATTATCTTTTCTTTGCTGGGGGGGACTTCTCCTTCTCGTCATTCTGATGAAGAGAGATTGCAGGGTTGTCCAGAGCCCAAGTGTTGACTGGGACCCAGGCCGTGCGCCCTTGTTTTATAGAGATCTTAGGGATGTGGGCTTCTTCCTTAAAGAGTTTATTTATTTATTTGAGAGAGAGAGAGACAGTCAGCAAGAAAGGGAACCCAAGCAGAGGAGTGGGAGAGGAAGAAGCAGGTTCCCGGTGGAGAAGCCCGATGAAGGACTCCTTACGGAGCGTTGTGATCACACCCTAATCCGAAGACAGGTGCTTGGTGACTGCGCCACTCAGGCGCTCCGGGTTGTGGGCTTCTTGATTTTTCAGCCTGCCTTCTGGGGGAGGGGCCTGCCTGCAGGTACTCAGAAAACCCTGTTTGGGTAGAGTCTCTGTGTCCCTTGCGAGGGGGGATGGGGATGGGCACCCTGTGAGCCGGTATTTCCGGGCTTTTGTTCTCTGGCGGCTTTCCCTGGCGGTTTGCTATGCCTCTTCTGAGAGAGCAGCAGCGGCTGAAATTCAGCCTCTGTCTCAGAACAGAGGGATCGCGGATCGTTCTCCACTGATGTTCTGGCCACTTTAACTCTGTTTCTGTTGGTGCTGCTCAACCCTGCAGCATCCCGGGCTGTGCGCCCCACACCCGGCGTCCCAGCCCTCACTTCCAGGGCCGGCACGTCTCTGTCCTTTGTGTTTCCAACCCCGCCCGCCGCCAGCCGCCCCGCGCGGGCTCCCGGAGCTCCCCGTCTCAGTCTGGTGTCTCACGGGTGCTGTCCGCGAGTCCGCCTGCTCCCCCGTGCAGGTGGCCCGCCAACCGCCAGCCGTCCCGCGTGCGCTCCCGGAGCTCCCTTCTCAGCCTGCTGTCTCAAGCGTGCGGGTCCGCGGTCTGTCCGCTCCCCCTTGTAGGTGGCTACCGCTTCCCGGCGCCCTGACACGGCGGCTCCCTCCCCCTTCTGTTTAGCTTCCGATATCTGTGCGCGGTTTCACGGCTCCCCGCTTCGTACCTCGATACTCAGCGCTGGAGATGTTCATTTGTAGAGATCCAGATGTATCTTCCTGCGTCTCAGGCTGATTCCGTGGATATTCCTGCTGGTCTGGTACCTATCCAGCTCAACTCAGGGGACCGGCTGAAAAAGGGGTCCCCTACTCCTCCGCCATCTTAACCTCCTCTCTCGATCTATCTTTAATCATATGGAAAGGTGTCCACAAAGTAAAAAGATCCTTTGTGAAGCAGTTTGTATAGATATAAAAATTCATCTTTATATGCAGACATGTAAGTTTTCAATAAAGTGATGTAGGGGCGCCTGGGTGGCGCAGCCGTTAAGCGTCTGCCTTCGGCTCAGGGAGTGATCCCAGCGTTCTGGGATCGAGCCCCACATCAGGCTCTTCCGCTGGGAGCCTGCTTCTTCCTCTCCCACTCCCTCTGCTTATGTTCCCTCTCTCGCTGTCTGTCTCTGTCAAATAAATAAATAAATAAATAAATCTTTAAAAAAAATAAAGTGATTTAAAAAATTAATAGGTGAATCACAAAAACATGTAAGTTTATTATATACAAAGAGAAAAACATTACATCATGTGCACCAACCTATTAAAGATGATAATGTCTATGTGATCAATTACATTTTGTCATTTTCTGGACTATTTGTGATGAGCACACTACTTTTTATAATAAACATTAAAGCTACCCCATTTGAAAGATAAATATCTGTGAAAAATATTTGTGAAAAAAGTGATAGCTATTAACATCAAACATGTTTTTGCGTGTTTTTGTGAGCTCTAGAAGAGGAAGAAAGTTTCCAAGTTCCGGCACTTCCTGCCCTGCCCAGGTGCCTCTGAGAGAAAGCTCTCTGGCCGAGCTGCAGGTGCAGTAGTGGGATGGTGTGGCTATCGTGGAATGGTGACTGACTAAGGCCTGGGAGGAGGGCACTGGTAATGTCTGCT
>NC_048231.1:87679930-87942404 GCF_002007445.2 Ailuropoda melanoleuca | reverse complement strand
AAAATTAAGAAGTGTACCTAGGACAGATGCTTAATAAATGGCTCCTACTATCCATAAAGATATCTCCATATTGCCTGTTGGACTGCTAAAGCTTAAGTAATTTCTATATTGATATTTACAATATAGTTAATTCTATGTCTACTGATTTAGTTATATTTCATCCTTTTAATTGCATGATGTTTTTTGTTTTTTGGGGTTTTTTTTGATTATTGTGGTTTTGGTATGCTGTCCAAAAGAAAAGTGCCTTGTAACAAAAATGTTTATGAGCATGAACGTTTTGATATCTTTTTGAAACCTGTGCAATGAATTGGCTTCACAGCCTGGCATTTTCAGGGGATGTGTGAGCAAGTAGCCTCATTATTGATAAATATTTTAAAACACGTGGTATTTACCCAGAAGGTCCCAATGGCTCAATGTGCCTCCTGCAGAAATGGCATGTAATAAAAAACCCCAGAATGAAATTTCAGAGGAAAAAAGGATACTGCACTTAAACAAAAATTCAATAAAAGAAATGTTAGAAAATCCCTAAAGCCTTCCAACCAAGTTATGGATTAATTGCTTGGCACGTTTCCTTTTTTAATTCCAAGCTGCCTTTTTGTTAGCTGAGTAAACAAAGCATCTAGAATAAGTCAACTTCAGCCAACGATGACAGCCCATTAACATCAGGACTGATAATAATGATAATCCCCAAAGGGTTTGGCAAGGTCTACATATAAGCGATATTTGACCAGCAGGGACCGTGTTGAGAAGGAAGGCAAAAAGGGCTCTTGTTCTTTCTGATAAGAAAAATAGTGACATAAATGGGTGCAATAGGAAGGGCTTATCTTTTGGCTGCGTCTGGATTCCTACACAGTAGATCCAGAAACCCTTATGAAAGGGATGTAGGGGTAGGTTTGGGGGTACAGCTTGCAATCAGTGCTGTGGGGCCAAGGAAGGGGAGGAAGAACTCTTAAATTCTAAATCCAGCAGTCTGTATAGGGCTGTTACACCAGAGGGTTTCAGGGCTGGAAAGGGATTGATTGCTATATCATAGAATTGGTAGTTAGTACACTTGTTCATGCCTCAAGGAAAATGTTTTCATTAGAGATCATTTTATTTACATAATGTAGATCCTATCTCTCTCTCTCCTCCCTGAATTCTCTCTGATTTCCAAAAGAGCGAGGGCTCCTTGCACATTGTTTGCAGAAGGTGTATAGTGAATATTAAATAATGTTCAGTTACAAACAAGAGGTATTCAGATTAGGTTCCTTTCAAAAAACAAACAAACAAACAAAAAAAAAAAAACAAAAGCAACCACAAAGCACTTCTCTCCTCCAAAAAAAAAAAAAAAAAAAAAAAAAAAAAAAAAAAACAACCCCAAAGCCCTTTCCCCCCCCAAAAAAAAAAAAAAAAAAAGAAAGAAAGCTCCTTCAAAATGAATCAACACTTAAATTTTGGTTCTAATCTTCAGTGATGCCCTATTGTGTGCGTTACCATTCTCACGGCATTCTGAATTTTCCAAAAGATACCACGATGGAAAGATTCATGTAAGAAAGAATTCTCCTAATGCAGGAAAAACCATCCCTGGGGCGGAATGGCGTTAGGATGAATCAATAGACAACCAGCCAGAAGCTCTCTGACCTTCAGAGTCTTGATAGTGTCCCGTATAGTTTAAAAGAAAAATTCTGCCCAGATGAATCAACAGAGCAATCAGCTTTATGCCTACATTTCATGAATGATATTGCTGCTTGCTTCTGTGAATGCATGAAACTCGTGGTGAATTTGGACGCTTATTTTTCTTTACCTCCCTGGGTGTTGCATTCAGACTGAAATCCTGAATTAGACCCACCCGTCCTATTTTCATCAAGGCCAAAAAGGAGTGCTCTAAAAAAAATAAGTCACTGGGGTTTTCAAGCTGAAAGAGACAGCAGAGGTTAGTTAATGCAATTCTTTAATTTGGCAAATAAGGAAACTGAGTCCCAAAGGGGCTCAATCTGATCCAAGATGATGCAGCTATTCACTTGCAGAACTTAAACAATCCCGTACTTATTAGGCAGCTCATTAAGGCAGTGAGGGATGGGGGGAAAAAAGCCCATCTTCTTTCTTTTGGAAAACAATATGCAGCAGGATTATGGTCAGATAGTTTTAAAGCCGGATCACCTAAAGTTTAAGTTTAGGATGAGCCTTTGGTTATTGCTAGAAAACTGTTGAAAACTTTTATAACAATATATGGTTTTGTTTTTTAGATTTAGAGACACTTTGATGCACTTCTTTCTTCAGCAAATGTTTGTAGAGTAACTGTCGTGGGTAAGACACTGTGCTGGGTTCGGGGAAGATATGCACCGGTGCAAGCATCCTGGCCTCATTCCCCAGAAGTTAGAAACTGTTACATTGACTAAACAGGAGGCCATGAGACTGAGGTGGCTCCAGTGCCATGGCAGCCTATCTAAGCAAACCAGACCTAAGCCCCTAAATGCCTCCAAGTTATGAAATTGAAGCCTAAGGACAACCAATCACAAACAGCCCATGAGGCTTTAAACAGAAACCAATCAAATAATTTCAGCTGTTTGTTTCTGCAGTATTCCCCTTGGCGCCGCCCCGCCCTCCCCACCCCCAGAGTGCTTCTAACCACTTCCGGTTTTGTGCTGCTTGATTTGAATCCATTTTTGCTCAAATAAACTTAGGATTTTATAAAGCCTCAGTTAATCTTTTTTTTTTTTTTTTTTGAGAGAGAATGTGGGGCATGGGGGAGGGACAGAGGGAGAGAGAGAGAATCTTAACAGGCTTCATGCCCCGAGTGGAACCCGACCTGGGCTCCATCTGATGACCCTGAGATCACAACCTGAGCTGAAACCAAGAGCCCAATGCTTAACCCACTGAGCCACCCACACATCCCTAAAATGCCTCAGTTTATCTTTTAATAAATTCCAGCATGGGAGATAACAAGAGTGAGTCATTACATAACTCAAACCAGAATGAGATTGTGACCTCCATAATGACATAAAGTACTATAGGGAGTCTGGGAGAGAAATGAGTAGCTTTTAATTGGGGAAATCAGAGAAAACTTTCTTAAAAAGATGTGGACTCTGGTTGGCATTGAATAAGAAGGATTGGACAGATGGATGTTGGCGAAAACCCTTCCGGAAGGAGGCTGCATGAAGAGTGAGGACACAGAAGTAGGGAAACTTGGGATGCGTTTGGGGAATAGCAAACTTGGGAACTTGATGAACAGAGTAGAAATTTGGTGGATATGAGATAGGTATGGGACAGAGAGTAAAGGCCTTCAACCACAAAAATAAAACCCCCATTTGATGTGCTGCTTTTCCCTGCATTACATTTTAAATACCCCCAGAAAGTGGAATAGATACATGTCCTTTCTTTTCAAAGAATCCTAAGGAGTCTGATATCCTATAAGTTCAAATGCGCCTGTCCTCTTGTCTAGTTCTAGAAGGAATGAATCATTGAGCTAGTGCAGGACTAGAAGCCCACAGAATCCAATGGGACCACGTAACAAGAGGATGCAGTTAAACCAAGCAGTTCATGGCACCCGTGTATAGTAGGAGATGTTGGGCTCCATGCTCCATGTCCAGCATGCAACCCTCCGATCAGAGGCTGGAAACAGGAGAAGACATTGTTCTCTTGAGTTCCAATGTTTGTTTCTTTCTCCCCCATCCATTCATTCATTATTCATTGAACAAAATTGAGTCAGAATTTTTAATGAATCCAGCAGTGTGCTGGAAACTGGAAAGCAATGATTTAAAAAAAAGGAAAAGAAAAAGAAAGGCATGGTTCCAGCCATGGTGGAGCTTAAAGTCTAAAAGGGAAGATAGTTTAAAAAGCTGTAAGTGGGCAGACCCTCAAGTGTATACGTGTTACGTGGAAAGGGAAGTGATGGGCCACGGGGGGGGGGCTTCAGTGGCACACAGGTGGTTCTGGCATTGGGGAGCACTGAAAGGATTGCTCTTTGGCTGGATCGTGGAGCTCTTGGGGAGGAGGAAGGGGGAGGGTGGGAGGTGGCATGAGTTGGCACAGGGGTCAGGGGCCAGGCCATGATGCCCCTGGCCCTCAGGTTAGGAAACTGGAGCCAAGTCATCTTTCTTCCCTTCTTATTTTCCTCCTCTGTCTTTGTTTCTTTGGATGGTAATTTTAGAGTTTTACGTTCCAAGCTAGAAATCCAAATAGAAGTAATGGTATGAGACAGCTGTGATAAGTACGATAATTACTTAGAACTGTGCTGTTCTGTACGGTAGCCCCTAGCTGCTAGTGACCACTGGGCACTGGACTTGTGGCTCATCCGAACTTGCTGTAAGTGGCAAACGCCAAGCGGATTTTGAAGCTGGAGTCGGGTGAAGAGGACACAAACATCTCAGTAATATTTGTATTGATCATATGTTGAAATGATAATATTTTGGATGCATTGGGTTAGAAAAAATATATTATTAAAATCAATTTTACCTGATTCTTTTTTACTTTTCTCAAAGTGGATGTTGGGAAAATTTTAAATGGCGTGACTCACATTCTATTTCTGGGGGACAGGACTGGGTTAAAATAGCTCTGATGCAGTTTTTAAGAGTAAGGCAAGTTATGTGTGGTTAAGCACGTCACTGAAATGCCTGCCTGAGCCAAAGCAAATTTTTTATTAAGGTGGCATCATTGTTGTTAAATTAAGGTCAATAATTTAGACAAAGACTGGTAGTCAACTTTGGTCACAATACAAGAAGTTTACTAAGCAAGTGACCACAGGCTCGAGTCTATTTGAGAGTAATAATATAGCAAGCATTTAGGAGCATCCTTACGTTTGAATAACTAATGGGAAAATTATGCAAAATACAAATGTACATTTATTGTCATAGAATCTTTACTTTGTAATAATTTATTACAGCTAAAAATAATATAATTTGTAGTCAATTCCTTCAAAATTGTATAATTCACACTGTAAAAAACGCATTCAGGCCCTCCCAATAAATCTAAATCTAAATTTGAGCTTATTTCTTGTGCATAATCCATTGGCCTCTCCTTATTCATAAAGCTGGGTACTGCTGTTGAAAAGGCAAGACCAAATAAACAGACAAAACTGTTTCCCAGTGAAGACCTGAGAGGCCATGTGAGTCTGAAAGTACCTGACACAATTCAGGTTTAAGAAATGGACACACGGGCTCATTAAAAGTACAAGGAGTCAGAATCCTGGAATGGGGTAGAAACTGTTATCACTGTTTTAATTTTTATTATGGGCAATTTGCTTTAGCTGTAACTGCAGTGCATTTCATAAAACAATCAAGTATGCATGCCAACTGGAACATTCACTACAGGGTGTTAGCAGACTGAAACGCACCCCACCTCTGTTTAAAGTCAAGGGCTTTAAGTGCTGATCTCAGCAGAGAAAGTGGCAGAGACGTTCTCAAACATCACCCACAAATTTATAGAATAACAGCCCATTAAGCTGGAAACCTCAAGTGCTCTTTTAAAAGACACAATATTCACACTTAAAAAAACCAACTGTGTTTTCCTCTTTCCTTGGGGGTCTAGCGGAAAATTCATGATTGAGCTATACCGAGACAAACAGGCCACCACTCGTTGCCATAAGCAGGAGCAGAGACAGGCGTTAAGTGTTTTAATATGGAGACCTTATGTCTCTGTACTGATTTATTCCATTGCTTGCTCTGGTCCTCCCTACTCCCATCAGCCCTCAGAGTTCCACCGAAGAATGCCATAACTATTTACTCTAGACCCAAACAGGACCTCCTGCAAATTCATTTTCAAGATTGAGCATTTTTAATTGAATCGTTGTTGTTTTATCTAAGCTCAGAAAATAAAACCAGAGAATTTCCTAAGCTGTCGTCATACAGAAGCTGCAGGAAATTGATTACAGAGAGGCCACGGGAGCTGTTGTATTAACTTTCCTACAAGAATGCCTGATTGTTTTAGGATTTCAGTATGGTAAATGGATTCCTTTGGTGGTATAATTTTAGTGCATAGAATAGGGTTTGTGATGGCCTATTCACTTATAAAGTAAGACATTTAGTAATGTAATAGTCCTAACATTTAAACCTCAGATGTATTTCCATGCACAAGTGGTTAAGAACTGAAAAACAAGTAATTATCAATAGCATGTGTATGCAATAAGAAAAGCATCAGCTGAAAAAAGCTATATTTATGACATTGGCAAGAAGGATACATTAATTGACTGCAGAAAGGAGCCAACATCATGTTTACTCTGCATTTTTAAAGTGATATGAAGAAGATCCTAGAAACTCAAATGCACTTAGCTTTATTTTGTGAAGGAAAGCCTGAAGGAACACTCATCAGGGGAGCGCTGTCTGGGGCGGGTATCTGGAGCCTTGAAATTTCACTTGAGTCACCCAGAAGGAGTCAATAAGTAGATAGTCTCACAACGAATGCACAAGATAACATTTTGGGGTCTGTTAAGAGATCTGTGGTTTCCTGAGAGATGGGTGGTTAATAAGAGACTTTTGAGTTGGGATTTCTGTAATGCTTGCCTTGACCCTGTTTCCCCTCAAATGAGCTTCATTATGGAATGAATTCCCTTCTATTACTAACTCTGCTTACCAAAGTTCCAGCTACATTTTAAGGCTTCATTCAAATTTATGTCTTCTAAGAAATCCCAGAGTTGACTCCCAACCCTAGTCATGCTGAAGGTCCTTTTTCCTCCACTGAAGGGCCACAGCCATATATTGCTCTCTCGAGCGTTTTGTCTTCATTGTATTTATACATTGGGCTGATGTCCCTTATTAGAGTGTAAATTCCCAAAGGTCAGCTCTGTGTCTTATTTAATTTTGTTTTCTGCCTCCTCCTTACCCTCCCGCCCCAAAGTGTCAAGTCAAAGTCTTACACATCGAAGTTACTCAGTAAATATTTGTTGAAAGAATCAATGAAACGCAGTGCTACACGTGCTGTGGAAGGAATAACATATCAAGGACCTTGCTTTCAATTAATTTAAATCGACGAGTCAGCTATAATGGGTCCTTGACATTATGATTACTAGTCTTGAGTGATCACACTCTGAAACTGTCCATTTTATTCTGACACTTCTTGCTGCAGCCCTGAACTCTCTTTACTGAAGTACTAAATAGATGGGAGAAAAGTACCCAAAATGAAGGAACAATAATATGGTTTTGAGAATTTTGAGACAGCTCTTGAAATAATTGACATCCTGTCAGGGTGACCGACCCAAAAATTGAGAATTGCTATTACTTTACAGCCAGACAAAATTAAAAAAATCATAAAAATCATTAGTAAGCAAACACTATCTTCACGTACGTAACTTAAAGGAGACAATTTCTATTCATCAGATGTACCCCAGTAAAGCTAAAAAAAATTATGGGAGGAAGAGAGAGAAAAAGATCCCTGATTTCATAATCTGAATCTTACCGTCATCTAGTTACCTGTGTGTTGTGCGTATATATAATGTCAAACAACAGTTAAGACATAAAATACTCAGAAACTTCTATCAAAAACAATTTTTGTTTGCTATATCTAGCTAGTAGCCAAAGTGCTTGAAGAAATCCCTGAGTTATCTTGATGATTTTCTCCATTTTACACTAATTGCTAGAATGAGAAGCCTAATGACCTAATCACTCCTTAAGGAGAAATTGTTTGGCACGTCAATTTCTGGCAGAAATTGTAGCATATACCATGGTTTTAAGAACCTGTGGCTACTAACCCAGGTTACAAAGCTTGGAAGATATTACGATGGAAGAGAGACATTATCTTGCTATTTCCGGTCCTTCTGGTAACCTCATTCATATTGAGATTTCCTTAGTGATGCCACCAGTTTATGTGTTCTCTATGTCTGGTTTCCTCTACCATGTCCTCCAACGAGTACTTCGACTTTCCTTCTGTTTCTGTTATTTCTTGCACTTCCCCTAATGTTCTGTGCTTCTCGTACTAGAAACCTCTAAATCAGCTTCGCCAAAGTCACCAGATTGTTTTCTCTTAGTTAGAGAATAATCCTTATTATCCCAGGGGTGGAGGGAAGATGTGCTCTTGGAAGCTGGGGCTCTCCCAAGGGCGAGATTGTGCCCCATGGTCATGGCCAGACCTGTATCATTCCCAGAAGAGGGCCTTCCTCTTCAGAGGGGTCCTTCAGGTTCTTCCACCTTGCGTGGTGTGGCCATAGGCTCCCATATGCAATTTTGCAATATTGCCAAACTATGGTTTTTTGTTTTTGTTTTTTTTTTTGTTTTTTTTGCTTTTCAACTGGCCTTCTGGTTCAATGACATTATTATTTTTCACTAGAAAATTCTAATTATAAAGGGCACCAGCTTGCTTAGAGGAAATGACTATTTCCTTGTGTTTCAGTTTGTTAAAGGAGGTGATATATCCTAGGAGGGTAGAGGTCTGATGATCTCAGTTGGCTAAAGCCCAATGTTAGAAAGGCCAATTTTATTGGGTCTCATCCCAGATGCACGGATTAGTAGGCTTTGCTCTATTTCTAGTTTTTCAAGCATTTTCTTGACCTCTATCTTCTCCATTATAAGATATGAACATAGTGTTTTATACTTCATGAGAATGTTGCAAACATGAAATGAGTTAATACTTTTATAATTCTTAAAACTGCCTCGTGGTAAGCTCTCAATAGATGTTATGTACTATTATTGTGTTATTATTATTCATTCAGTATTTTAACAAATGATGACTTGGCACTTACTGTGAGCCAGGCTCTGTGCAGGGTGCTGGGCCATTCACAATGGATTGACCAGTTGTGACTGTGAGGAGTACTATAGAGTTTAGGGGGCTGTCCGTCTAGATCATACTTAGTCCAGGGGCCTTGGGGAAAACTCTTCTGGAAGTGGCACTGTCAGCTTAGAATTAGGGATCCAAAGATTATCCTTCTTGTTTTCTAAAAGATCTAGTTCCCTCCTTTTCAGTGTTGTGTAGTATTCCATACTATAAGTATACCACAATTTATTCAGCCATTGTCATGACAGAAAATGTCATGATGAACATCCTTGCTCATATCTCCATGTGCTCTGTACAGGATTCTGCATGTGTGTGTGTGTGTGTGTGTGTGTGTGTGTGTGTGTGTAAGATTTTTTTTTAAAGGAAGATATTGTGAACTGTAATTGTCATACCAAGTGTCTTCATTATGAGCCTTGTGAATGTATTGTGCACATGTTGGCTAAATAAATAAAACCTGTAATAGGTGTGGTTCTGTGAAATTTGGATTTTGCACTCATTCACCGAATGTTTATGAAACACGGTTTGGGTCAGAAACTGTCTGTCCTCAGGGCTGGGACACGTTGGTCTATTTCTAGATTTTCCTTTTTCATGTGATAGTACTTTCTAAAGATACTTTGGATAGGGCCTGGCTTCAAGCATTTGGTCAAAGCTAGCTGCTTCCTGTCCTTCCTCATCTTCTTACCACTTTGATGGAAGTGATTACTCTCTTGTGACTCAAACTATTTTCTGTTATTATTATTATTATTATTTGTTTAGCATTTAGTACTTATCACTTTGCCTTTGCATTGTTATTATCTTTGTATGCTTGTAACCGGAATAACTATTAGTGAGCTTCCTGGGGGAGCTGGCAGCAGTGCTACTTAAGGCTGGGACCATGGTGGGGGCTGGCAGGGGTTTGACAGCACTGTTTCCCTTCCTCCCTCCCTCCCTTCTTTTCTTTTCTCTTTTCTTTTCTTTTCTTTTCTTTTCTTTTCTTTTCTTTTCTTTTCTTTTCTTTCTTTTTCCTTCCTTCCTTCCTTCCTTCCTTCCTTCCTTCCTTCCTTCCTTCCTTCCTTCCTCTTTCTTTCACTGTGATAAAAAAAACACATAATATGGGGCACCTGAGTGGCTCAGTCGTTAAGCATCTGCCTTCAGCTCAGGGTGTGATCCCAGAGTCCTGGGGTCAAGCCCCGCATCGGGCTCCCTGCTCTGCTGGGAAGCCTGCCTCTTCCTCTCCCGCTCCCCCTGCTTGTGTTCCCTCTCTCGCTGGCTGTCTCTCTTTCTGTCAAATAAATAAATAAAATCTTAAAAATAAAACAAACAAAAACACATAATATAAAACCTACCCTCAACAAATTTTTAAGTGCACGGTACAGTATTGTTAACCATACGCATATTGTTACATTGCAGATCTCCAGAGATTGTCATCTTGCATGACCAAAGCTCTATACTCGTTGATGGCAACCCTCCATGTTCCCCTCCCCCAGGGCCTGGCAACCATCATTCTACTTTCTGCTTCTATGAATTTGACTATGGTAGATACTTCACATAACTGAATCATTCAGTATTTGTCTTTCTGTGCCTGGCTCACTTCACTTAGCATAATGCCCTGTTTTCTTAGGCAGGGGTTATGATTAGGGCAGGTCCTTGTGACCCCATAGGATCCCTCTATTTGGCTTGTCCTATAGGGTCTAAATGGAGGAAAAGCTGTATTAAGGGCCTATTTCTATGATAGAGGCTTTCTACACATTACCTCTTGTGAGTCTCTTAAAATCCTGGGACCTACATTCAATGATCAATGTTTGAGGACAAGGAAGAAACAGAACCCAGAAAAGCTTTGCTGCCTCACACAGCCAGGAGGGGGTGAAGCAGATCTTCTATAGGGTTCTCTCACTCAAAAGTCCATGTTTTAGTTTTCAATTAAAAATAGATTTTTTTTAGAGATTTATTTATTTATTTTAGAGAGAAAGAACACACAAGCAGGAGGAGAAGGAGAGGGATAGCAGACTCAAGCAGACTCCTCGCTGAGCGTGGAGCCTGATGCAGGGTTCGATCTCAGGACTGTGCCAAAATCAAGAGTCAGATGCGCAACTGACTGAGCCACCCAGGTGCCCCTGAAGTCTGTGTTTTAAAACAATGTTCTCCTGTTGCTTTTCTGTGGAGGTCTGAATCCTCCAGTTCCTAGCTATGAGAAAAAGATGTGCATGGTTTCTAAATTGATCATTCATCATTCATTCATTCATTTATTCATTCATGTGTTGACATGTGCCTTTGAAAGTCAGTGATTCAAGGCACCACCCCCAGTGACCACCTCCCCCAAAGACCTGGGAGTCCTATTTGACTCTTCTGTCTCCTCACATCCAGTCCGTACCAAAACCAAGCAAGGGCCATTACTTACTTTGACACACTGAGCTAATGTTGGATGGTTGGCTTCCCATGCTTCCTAAAGTTAAATTTCGACTTTGTAAATGAGACAATCCCGGGGGTGAAGTCAGTGCTCTTCTGATCATGGCTGGGAGGAAGCAGGCGGTGCAGAGGCCCACTCCTCACCCTCCCTCAATCCCCCTGCCCTCTCCCAACCTGTCTGGCATTTTTCTGACCACCAAGCTCGCCAGCCTTTGGGAGAATGGACCAGCCTTCTAGTTACTGTCCTTGCAACGGGTGAGGCAATTTGCCTGGCCTCTTGTACATGAGCGATAACAGACATGGTGGCTCATTACCTTTGCTTTTTATTTCCTGAAGATTTCTTCCATTAAGCATTCTGTTCTCCTGTCAAAACTCAGAGTATGCTCCAGCAGCCCTTGTGTAGCCAAATATACTCTGGGTCCATTCATTTAGCATATTGTCGTTTTCAGACTTTATGTCCTGTCAGAGAAAGACACTCACAGAAATAAAACAAAAGAACAGAAGTCTCCAAATGAATGGGCTTGCTTCATGGAGGAGAAAGTCGAAGTATTAAAATCGCTCATCAGATGTTCTGAAAAATCATTTCAGCTGCTCGAAAAAAAAAAAAAGAAACAAAATTTTATTTTGAAGGATGTGTTCCAAGAACTTCCCCTTTGATTTTTTTTTAAAACCATCTGTCATGTTTGTTTCATTCCAGCCTTGAAGTAAATAGATTTAGAGAGTATACGGCGGCCATTGAAACCTTCCGCAGAACAGAAACAGCCCCCGCTCTGTCAGTGCCCTTCTGGTATACTTTAATCAAAAGGCTTTGAAATTAGGGAAAAAAAAAAGATCCATAGACATTTTGCTTGAGTTGGAATATGGTGTGCAGAACACAGAATGTTATTCTGACCTATCGTGGAATGTCTTGAAACTTTTTCTTTTACTTTGGGGCAGCGAGGAGACACTAACGCAGAGTGACTTTTTATTGGCACCAGGGAATTTGTTTTCGCCTTTTATACTCGGGTTGAGCCCTCTGAGCATGAGACTTCATTTTCCAATAGAGGTGAACCTTAGGAGTGCAGTTCCTCCCTAGGGTCAAGAAGCTTGGCTTTTCAGTGCATCTGAACTTGGTTAAGTGCCTACTTAACCTCATGATGTAATTTTCACTTTCTCACTGATTCCACCATGAGGAGCTTGTTCTTTTCCTTAAGAATCCCCAAGGTATTGGGATGCTTTTCTTGGTGATTTCTTTTGAACTCGATGCTTTTGCTCCTTAAATACCACCTGGAAAGAAGACCCATGAACTGGGCATCACTCCCTCCTGTAAGGCAGAATGATTATTCCCTGGAAGGAAGGGGCTTTCATAGATCAGTAACTGCCTCAAAGTAGGAAAGACAACAAGAATGTGAGAAACTCATTATAATATAAAAATATTCTAAATAAATAAATGGCAAGTACTAACATGCTCAAAATAATAGTGTGGAAGTGACTGACAAAGTGCGAGCTTGTAAACTCAGAGACATAGCTGTGTGAAAGCTCCATGATGATTAAAAATGATGATGCTTATAGGCTATTTCAGTGATAATTTGTTTAAAATAGATGGGCCAACTCTACCACTTATATGTGTTGATAGAATGAAAATTAGCATACGTTGTAAGATGCGAAGTCACCTGATTAATACTTAAAATTTATCAGGGACTCATTAAAATGTAAATGAAATGTAAAACTTAATGTGACAACACCGAAATATTTACTGAAGAAATGATATGATGTCTAGGATTAGCCCCCAAATAACCTAGCCTGTGTGTTAGGCAGGGGCTGAAGAAGATCCAGAAGAAACAAGGTAGACTAAGCATGGCTAGTCATTGGGAATAGGTGAAAGGTAAGTATATACAGAGGTGCAGTGTATACTCACCCTACTTTTGTATATATTTGGAATGTTCCAGAAGAAAATAAAAGCGTAAGGATTGGGGAAGAAATCAATGTGACAAATTGAAGGGTTTTTAGGTACTGGAGTGTTTCATCAGAGAGCTTGAGGTGGAAGAACATAGTGTGTAGGCAATTATAATTTATTGTACAACTTTCCCTTAAATATTGATAAATGACAAGGTCGAGACATTTAGGATGACCATGAGTGATTCGGATGCCTGACTCAGATCGACAGACTCAGGAAGAAAAGAGAAAGATGCTACAAGCAATTTTTAAAAGAAGAATGATGTCTTGTAATTCAGATATCTGAATGATTGGTTTTCTCTCCCAATAGAAGGATAATCTCATTTCATGAATAACTTTATACCTGTCCCAGGATCATGCACAAAGTGTTGTCTACAATCAGCCTTAGTAACTGTCTGGGTATGGGGCGAATTATAACTTCAAAAATGTATACCTGATTGAACATTTCAGATTCACAAGCGTGCCTGGATGTCTTATTAACAAATAAATGTACCCAAACAATGTGAAAAACTGGAATATACATCATTGTTTTTATTGATAAGTAAGAAGAGACGAATGGAAAAATATATCTTTTTTTGCTACTCTCGCTCTCCCACCCTTTTATTGTCTCTTGGAATGCCCTGTGCTTGGTTTACATCAGCAAATATATATAATTTAGAGAGGCTTGACACAGCAAGTTCTCATTTTCGAGCTAAACTGAAGGGGATGGCTTATGTCACTGACAGATCCACGAGAGCTGGTTTTTCTAAAACAGTATTCTGTGAAGCCTTCAGATTTTTCAAAATGCTTTCAATTTGGTGATGTTGTTGGAAAAATATTTGCTTCCAAATCAGTGTGCAGCGTAAAACAGAAGGGCTCAGGCCTCGCTGCTTTGCATTAGCAGGAATGAGGAATATTACTGCTGTCTCGATGCCATAGGGATTCCTGCTGCTTTGGAAGCTGAGTGCTTCCCTGACAAACTATTGCTAATGTTCTTACAGCACTTGAGAATACCAAACCTGTGTGGTTGGAGTGGACAGATGGACACTTTGAACTGCGACTGGTAATGCTTTGGTGAATATCTTGATATTTTTGCATCATGTCTGAGGAAAGATTTGAAAACAGAAATTTGCGTATTTGTAATAATTCTATTGTGATGACAACAAAAGGGACCCTCACCCCACAGCCAGGCACATACAGTGTTTCTGTAGGACCTCAGGGACCAGCCTATATTCTTGGAAGTCTTTGCTATTTGGCACCAAACTGAAGCCAGCCACAATCTAGTTTCTGAGAAGGAGTATTCTGAAAGGATCAGATGGGAAGAACTTCTATGAGTAGTCTTCTGAACGACTCTCAGAACAAGGGTTAAAATCAGGTATTTTTACTTAAGATTGTATCACCCTTCCATGCGGAGCCTCGTTGGAGAGACTACCTAATTCTCAACCCCAGAGCAGGACCCGCAGGGTGGAATCAGAGGGAAGGGGACAGAACAGAGCATGGCTGGTCTCTGTCTGCATCAGCCTTTGGCAGTCAGCCTGGGCTCCTTGATGGCAACTGCTTTCAAAGGAAATATTTATATGACCTTAAATATAAAACACTAAGACAAGAGAGAAATGACTCAGGGAGTTTCACTTAAATTATCTTTTAAAAGGATCCAATTGAATCTTTACTTTCTGCCTGGAGATAATTGTGGACCTGACTCATTTTCAGCAATTCAGGGAAATTTGACTTGTGAATCGAATTGCTCAGACTGGACTCAAGATCTTTGGGTCTGGAAATTTTCTCTTAGTAATAAATATTTGGGAAGAGGAGATACTAGATGCTATCCTGATCTCCTCTGGAAAGTAGGTGAGACTTATCTCTTGTCCTTCCCCAGTTTCCTCTTTCTAGACCCCATCGCATTGCTTTCCCCTCCTTCCAACTGCTCCCAGTCTCTTCCTCTCTTTCCTTCTTCCTTCCCTCCCCCTTTTCTTACTCCCTCTCCCTGACTCCCTTTCTCACACATAATCGCATTCTCTTCTTTTCAAAACCTGCATCCTGATAGAGGTCTGAGAAAATTTCACACGTAAACAAAAATGTTACCCCTCCTTGAAACAAATACGTTTGAGTTATTTGAAAAGGAATCACAAGTTCAAAAAAGGAAAAAAGTAATGAAGACTTAGAGTTTGAGGCATCAGAAGTAACAGGTGTGGGAGGTATATTCTGGGGTAGAAGAATTGTCCAGGAGGCAACTGTCTGCCCATGAGGCCTTAGGGTGTTAAACTGCTGTTGTCCATGGCTCCAACCTGGGAGATGCTCGTCAACAGCTCAGGAGGAAGGGCAGGCTAAAGGGAAAGTAGAAAACCAAAAAACCAGACTTGAGAAAACGTCCTCATATGCCTGAAAAGCCTTAATGTTTAATGTATCGTGTGTGTGTATGTTTTTAATGAAGCAATTGACATCTAGATAGTGAAGAACAGGTGAAGTTTGAGTCCAAGTAACTGAACAGCACTTCCAAGTTTGCTTGGCCACACCCTTTGGGATTTCCTACAGAAAAGCCCAGTGCTCAGGGTTGTAAACCTTTTGTTGACAAATGTACCTCAGGGCCTGGTTAACACATCTGCCCAGCCTGTAATTTGGAAGGCAAAATTAGTATTATTTACAAAGAGCCAAGAGCACATTTAGTATTCTGCAAAACACAGATGAAGAACCCAGAGTTTCCGTCCCCGCAAGTTGGGGTATGACAGCCCCTGATCCTCTGGTTGCCAGCACCATGCCTTCGATCTGGTTTCTTTTTTTTTTTTTTTAATTTTATTTTATTATGTTAATCACCATACAGTACATCCCCAGATTCCGATGTAAAGTTTGACTTCATTAGTTGCGTATAACACCCAGTGCACCATGCAATATGTGCCCTCCTTACTACCCATCACCAGTCTATCCCATTCCCCCACCCCCTCCCCTCTGAAGTCTTCAGTTTGTTTCTCATAGTCCATAGTCTCTCATGTTTCATTCCCCCTTCTGATTACCCCCCTTTTCTTTATCCCTTTCTTCCCCTACCGATCATCCTAGTTCTTATGTTCCATAGATGAGAGAAATCATATGATAATTGTCTTTCTCTGCTTGACTTATTTCACTTAGCATTATCTCCTCCAGTGCCGTCCATGTTGCAGCAAATGTTGAGAATTCGTTCTTTCTGATAGCTGAGTAATATTCCATTGTATATATGGACCACAGCTTCTTAATCCAGTCATCTGTTGAAGGGCATCTCGGCTCCTTCCATGATTTGGCTATTGTGGACAATGCAGCTATGAACATTGGGGTGCATATGGCCCTTCTCTTTACTACGTCTGTATCTTTGGGGTAAACACCCAGTAGTGCAATGGCTGGGTCATAGGGTAGTTCAATTTTTAACTTTTTAAGGGACCTCCACACTGTTTTCCAGAGTGGCTGTACCAACTTGCATTCCCACCAACAATGTAGGAGGGATCCCCTTTCTCCACATCCTCTCCAACAATTGTTGTTTCTTGCCTTGTCTATCTTTGCCATTCTAACTGGCGTAAGGTGGTATCTCAGTGTGGTTTTGATTTGAATTTCCCTGATGGCTAATGATTTTGAACATTTTTTCATGTGTCTGTTAGCCATTTGTATGTCTTCATTGGAAAAGTGTCTGTTCATATCTTCTGCCCATTTTATGATTTGTTTATTTGTTTCTCGTGTATTGAGTTTGAGAAGTTCTTTGTAGATCTTGGATACCAGTCCTTTATCTGTGGTGTCCTTTGCAAATATATTCTCCCATTCCGTGGGCTGTCTCTTAGTTTTTTTGACTGTTTCCTTGGCTGTGCAGAAGCTCTTTATCCTGATAAAGTCCCATAAGTTCATTTTATCTTTTATTTCTCTTGCCTTTGGCGATGTGTCGTGAAAAAGGTTGCTCTGGCCGATGTCATAGAAGTTGTTGCCTATGTTCTCCTCTAGAATTTTGATGGATTCCTGTCTCACATTGAGGTCTTTCATCCATTTGGAGTTTATTTTTGTGTATGGTGTGAGAGAGTGGTCAAGTTTCATTCTTTTGCATGTAGCTGTCCAATTTTCCCAGCACCATTTATTGAAGACACTGTCTTTTTTCCACCGGAAGTTTTTTCCTGCTTTATCAAAGATTAGTTGCCCAAAGAGTCGATCTGGTTTCTAAACTGAAAAGGCTCCTTAATCAGTTTGAAGCAGGTAGCACTGTTAATTGAGAGCCACATCCATGCTCATGCCTGGAAAATTCTTTAGGGTCAACTAATTTCAGAGAAAACTCAGAATTTGGAAATTGAGAAAGAGGGAGTTGGGTGGTTTCCCTCGCAACTTTGCCATCTGCCTAGAGCACAATGGGGTGGCCTTTCCCTACATTTTACAAGAAGAAACTTAGGTGTTCTTAGTGGAAATTCCCAGGCTTTAGCTTTAATTCAAGCAAGACCCCCAGTGCAGGTCTGGGTTGAGAAGGTGAAGTGGGAAGAGAGAAGGATGGGGCAAAGTAAAGGCAGACACGTGATCCACCAAGATGAGAGGGCAGAGGAGCTTTATTTAGACTGAGAAAGTACCAGTTTGAAGCAGGAACTGAGATCTACAAAGTCCACGTTTAAATAGTGCCCTGCTTTAAAAGCTCAGAGTTCCAGTGCCTGATTCACTGAGGCCGAGTAAGAGTGTGCCAGGAGCATCGGACTTTTGTCCTGAGCATTCTCTGACCATTTCTGACTCAGAAGGTTTCAGAAATAGCAAACGTGATGCTCAGAGGAAAAGGAGGGTCAGGAGGAAGATCAGGAAGAGGAAGAGGACTTTGTCACTAAAGTTTTCCTGGTGGCAGCAAGCTCTGCACTAAGGTCAAGAAACTTCTGAAACCAGAGGACTGTGTGTGAGCAGGTGTTTCAGAAATTCCACCAAACTTGTTCTGTGGGTAAAGGACAATTCTTAAAAGTTTTGGGGTTTCTCTTCTCTGATTGTATTACCACTCATTTTGGAGTGATGTTTAGCCTAAGGGTTTGTGATGTGCAAACTTTGCAATTAAAATATATTTCTGCTTGTATTTCTCCTCCCATTTAACTTGTGTTGAGATGCTTATGATCAGCATTTAGTAGTGTCTATTACGCTTACCTTAGACTCTCCAATATATTTTTCTTAAAAGACAGTGCGGGGTCATTAATAGGCTTGCTGGTTACCAGAGCAAAGCATTGGAATCAATTAATAAAGACTTCAGAACTTGTTTCTTTACACAGGTTAAGGAAAGGGAAGGTTTAGATTCTCCTTCCAAGAACTCCAGAAAGAATAAATTCCAAAGTCTTATTACAAAAGAGATTATAATCAAAAAATAGTTACAAAAGAATTTATAATTGAAAGCCACATGTCAGTCTTTCTCATTTACTTTCATCTTGATGAACCCTGTTTTGTTACAGGTTGTTAGTGGGATCCTTAGACGTGGTGTGGAGCATTTCCCTCTTTAATCCCAAGCTCACCTCCTCCTGTTATAATGAGCCCCTCCATGTCATAAGGTGATATTTCACAAGAGAAAACCACAGATACTGTATGAAACAGGTGAGAACATAAAACAGCATGGTGCATGAAATCACCTACTTAAATTGTAGTTATTGCAAATATCATCAATTTTTCTTCAAGGCAGAATGCTCTACAGTGAGAAAAAAGAAGAGATTGATCAACCACATTCCCACCTAGAAATTTTTTTTGCATGAGCTTGTGCTGGTAATCCTGGGGGGAGCCCCAAATGGAGTAAAGGAGTTTGAGCTCCCGTTAATGTAAGTCAAAAAGCCTAATGGATAGTGTATGTTTACCAGAAATAAGGTTCAAAGTTATATACACATACTCAGTGTAGTGACCTTGTTATTGTGATAGATCTAGTTCTTATTGATGGTTTTATGGGCCTGTAATAACTAAAATTTGGAAAATGAGTTAATTTTTTTGCTTAAACATTTTTTGGAAGACTGTAACTTTAAAAACACAGGGTCCATAGAATAAAACATAATTAAAAAGGAAAACGTGAGTTTCTGTACTCTAATAGGTCATTTTTCATTAAGATTTTTGTCTGTACAGTGCCCCAGCATTTATAGTTCTTTGATTTTATGTCGAAATACAAACACAAATTCAGATTAGATTCTCTAATTAAATAATTAAGATGGTTATCCAGTGACATTTGGAAAACAACTCAACCAACTAGCAGACCCGGCAAACCAGCATGATTACATAGTATGCAAATTTTAATCATCCAAATTTGCAATAGCATTATATAAAATATGAATGACTTTATGCACAGAAATAAAAATGTGAATTCCAAAAAAGTTAAAAGCCTTAAGAAATGATTCTATAATTTCAAAGCTGGGGAAGCTGAGTGATTTATAAACTGTGTGATGCCATTGCCACCTGGTAAACTCACTTGAGCTTGGGATATGGAGCCATTTACTCTTCCTTGTCATCTTATGTTTTTTACCTTCTTGGCAACCTTAGTGAGTGATTCTGATGACCACTCTACTATGATTTTAACATTCACCATGATTTCAGTTTAAAATCTCCTGCCTAGAACATGTCTGATTCATAGCTGGTGCTCAATAAATACTTGTAAAGGAATGAATAAGTTAACATTTTTCTTCGCCTCTTATATGAGCATCATCTGAGCATTCATTAAGTGGTGGTGGTAGGCGCTAGTCTCAAAAAGTACTGAAAAAAACGTTATGGCAGTGAATTTAGATGTGATAAATACTATTATTGTGTATCTATGATTTTGATTGCATATGTATGAGAGGGGGAGAATGAGGGAGAGAGAGAGAGAGGCTGTTTATAAAATTTGGTCTCAAAGCAAGAAGAAGCTACAAGGGTTGTAGATTTTTGTATCTTCTCCCATTTATACTTATTCACATGAAAGCTCAATCTTGACAATTGTGAGTTTTGATTCGGTGAGGTCTTCAGCCACACATTCTTTTCATAAAGTGTATTTTTCTGGCATTTAAAGTTGTTTAGAAGAGTTTAACTCTCCCAGGAGAGGATGTTTGGAACAGATGTTCATCTGTTGAACTTAAGGCAGTCAGTCACCCCTCCCTTTGTGTACCTTTGAACCGAATGTGGAGTTGTGAGCAAATTGCTGACATGTACCCCAATTTCATGTTTAGGGTATTTGGTGATCCTTTGTCATCTACTTCTTCCTTTATATTGTTATGTAAGATGCAACCATGTTAGCAAAGTAGGACTGTAAATTTGGCAGCTTCTAAAAACCAAGATTATGTTTTTTAAGTGTGTGGAGTAAATAGAAGAAAGAGGTCAGCCTTAAATGAAAAGCTTTTTCTTACATTGTTATTGAGCTCCCTGAGATGCTGAAACAGTATCTGGTACTATTTTGAAACTAAACACTGAAACTTGGGTAGATGCTATTTGGAGGACAAACATCATTGTTAAAGAGAGCAAGATAGAGCTTGGATCTCTCTTTACAGTTTAAATGGAAATTCAACTAGTTCTGTTTTTCAGTAGCTGTCTATTTCTCAGGGAGGAACATGCACCCCATCTGCCATTTGTGCACCCTATTTTCTGTTACTCCTCTTTGGGGTAAGGTATATAGGGCTTCAGGTCAGACTTGCAGACTTTCAAGATAACATTCAAATTGGGAATTTGAGTCCCATGGAGATGGTATAAGAGGCCATTTAATCACCCATTTTTGGGGTGAAAATTAGGCATGGACATTGGCACAGATTAACAAAATGATTGATCCTAATTAGAACAAACTTTAGATTACTCATCCATGGGAACAGCTCTATTCAGTGTATATAGAATGGTTTGAGATCTAGTCTATGAGGCTGATTTAACTTATTAAGATAGTGTGTCTTTACACTGTGATAATTCTGAGTAATTTATTGAGGAATTTTAGTATTTCATTAGTAAACTATGAAGCTTAGAGGTGTCCTGTAAAAGGACAGAGTATCCATAGCTCAGATTTTTCTTAATTCAACTGCTTCAAGAGCCCAAGAAATAAGTACTTACAAATCTGTTTAGCAAATACTATATGTGTGTATTTATTTAAATAGAACTCAGATTATAATAGTCAACATTCTTTAATATCAGTCACATTAGAATTTTTGCAATGGAAACAGTGGTCAATTTTCATAATCCTCAATTCAAATGATTAGTTATCCACTTTCTGTGCTTGGCTATTTAGACTTTGTTTCACGCTGACTTTGTTGTCATCATTGTGTTTGGACGATCATCAATTTTGCAGAGCTTAACTCTTCAAGATAAAAATCCTCTTGCCTCTCCCCTGTGTGGCTAAATGGGAAAATCTGCCAGGACTGATGAGCAGCCCATCAACTATACATGGTGAGCCACAAAAAGACTATAGAAGAGATTATAAACATCTATAGTATTAGTTACAGGGACATTATCCATAAAGCATGTAATCCTATCCAAACCTTCCTATGACAGTTTCACAGTGTGCCAGAATTTTTAGGATATTTTCTATTTTCAACCCGTGATCCCATGTAATACATAGTCTTGGCATTTCTTATCGCTGCCAACCATGCATTTCTCATTTTTAAAAAATGTTTGTTCCAAATTTCAATACTGTGCATCCTTTTTGCCTTAGACCAAATACCTATCACACATTCTCATCATTTTAATTAAACTCGGGCCAATCCAGGGCAAATGTTTGATTTTGACTCAAAAGGTGCATGCAAATCACAAATTCTGTGCAATTCAGAATGGAAATACTTCCTGTAGCCTTCTTGCAGTGTGTGGAGTGAAACAGTCTGCCGGATTTGTGATTGCACATTGTTGGAGAAGACCTGCTGATTCAAAAATAGAAAAATAAACCCATGTCCACCTGATAAGTAAGCATCATGTGTCTGTAGTTGTAGTTGTAAGATCATCAGTCTAAAGAAGGAAAAGTCTGGGCCTGGAATGAGGCAGTCCTCAATTTTAACCCAGCATCAGGTGAGCAAAGAGCTAACTGGCCACACACGTGAGAACCACTGGGCCCTGGGAAATCATACATGAGATGGGCAATCAGGAGCTCTGGAGTTCCTTTGACTCTTCCAGCACTCTCTATGTGGACTCTGATAAGGAAATTATTCCTTTTCCTGGCTTATAAAGTGGAGGAAACACTAAGCAACCATGCCTATTACACATTTTTTCACAGCTTGTATGGTCAATTAGAGCCTTCAAAGAGGCAGTTCTATAATTGCTGAATTCATTTTCATGAATCAAGATTTTATGTAAACATTGATAACTGGAAGCTCAACAAAGAGAAAACCATTAATAAAGAGCTTCATCAAAATAGGTGCCTTAAAATCCCTTTTGGTCTGTTTGTTGCCATAGTGAGTTATAGCAGTAATACAAAAACAAGTCTTTCTTTTTTTGTGGAGAAAAAGTTTCTGCACACATGAATTTGGGATGTACTTGTCTGTTAAGCACATCCTACAATTCAAATCCTTACAGGCAAAGTGATTGGGCTTTCTAGACTTTACCATTATGCCTGGGAGGAGGGGTGTGTAAGATCTGTGGGACCCGAGTTTGTAGCATGGGCTACAAATGTAAGAGCAAGGAAGAGGCAGGTCTTGCTAGTGTTCATGGAATAAACCCTTAAGGTGATGACAGGTTGAGCAGTAAGGAGGAAGTTTACTTGAGCTTCCTTCTCACCCCATCACCTGCCTCAGAGGTACTCTGACCAGTACTTCCGAATAAGTATCTGTATGCAGTGAATGAAATGCCTGTGTTAACCCCTTTTCTAGAAAGTATTTAGCAACTTGTAATCAACTGGTTCAACCTTCCACCTAGTGCAACAGTCAGCTCAATAATATATGGTACCTGCTTTGTCTCATGACTATTCATAACATATCTATGATGTCGATGCTATTATTGTCTCTGATTTCTAGATGAGAAAACCGAGGCTTAGAAAATTTAGGTCGCTTACTCAAGGTCACACAGTAAGAAGCAAAATCCAAATTTGAACTCGAGTCTTCTTTACTCCACATTCAGATTTATAATCACTCTAATAGCCATCTTCATCTTCATTTTCCTAATCGAGACAACTGTTCCATTATTAGGCAACTCAAATGAGAGTATTAAGGTGAAATCTTCCTTCTTGGCCTTGTTCTGTACTTTAAAGTAACAGAGGATTAAGACCACTCCCATGCTGTCAATGCTTCAACAACACATCTTGGGCCTCTGCTATGTTCTGGGCCCACTGAAAATTTAACTTCCTAAAACTATTGTTACTATGTTTTTAAAAGAGTTTTTTTTTTTAAGGAATAGCTGACAAATAATAAACTGCACATATTTAAAATGTACAGTAATTTTTGTGTATATCTGTGAAATCATCACCCAAATTAAGATAATGAACATACCTACCACCCCCCAAAGCTTTCTTGTTCTCCTTATAATTATTCCCTCCAGTTTGAACTGTTTTGAGATTTATCTGTGTTGTAGAGAGTATTGATAGCTCATTCCCTTTTATTGCTAAGTAGTAATTCAATGTATGGATAAATCATACCTTATTTATGGACATTTGGGTTGTTTCCAGTTTTTGCCTATTATGAATAAAGTTCTATGAACATTAATGTATAAGTCTTGGGAGAGACATATGCTTTCATGTCCCTTTGATAAATACATAGGAATAGAATTGTTGGATTACATGGTAGATGCATGTTTAACTTCTGAAAAAACTGCCAGTCTCTCTTCCAAAGCAATGTTACCATTTTACATTCTCACCACCAGTGTATTGGTGTTTTTGCTGCTCCACATCCTTGCCAACATTTGATATAGTCTTTTTAGTTTTGTTTTTTTTCTTTTAAAAAATCTTTTATTTCTCTCAGAAGTATTTTTTGTTTTCAGTGTATAAGTGATTCATATTTTTGTGAAGCTTCTTCCTATTTATTTTATATTTTTGATGCTATTGTAGTGGTAACTTATTTTTAAATGTCAATTTGCCATTGTTCCTACTATGTAGAAATACAGAGAGTTTTATATGTGAATTTTGTAAGATACAGCCTTGCTAAACTTATCTATTAGATCTGAATTCTCTTGGATTTTCTACATAGACTATCATGCCATCAGTATATAAACATAATTTTACTTTTATCCTTCTAATCTAAATTCCTTTTATTTCTTTTCCTTGCCTTATTGCACTGGCTGGCATCTCAGTACAACACTGAAGAGAATATTTGAAAGAAGATGTCCTTGTCTTCCTTCTGATATTTGCATCTGTTTTTCTTGTTTATATTCTACCAGGTCAGTCTAAGTCTTTTGTCTTTATATTACCAGTTCAAAGTGCAACATTTAGGACATAGCCGATATTTAGCGAAGGGTGATTAACAATTAATGAAAGAAAAGTGGGATCCACTTCCTGCCCACAGCTTACCGGGTGAGAGAAGAGAGGTAGACATTGGCATGCAAAATTATACTATAACATGAAAGTGTTTTTCTGGATAATGATAGGGTGCTGAGAGGAAGACTTTTTAGTCCTCTGCTCGTGGCAGGGAAAGAAAGGGAAAAGGGACTCCTGGAAGGTTATCTGGAGAAGGTGATGCTGAGTTGGATCTGGAGGAATCAATAGTCAGGAGAAGGAGGGAGATATATGGATACCTCAGAATGTATTGGGAAAATAGAAAAAATGTAATATGAAAAACTGACAAATTTGAAAATTTGGCTTTCATATTTCCTCCCTCCCTTATTCTTTTTTTTCCAGATTTATAGTCCCAGTCCCCCCAAGTCTGATTCTTATGAAAGAATTCCTGAATCACCATTCTAGAGCCTTTCTGGTTTCTGTGCATGTCCTTCCTCAAAATATAGCCTCCACAACTGAATCCAGTTCCAGGTGTGACTAACCAACCAAAGTGCAGGTACATATTGCTCTCTTGGTCTGAACATTGTAATTACAGGATCCAAATGCATGTGACCCACTTACCTACACCTGCTTTCTCCAAATACAATTTTGATGTTTTAAAGGAATTAAACCTGGCAGCAAACTTTAAGCCACTTTTATAACATTTGATTCAAAAACCCAAGGAGTCTTGTTCTTCTTCTTAATATTTCTTGTTATGGAATCTAGCCTGGGTCTAAGTATATATTCCTTCTCTCATTTAAAAGAAGATGTTTTCTCTTTTTGGAATGAAGAAGACTTTACTTCAGTGGGAATTTCTAGGAGATATTTGCACTCACCCAAACGATCATCCTGCTGTTTTTAAGGAACCTTGATGGAGTCTCGTGGAATTCCATATAATTGTTTTACTGCATATAATGAGAAGCTGATATTAAATCCTTCTGATAGAAAATAATTACAAGAGATCAGCATCTAGCATTTGTCTCATGAATACAGTGTCTGAAGGACCGAATATCTCCGCTGTAAATTATTCTTGGCAAAACATGATTTCAAATTTTTCTCAAAGCTTGGCAGGATAGATGATAAGGTCCTATTTCAACACATTTCATTATTATTCATTATTTCATATTTAATTTTTTCTCTATGATACTTGCAACCCAGCAGGTAGTCCTTTAAATAAATAACCCCCACATACCTTCCCACATACACTCAAACACGCATGTGCACGTACATGCATATGCATATACACCACACACACGCAGAGAAGAGTCCATTTACCTGTTAGTGTAAGCTAATGTGTCTTTTTTAAAAAGATGTATTTATTTATGTTAGAGAGAGAGCATGAGCAGGAGGGGCAGAGGGAGAGAGAGTCTCAAGCAGACTCCCTGCTGAGCTTGACTTGGGGCTCCGTCTCAGGACCCTGAGATCATGACCTGAGCCGAAACCAAGAGCTGGATGCTAAACCGACTGCATCACCCAGGAACCCCTAAGCTAATGTGTCTTAAGAGAGGGTGTGTCCTCTTGCCTTTTCCTTTGCAGACACCAGGGTAGATTCTGAGGTGGGAGCTGCTTTGTTTTGTTGGAAGTGAGGTGCATTCCCAAACATCAGATCTTCACTGACATGAGGTCATGGAAACACATTTCAGTGTCTATTGCAATGGAGAAAAATAGAGAAAAGTCAGTAGCTGACTAGTTGTGTGATGGTAGGTGGTGACCTCTACAATTTCTTCCAGTGCTTAATTTATATAGGATACTTTGAATGATCAACTGTGTTTATGTATCCTGGCCTGTTAGGACATAGCAAGGAAGCAGGGCAACTGAGCATAGCCAGACTGACCTTCAAATCAGTATTAGATCGGGGAGACCCCATTGGGTGGCAAAGCTTTGGCAAAGTTTTTAGTGGCCATATCACCCTATAGAGCAATGAGATATCTGTTCAGCCTTGAATGTTCTTCCTTTCCTCTTCCCATTCTTCTCTAACCCTAAAACTTGAATCAAACTGAACCAAAGCAAGTTGAATTGAAGGCACTGTCAGCTAGTTTTGAACTAGCCTTCATTGTTTCCTTGTGCTATAAGTTTAGTGGCCCATGCGGAACCAGAGATTTTTTGGTCTACTCTCAGCCATTGATTAGGCCTTGTATTTCTTCTAAAATAGTGACTTCTCTGTCTCTTGGGACCATCTCAGAAATAGATGTCCCTTATGTAGCTGGAGACTTATGGACCAAAGTCAAGGAGATGTTCCTTAGCTATAATCTAGCTGGTGATGGGCTATCCCAAACCTATTGCATTTTTCATATCTGTGCTGTATTGTTGCCTTCTTCAGACAGGCCTTGACCCTACTTTTTAGAGCTGCAGAAATGCCTGGATATAACCACTTTCCTTCTGGTATACTTCAGATTCTTTTGTGTTCTCTGGGAACACATTTTATCCAGCCAGCTGTGTCTAAGAAGACAGTGTCCCACCCAGCCTGCTACACTATGGATTTTTTCTGACTCTAATGGAACAAGAGTGGGTTAGTTCCAGAAGGAACTACAAATCTCTCACCTCCTGAGCTGTCTACTAAGTTGCTATAGAGTCTTTGCTGAACATGCATGGGATGCCTTGCCCACATTATTCCCATCCTCATGACAATTAACAAGAAGTGAAGGAATGTTATGGTTCTAGGGATATTGTTTCTAACTCTCTAGCAAAGAAAAGCCCTAAATTCACTAGGGCAGTGATACAAAAAAATGACAAGTGGTGACTTTCATGAACTTCAACCAACCACAGCTGCATTAAACTAATGACCCAAGAATTCTGGTATTTTGTTATCATATAGGATACAGCCCAATATCAACAATCCGAAGGAAAAACATGCGGAGGGAAGCAACCCAGTTTCTGCCAAACATTGGGATAAAGGCTAAACAAGCAGCTGGTGATTTAAAACAGAGATACAGAAAACACAAGTTTGATGATTCCTGACCATGCCTCTCTTTGCAATAGGCAGAGCGAACTCAGAGATGATTCCTCATCACACAGAACTCTACCACCTCTTCCATTAAATTAGAGAGCTATGTATTTCACAATCAGCTGAGAGTTAAAAGCTCCTGATTGGTGGCACATAGTTTAAATTGGGGCCTCATATCTTTCTCTTAGTCTGATTTGGTTCAATTCAGTTCAGTTCAATACAAAAAAAAAAAAAAAAAGAAAGCATTTATGGAACCCCTACCAGGGACTAGACGATGTATTATGAAGAAAGTGGAGATGACTAAATTTCTGCTTTCAAAGAACTTAACATATCTTAGGGAAATAAGAGATAGAAACATCAAATTATGAAAGGAGGGCTGTGTTATAGACCCTCTGATGGAGAGACAAAGTGTTGTGGATCCAGCCAAGAAAACTGTAGTACCTCAGTAGAGAAGGACACAGTTGAATTGGGGCTTGAGCACTGAGTAGAATTTAACCCAGTGCAAGTGGGAGGAGGTGGCAGGGGCATGGAAAGGAAGAGTGCTTGGGAATTAATTAACAGTCTAATAAAAAGTGTTGGGTCATGAAGTTCACTGTGTGTTTAAGAAACAGTGACTAGTCTGACCTGTCTTGTAGGTAGTGTATTGGAATATAGGCTACCATTACAGGTTAGAGCCAGTTGTGAGGGACTTTGGATGGCACTCAATGAGTTTGACTTTCTGATCGATTGAGAAATTCATTCCTTCAATGAGTATTTATTGACTGTCTACCATGTAAGGGTTTACATTGTTGATACAGTGGTGTATGAGAGAGCAGCTCTCTTCTCCTGTGGGGCTTCTATTCTAGTGGGGGGCTAAGCTATTGATAAGTAGACAAATCAAGAAGATAATTTTAAAGAGATATCATTGCTGGGAAAGAAATAAGGCAGGGTGATGAGAGAGACAGAATGGTGGCGGTCCAGGGTAACCTCTCTAAGGACATGATATTTGTGCCGAGACCTATTTGTGCTTCTATTCTAGTGGGGGGCTAAGCTATTGATAAGTAGACAAATCAAGAAGATAATTTTAAAGAGATATCATTTGCTGGGAAAGAAATAAGGCAGGGTGATGAGAGAGACAGAATGGTGGCGGTCCAGGGTAACCTCTCTAAGGACATGATATTTGTGCCGAGACCTGATGAGAAGACATCAGTTATGCAAAGATGAGGGAAAGGAGAGTTCCATGCAGAGAAGCAGAAAAGAACTAGATCCAAGAGAGGAATATGCTTGGTATGTTTGGGGAACAAAAGATGAGGGAGTGGAGATAATAGAAAGTGAGGGGATGTGGCAAGAGATGGGTTAGAGATGGGGGCAGAACTTGCTCATGTAGGGCCATTAGGCCCTGGTAAAATGTGGGCTCTATTCTGGGTGGAACGAGAAGCCTGTTTGGGGTTGAGGCAGGGGAGTATCATATGTTGGCTTATGATTTGCTCTGTAGTGAACTGATTGTAGTGGATCAAGAATGGAAATGAAGAGAAACGCATGGAGAGGCTCCTGAATTTTGGATGAGGTGTGATGGTGACTGGGACGAGGATGGTGCCAGTGCAGAAGAAGAGGCTACCAAATTGGCATATATTTTAAAGTTAGTTCCAACAGGACTTGGTGTTGAATTAGATGTTGGAGAGAGGGGGAGAAAAATGAAAATGGCCCTGAGGGTTTTATTTGGAGCAGGTGGTTGTGTCATTTGCTAAGATGAAAGACTAGAGAAGAGATTGATTGATTTGAGGGTTACATCTTAGGTATTCTTTGGATAGATTGTTAAGTTTGAGTTGCCTATCAGTCATCCAAATGGTGAGGTCAAGTGCGTGGCTATCATGGGAGTTGTTATTCTGATATCAGGGCAAAGGTCATGGTTGGAAATAATAAACTTAGACACATACTTAGCATAGAGGACTACATAATGTGGATTGATTTCTAAAAAGCTGTGTGTTTTTTAGGTGGCTTACTAATAGTATCAAAAGTTCTACAATATTGATATCTCTGTGAAAAGACTATATAACCATCAACCAAACTTCCAGGCTTAAAAACACCATTATGTCAGTAAGAAAGATATTAATAAAAATGAACATATTGACTAATTTGTAAAATTTCAAGGCCTTTTGTATTGTAAATGCCTGCATTTGCTGCTATGGATTCACTTTATTACAATGAGATATAAGAAGGTGTCTCGTGGGTGTTTTTCTTATCCGTAAAACCTTATAAACTTGGACACTGAAGAAATCTTGTTGCTTATTCATGAAACATTTTAAGCTCATTAGAAAAAGCCAGATTATAAAGTTCCTAGCCTAATTATGACACTGTTTAAAAAACTCAGAACTGAAGTTTCCTTTTAATAGCCTCTGGATTCCTAATTATTGGGCCACTGGATTCACGTAGAGAAAACGATTGAGGAATACACCCGAGATACCTTAGGAGAGAAGACAATACTGCACAGAGGCTCTTTAAAGCTGGGGTATCATCGGAATGCTTCATCCATGCTCAATAATAATTACATCAACAATAATAAACTTTCTCAACAGAAATGTATTAGATCTTCCATCTCTATATGAAACCTTTCAAAGGATTCTTTATTCAGCTGCAATGCTCTCTTGCATCATGGGCAAATGAGGATGAAATAAAGCCTGAGAATGTGGTCAGGGAGACTGAGATGGGATAAACAGACCAAAAAATATTGAACCACAAAGTAATGCATGAGCTGAGGTCCATCTGGTGAGTATGCATACCGTTGCTCTACGCTAGAAACCATTACGAACCATTTGAAGTGATCAAAAAAAATTGCTGCCCAGGTGTAGCAGTTTATATTTTGAAAATGAAATAAATCTAGTGGATACTGTGGACGAAGAACTTGCAAAATCTTATTAGAAAAATAAATCTGTTTTGAGTTAGAAGAGTGAAAAAATCCCAACAAATTACTGGAGAAGAAGTGTTGCAAAACTCAATACATTCATGTTTATTCAATAATCACACACATGTTCCATTAAGAAATGCAGAAAAAAGTGCAATAAATATTGACTTTCACAGCAAATTGTAGAAGTATATGTGTGAGGAATAATAAATCCTTTTCATGACAGTTTGAGAAAAATAGAAACTTTGAGGCATTTACCCAGGTTGAAGAATAACAAAGCTGTCCTCTTAGGAGCAGGGGGGAAAATACAGCATTTCAAGTTAGTTGTAGAGAGATGATTCATTTGACTTGACTCTTTATATAAAGTAGAAAGAATTTGTGTTCGGTTGTTTCTTGAATGTAGGAAATCATGGGGCAAGACCTGGGCTTAGAGCCCCTTTTGTTTGGGTGGGGAGTAAAATCATGATGGACTCTCTCTCCCATGCTGTTGATTTTCCTGAAGTTCCCTAAATAAAGACTCAAATTCAGTGTTGCTTGCCTTAAAGTGTTCGGGGCTTTGGTGGAAATTGCACTGTGTTCTAAATATCTCATACCACCTCCTGGCAATATTTCTATCCAGAAAAAAGCATGTTAAAATGAATTTAAGAGCAAACTTGAGTGTGTGTGTGTGTTGGGGAGGGGGGGATGACAACAGAACATTTTGGGAACACTTATGCTTTGCTAATCAGAGCATAATGGGGCATAGTCTTTTAAAAGGGGAGGTGATACACTAAGTAATGTGTACCAAAGACTTTAAAAATATTCATGGACTTTAATTCACTAATTCTATGGGATTCAAAGAAAACAATCAGAGATACATGTGTATAACAACTTTCATGCAAAAGTATTTAGCTGCATTATTTATAATAGTGAAAACTTGGAATCGACTTAAATTTCAATGGTGAAATGATTTAATAAATTATGATTCATGGTAGACTACTGTGAAACTTTTGGAAATCATGTGGTAAAGAATATTTATTTACCTGCCAAAGAATTCATGATGTATTGTTAGACGCGAAAGCCAAAACAATATATATCACACATATGGTTTAGCTTCTGTTACGTTATGTGTGTTATATTGTTTATATGTAAGCCATATAGAAAAAAGACTGGAAGAAAATACTTAAAGAATGTTAACTGCTTAGTTTTGGGGGCTGGAATTATGTATGATTTAAGTGTTCCTATCTTTGTGCGTTTGTCTATTTTCAAGATTTCTGTGCTGATAATTGCTTTTATACTTAGAAAATTTCGTGTTATTAAGGAGAAAGCAACAGAAAGGTTAAAGGCAGAGTTCTGCCTTAGATATTGTGAGAGGGAGGCAGACTCTCAAGTTTTTGTCTTACTAAATCAGTGGGTGAAATCAATCCTGCTTTCCCTTGAATCTCTACCTGACCAACACTAGAGTGGAGTCTTAGAATGAGTAGGCTCTCGGTCAACAGCTCCAAAATATGAAATATTGGCTGGACCTAAAAGAATATCCATTTATTCAACCACAAGGAGCTAATCTCTAGAAGTAACCAATCTGCTGTGTGATTCCTGGTGGGACAACTGAACGGCAGGCTCCATCTCCAGAAAATTGCTTAACCCCTAACCCCCTACAGTGCAGAGCTTCCACTGGCCCCCCACTGATTTGTCAAGAGTTCCCAGGGTTATCATCAGCTTGGTGGGGCATAACGCAATAAGAGAAATGGGCCCTGGGTTTCACAGCTCCATGTGCAAATGTGGACACAATCACTTGCCCTCAACATTATAAGATCATATAATGATGCTTGGTAAATTGCTCTGAGATCCACAGGCAAGACTGTAAAATTCCATTACCAGTCTTTAATCAGTATTTGTATTCACTCATGTAAGAACCATTGAAAATCATTGATCCTGAACTTTATATAGTCATCAGCAAGTGAATCTGGGAAAGTTTAGGTGCCAAAAACTCAGGAAACTAACAGGATAAGCAACTATAATAGCATTAGGCAGCTAAAGCCAATGTAAACCAATATTAATATGAAGATAGAGGAATTTATTAAGGAACTAAATCTGCTGAAAAACAATGTTCTATGAGAACAAATCAAGATAAATGTGAATAGCTACTACTGATTTGGACCATCATTTCATTTCTTCTTCTATTGGAATGATATTTGAGAGTTGATTTTATCATCAAGAACACTAATTTCCCATTTGAAAGTTTTTAACCAAAACTCTATACAGCAGTGTGAACATTTTAGCTATTTAGCAATAACAGTGGAGAACAATTCTTTCAATACTTTATTTCTATGTCATATTAACATTCATGTGAGGGTGGTTTGTACTATGGATTTCATTGGCTCTACCCTGTTTATCAAAGTGCCAGTCAGCCATCCATAGTGCTATTGGAGTGCTACTGTGAGGGAATGGTGATACATTCTATCAAGAGTTTCTATTGGTTTTGTGTGTAACTGTTGATTTTTGAGAATTTTTCACTATTGCTATGTGCCTGATTTGTCTACTAGTAGAGCACTGGAGCTAGTTTTGTAGAGCTCCATCCATCCATCCATCCATCTACCTTTATTATGCCTTGTGACAAAGACAATTTCAGATGCCTTACAAAATATAAAATTAAGAAGTAATAGTTAAGGAAAATAGGACAAAGTCAAAAGAGTAAGAAAGATTAAATAAAGCCAAGAGTGAATTTAGTAAGCCATGAATCCTCTGTATTTTCTATAAGTAGGCCAAAATTCTAGTGGCCCATGCAGAGAGAGGGAGAGAGTCAGAATCATCAACCCTTGTTTCACACAATCCTTGGCTTCCCAGGAGGTAACCAATGGCAGGTCCAACAGGTGAGACCAAGGCAACGGAGCAGCTAAGCTCTGCTTAGCCAGAGGAATTCTGAGTTGGCTTTATATGGTATGGGTTCTGTGTAAGATTTAAGTTTAAAAAATCCTCCTCCACTCAAAGACATGCTCAACAACCATACAATTCGTAGTGGTCCAAAGATTAAAGCTGAAGGTAATGTGCAGGTAATGCATATCCACTGTTGGTACCAAAGCTGAAGATGTATCTTCCATGGGAACTCATGGACAAGATGCTGATGTTACAGTAAGCAATATACTCAACAACACCCTCAAAGAGAATTGTGGAAGGCAAATATATGTTCCTAGCTGAAGGTTTAAGTATCACATTCATCTACTCATTTATTTAACAAATATTTATCAAACATCTGCTATGTGAATTGCGTGTAGCCTGGAGGTAGGAGGTAGGTAGGTGGTAGGTGGTACACTACAGAGTATAAAGTATGTTTTCTAATTTTGAAAAATATTCTTTTTTTAAAATTTAAATTCAATTAGCCAACATATAGTACATCATTAGTTTTTGGTGTAGTGTTCAATGATTCATTAGTTGTGTGTAAGAAATATTCTTTGTGATATTAGCCATTCATGAAAAGTTAAACAATAATATAAATAATAAGATTAGAACCATCAAATTAAGACAATGAGAGTTTTGTAATCAGAGAATAGAGAATGAATTTTGCCACAGTTATCATAGGATCTTCTTGGAATGAGGTCAGCCTGACATTCTTTAAAGAATGTCCAGGGTTTGCATAAACAGAAATGAGAAAGGCATGCAGGTATGTTGGGGTGCTGTACACAGCTCAATAGAGAGAAAATAAAATTAAAACTATTAAGAAGTGTGAGCATGAGTTTTTAATTGGAGAGGGGAAAATGAAGGAAGTGAAGAAAGTTTACAACTTCTGTGTAAAAACCCAGAGGTTTACTGACATTCTGCAGTGGACGATATTGGCATCTGCCAATGTGAAGGATTGTGTTTTCCCCCATGGCATAGACCGGTTACATCCATTGTTACATTTTTGGCTAGAGAAGGAAAGAAGACATTCTGGAGGGAAGAGAGGGTGAGAAAAAGAGCAGACAGTGGCTTTTGAGATCAAGGCTATCTATCCTTACCAATGAGCCTTGGTCAGTCATTCTCTTTTTTAAAAAAATCCAGCATGATTCCATGTTTCATTAGATACGTGATTTTTAAAAAGTCACCCTTTTGGAGTTGGTGTACTATATCAAAGAGTAGTGATTGAAATTCTAGCTATTAACTGTGTCACCTTGGGTAAATAACTTGGCTTTCTTGAGTCTCTCTCAGTTCCTTCATTTCCAAAATGGTAACCAGTCATGTTCCCTGTTCACAGAGCTATACTGAAGGTTAAATCAGGATTGTATTTGTGAAAACTGACAAGATTTACATAGCTTTAGAATATCCCTGAAGAACAAGGGTTGCTTTTGAGCTAGCTACAAAGTTACAGTGGCAGAGATAGGGTAGCTCCCAGAGCCTAAAATATTTACTATCTGGCTCTTCACAGAAAAAGCTTGCCAACTCCTAGTCTAGAAGTTATACAGTGCTGTGTAGTGTAAAGTTATCCTTTTCTGCTTTTTGAAAAAGTTATCCTTTAATGTCTGCTTTATTTTCTCTCTTTCTTTCCAACTGAAGAGTGACTGTAATAACTTTTACTACATCCTTAACACATAACAGTTCCATTTTGTTGACTCTGAGAAGGTGACGGTTTGATGGGGTTATTGCAATCAGCATGTGGAAAATCACAAGACATCTATGTTCTGCTGAAAGACTGATCCCAAAATATAATTAAAATGAGCACCATTTAGGTGCAATATGGGTTGAGCCAAATGGTGAGAAGCGGGGGGACAAGAGGGAGTATTTATTTTATAAAGGTAGTTCCCAGGTTTTAAAGTGATGTCACTGGAGATTTTCCAAGGTTTTGTGGCTTTTACTTTTTTCCCCTTCCTTGAGATTACAAATAATGTCTTAGACAAAAAGAGATTGCTATCAAAATTTAATCTGTCCCTTTTGCCCTTGCACCAAAAGGAGTTAGAAAAAGGACACACAAAACCCAAAACCAGTAGAAGGAAGACAATAATAAAGATTAGAGAAGAAATAAATGAAATAGAAAATTAAAAAAAACCCAATAGAATGGATCAATGAAACCAGGAGCTGGTTCTTTTAAAAGATCAAGAAAATTGATAAACTTTTAGCCAGATTCATTAAAAGAGAGAGAGAGAAAGAGAGGACTCAAACAAAATCAGAAGTGAAAGAGGAGAAATAACAACTTACACTATAGGAATATGAAGGATTATAAGAAAATATTATGAAAACTTATATGCCAACAAACTGGACAACGTAGAAGAAATAGATAAATTCCTCGAAATATGTAACCTCCTAAAACTGAATCAGGAAGAAATAGAAAATTTGAACAGACTGATGCCAGCAATGAAATTGAGCCAGTAATAAAAAAAACTCCCAATAAACAAAAGTCCAGGACCAGATGGCTTCACAGGTGACTTCTACCAAACACTCAATGAAGAGTTAACACCTATTCTTCTCAAACTATTCCAAAAAATAGAAGAGGAAGGAAAGCTTTCAAATTCATTCTATGAGGCCAGCATTACCCAGATACCAAAACCAGATAAAGACACTACAAAAAAGAGAACTACAGTTCAATGTCTCTGATGAATATAGATGCAAAAATCCTCAATAAAATATTAGTAAACCAAATCCAGCTATATAATAAAAAAAAAATTCCCCACAATCAAGAGAGATTTATTTCTGGAATGCAAGGGTAGTTCAATAATTTACAAATCAAGGAATGTGATACATCACATCAACAGGAGAAAGGATAATACCACATGGTCATTTCAATAGAGCATAAAAAGCATTTGATAAAATACAATGGCCATTGATGATAAAAACCCTCAACAAAGTAGATTTAGAGGGAACACACCTCACCATAATAAGGACCACATATGAAAAACTCAAAGCTAGCATCATACTCAATGGTGAAAATTTGATAGCTTTTTTCCTAAGCTCAGGAACAAGATAAGAATGTCCACTCACATCACTTTATTCAACATGGTACTAGAAGTCTCAGCTTGAAATTAAAAAAAAAAAAGCAATAAAGGCATCCAAATGAGTAAGGAAGAAGTAAAACTTTCACTATTTGCAGAAGACATGGTACTATATGTAGAAAACCCTAAAGACTCCACCAAAAACCTGCTAGAATTGATAAATGAATTCAGCAAGGTTGCAGGATACAAAATCAATATACAGAAATCCATTGCCTTTCTATACACTAATAATAAAGTAGCAGAAAGAGGATGTAAGAAAACAGTCCCATTTACAATTGCACCATAAATAATAAAATGCTTAGGCATAAGCTTAACCAAGGAGGTGGAAGACATCTGCTTTGACAACTATAAAACACTGATGAAAGAAACTGAAGATGACATAAATAAATGGAAAAATATCACATGCTCATCGATTGGGAGAACAAATATTGTTAAAATGTCTATATAACCCAAGCATTCCATAGATTTAATGTGATCCTTATCAAAATACCAATACCATTTTTCACAGAACCAAAACTAATAATCCTAAAATTTGTATAGAACCACAAAAGACCCTGAATAACCAAAGCAATCTTAAAAAAGAAGAACAAAACTGGAAGTATCACACTCCAGGATTTCAAGATATACAAAGCTGTAGTAATCAAAACAGTATGGTACTGGCACAAAAATAGACACAGATCAATGGAACAGAAAAGACAGAATCCAGAAATAAACTCATGATTATATGATCAATTAATACATGACAAAAGAAGCAAGAACATACGACGAGGAAAAGACAAGTCTCTTTGATAAACAGTGCTGGGAAAACTGGACAGCTACATGCAAAACAATGTAACTGGACCACTTTCTTACACCATTCACAAAAATAAACCCAGAATGGATTGAAGACCTAAATGTGAGACCTGAAACAATAAAAATCCTAGAAGAGAGCACAGGCAGTAATTTCTCTGGCATTGGCCATAGTAACCTTTTTCTAGATATGTCTCCTGAGTCAAGGGAAGCAAATGAAAAGATAAACTATTGGGACTACATCAAAATAAAAAGCTTCTACACAGCAAATTAAACGATCAACAAAATTAAAAGACAACCTACTGAATGGGAGAAGACATTTGCAAATAACATATCTGATAAAGGGTTAGTATCCAAAATATAAAAAGAACTTGTACAACTCAACACCCAAAAAACAAATAACCCAATTAAAAAATGGGCAGAACACATGAACAGACATTTCTCCAAAGACAACATCCAGATGGTTAACAGACACATGAAAAGATGCTCAACATCACTCATCATCAGGGAAATGCAAATCAAAACCACAGTGAGAGATCACCTCACACCTGTCAGAATGGCTGAAATATAAAACACAAGAAACAACAAATGTTGGTGAGAATGTGGAGAAAAAGGAACTCTCTTACACTGTTGGTAGGAATGCAAACTGGTGCAGCCACTCTGGAAAACAGTACAGAGGTTCCTTCAAAAGTTAAAAATGGAATTACCATATGATCCAGTAATTCCACTACTGGGTATTTACCCAAAGAATATGAAAATGCTAACTCAAAAAAGGTATATGCACTCAGTGTTTATGGCAGCATTATTCACAATAGCCAAATTTTTAAAGCAACCCAAGTGTCCATCAATATATGAGTGGATAAGGAAGATGTGGTATGTACGCACAATGGAATATTACTTAGCCATAAAAAGAATGAAATCTTGCCATTTGCAACAATGTGGATGGATCTAGAGTGTATAATGCTAAGTAAAATAACTCCTCAGAGAAAGACAAATACTGTATGATTTCACTCAGATGTGGAATTTAGGAAACAAAACAAAGAAAAAAAGAGACAAACCAAAAAACAGACTCTGAGCGCTAGAGAACAAAATGATGGTTACCAGNTTCCCGGGGGGGGGGGGGGGGGGGGGGCAGGGGGATGGGTGAAATAGGCGAAGGCAATTAAGAATTCACTGATGATGAGCACTGAGTAATGCCTAGAATTGTTGAATCACTTTATTGTACGCCTGAAACTAATATAACACTGTATGTTAAGTATACTGGAATTCAAATTTAAAAAGAAAAGAAATCTAAACTATCCCTTTTGTCCCTTGCCTACAAATTAGAGATAATAATATTTCTTGTTAATGTATACCACTCGGGGCTGGGGAAAAGGTTCTGTTTCTCGTTGCCGTCATCAGCATCATCATGATCAGTGACAGCAACAAAACTTAGGAATCTCTACCGGTGACTGAATGCTTGGGACCATATCAGGCATAAACATAAAGAGTCATCCAGAAAATAGTCATCCTTCATTCCCTATCCTTCTCTTTCTCTCTCTTTTTAAATCACTAAAAATCATTCCATTCCCAGTGTTTTTGCTGGCTGTTATTTTGTCCCAGGCACATTTCCTTGATGCTTTAGTGATGCCTGACCCACTGTAGTGCTTACTACATGGTGGATATTAGGTTTTTAACAACTTAGATGAATGGAATATACGAGAGTCTATTTCCCACTCAAATAAGGAGTCCACCTTCCAGGTTAGAGTTTGTTAGGCTATCATTACAGTAACTTAAGTCAGTGTGTTAGAGAAAATTTGGCCAATTACATTTCCAGTGTCACTACATGGGGAAAATCAGACTATCAAATATAATGTTTATTATATCGTCATACACAAGGGAAAAACACGGGGCGCCTGGGTGGCACAGCGGTTAAACGTCTGCCTTCAGCTCAGGGCGTGATCCCGGCGTTCTGGGATCAAGCCCCACATCAGGCTCTTCCGCTATGAGCCTGCTTCTTCCTCTCCCACTCCCCCTGCTTGTGTTCCCTCTCTCGCTGGCTGTCTCTATCTCTGTCAAATAAATAAAATCTTTAAAAAAAAAAAGGGAAAAACACAAATTCTTTTTATTGTATTTTTAATAATAAAAAGGAACATAATCATTACTGGCAGAAGATGTATTACTTTTGTGGGGCTTTGCACACCAGCATTTCGTCCTATTCTCTATTATGGTCACAGCATTAATTATTGGGGCCTAATTAAGCAAAATTACACTATAGACCCTAATGAGGTCTCTAGATTCTTAAGAAAAAAACAACCCAGCTATCTTTCTACATAATTTTGAAGTTAACATTAGTAATATAAGTCAGCCCAACCCACTTTTTCTGCTCAGCTTATCTTTGAAATACTTGTCCTTTTTTTGGTTTACTGGTCAAAATTTAGGAGTCGTTTTTTAATTTTGTTTTGTTTCTAAATCTACCTCAGGGGCACTGGGTGGTTCAGTCAGTTGAGTATCTGTCTTTGGCTCAGGTCATATGATCCCAGGTCCTGGGATGGAGCCCCACGTCAGGCTCCCTGCTCAGTGGGGAGCCTGCTTCTCCCTCTCTGCAGCTCCCCCTGCTTGTGCTCTCTCTCTGTCAAATGAATAAATAAAATCTTAAAAAAAAAATCTACCTCATGTTAAAGAGCTTTCCACTAAAGAATATTCTGAAGCAGAAACTAAAGGAGTAGGGTGCTAGAGAGGGGACTCAGAAGTTTTTTTTTTTTTTAATGAGAAGTTATTTGAGAAGCTGAAGGTAGAAAGATGCCAATAGACATCAAATATGGTGCACCCTTTCCTTTCTTACCAGGAATGGCGGCGTGTGTGATGGAGAAGCTTCATTATACTCTTCTTTGTTCTCTTATCTACTGGCCTTTAGACCTCTGTGTTTGTCTGCTCATTCAGTCTTTCAACAGTCCTTGGCTGGAGTGCCCCGTGGGTCAGGCCTGCTGGGGTTTGTCTCTACCTACACCCACGCACAGGCTCAGGGTAGGCTGCCCCATACTGCCGTTTTGCTCGTTCTGTGGGGCCTTATGGCCCTTTCCTCTAGAGAGGTTCTTTGATCAAAAGCAGTTACACTTTTCTTCTCCTCTGGGAGGTACCAGTCCTGGATCACAACCTTTTTTATTCATCTTGTAAGCCTAAAATATTCTCATCTTCAATGCAGACATTTGCCTGTCTCCTTTTCTGAATTCCTTTTCTTTTCCCACACTCCCCAACAGGGGACATTTGTGCAAGCTCATCCTTGATTGTCTGTGTGTCTCTCTTGGCACTCTTTCCCTTGGTGACTATGGCCTCCCTGCCCAATGGTCCTACACTGACAGTTCCCAATCTGATCTCCTTTTGGAGGGCTCCGCCTGCTTACAGGGCATCTTTTCTTGGAAATAGCTCCACAAGGCGGAGATTTTATCTGTTTTATTTACTGGTGTATGCCCAGCTCCCTCTTTTCCTTCCTCTTCTGTTCTCTCATTTCTAGCCCAGTCATGCCCTCCTTACTGCCCAACGAGCTCCATCTTGCGAAGTCCCTGACCTGACACCTCCCCTGCTAGAGCCTCTCATAATACCTTAGACCTTTTTTTCAGAGCAGCACGATGTATGACATATGGCATTAATTGCTCAATGCCTCTTTCCATATTAGATCATAAAGACTCCACGAAGTCAGGACGAGATCCGCTTTGCTCACCAGGGCTGGACAAGTAGTAGGTGCCCAACAAATATTTATTGAGTAAAGAAATGGATAAACTCCTTATGTAACTGTTAGTTGAGTATGCTTTTAACTATTTATTCATTTATTGTTGGTATTGTAATCCGTACTATATACAATGGTCACAATTTGTGCAAGACATCACATTCTTCACATGGCTTCTCTACTGAAAAACTCCAATGACCTCATTTTACTGGTAAAATTAATGCATTAAATTATTGCTCCTGGTGTGTGAGGCACCGAGCCCAGAATAATCCTTTAAGAGCTTTGGCCACAGGGTAGTCTGCACTGTTGTACAAGAGAAGTCTCCCCTGACCTCAGGTGCGTCATAGGGAACCACTGACCCATTCCAGTGTTTGTTCCTATTCTCTGGGCTATCAAACTGGCTTCCGGTTTCATCTTAAGTGATCATCTTGTCCCACCCCTTGGCTTAGTGCCCATCCTTATCTCTGGATTTGGACCTCAGCTGCCCTCTGACTAAGGCTTTGTGTTGTTTTAAAACTAAGCTCTCACAATGGTCACTATCCAAGCCATCCCATGGTGGCCATCCAGCTGAGCTTGTCCAATCTCTCTGGCATGAGTGCCTCCATGGTGGGGACTGCATACCTAACTTGTCATTACTTTTGACCTATTTTCTGTTCTAATCGGAATACAGAAGAATCCATGCTCATTCCTGCACTTTTGTTCTTTTTGACTCCCTCTCCTCTCCTAACACAGACTCCTCACTTTTGTTTGCCTACCTGAATCCTCCTCATTCCAGTTTCTTCATAAATATAGGCCCCACTTCCCAGGTTCTCCTGAAGGCTGTGCTTAACCCGTATGACCCATGCTGGTCTCCTGTTCAGGGGTCTGTGTTTTATTTAGGCACATGCTGACGTCAGTGTGTGTACTTACGATCTAAATGTCAAGTTAGGATCCTAACAATTCTCATGTGTAAAGTTATGAACAACCCCTTCCTCCCATTCCCCCCACCCCTTGGGGATGACCATTCACTGGGGATATGCTTTGATGAAACTTCTCGGTGAGGCACATGAACCTTCAGAACCTAGATGTCACGTCTGGGTTTGGAAAAGTGGACCTGAGCGAACCTGCAGTAGGAGACAGAGGGAGAATTGATCTGCTCTGGGACAGACGTGGGGAGAAGAAGAGAAACTGCCTTGGGGAGGAAGAATTTGAACCAGAGAAATGACAAGTAAGAAATTTCTTTGTGAAAGACTATTGATTTCTTTATACACAATCTTTAATCAAGATTATTTTTAAAAATCCCACAATACTTAGTGTCATGACTTTCATACGGTCTGAGGGCCATGTAATGTGATACCTATAGAGAGTTGTTTTAACTAAACACAGGGTTACTTCATACATGTATGAGAGGTACTCAGTAACACAGAAGGGAAGTGGAGCACAGCAGCAGGTTGCTTGGTATGTTCCATCCTGATGTGCTGGCTAAGATAATTAAAAATGAATGCACAAAACCTGTTCAACTCACACAGAATTTTTAGGGAGAAAAAGATGGAATTTAGTCTGTTGTCTCTCATCATGCCATTTATACATATATATTATAATGTCAAACTAAGCCTTTTTTGGGAAGACATAAAAACATTATTTTCAATAATGCAATTTTCCTTCCAGCATGCCAACTATGTCTAGTGAGAATGGCAACAGAGAGATGCATCCCAACACATGCCTGGTATTTACAGTCTTCACATCTTGTCCTACCTAAATCCATCCACTCTTGGCTTCTCCACTGAGACATCATTGTTTCTTATCATTATGTCCTGGTCACACCTATGCAACTACATGCATGATCCAGTCTCTTCTTGCTACTTTGGATTCCTACCTTTATATCTCCTTGGCTCAGGACCCAAATACTTGCTAGTGACACAACACCCTTCCTGTCTTGACTGGTTCCTGGGAACTTCCTTTCTTACATGCTGCATCTATGGGCAGCCCTCTACCTGGTCTATTGTTCTGCAGACTCCATACCTTACTTGAGATGGTGATAACTGTTTCTGAAGGAGGATAACTGGAGTGACAGGTCAGCCATGATGGTGTGGTAATGACTTTGATGCAGGGACCATGGCCTTGGCGGTAAAGGAATTGGCAACATCTTGAAAAAGTTTGTCACTGCTCATGGAACAGAGCAGTTTGAGTCAAAGGAAGCAAACATGAAAAAAAAAATGTGTGTGTGTCATCCCTAAGTGAAGTGGAAGAGGAAAGGTTTCTGGCTAGTGTGGGCAAAAGTGGTTTTAGTTTTCATTGATAGGGGGTCACCATCCACATTGCCAGAGATATTTTCTCAACATTTGCTTTTTAATTAAAATCTTCTCTTAAATCATGAGCTATTATTATGTTTTTTTCCCCACTTGGATTGCTAATAGTCCTAAATAATCACCTATATTGGGTTCATCTTATCTTTTCTCGAGGCCCGTGTAAGCTCAGGCACCTAGAGATTTAATTACAGAGCTCAACCCTTCTCTGTTATTTTCATAGATTGGCCCCTGTAATCAAGCCAATCCTTGGCAACTCTTCACTGGAAACTCCTTTGACACCCAACAAGTCATTCTCTTCATTAATGCCTTAATAAGTCTTCAGAATCAAAGAATAACTGAAAAATAAACATAATTTCAGACACTAGAGTAAAAATGAGCTTTAAGTGACAGGCTGTTTGATATGCCATGAATGGGAACAAGAAAAGGATTGATTAGGGGAACAGGGAGGGATCAGTAAACTTCAAGGGGTATTAGACAGAGTGGTGGTGACCTCCACATTTTGGAACTTCTATCCCCATGAAAATTTGGAATTTGGGAGATTTGCATAAATTTGGAGGTTAACCTCTAGACTACCTGGAACATTTTTACTACATTTATATTTAGACATTTCAGGAAAAGCAGAAAATTTTGAGAGACACCTCCTTGCAATGTTTTGAATCTGAGCGATTGCTTGAAATTACATGGGCAGTGAAGTCTTGTAGTAATAATTGAAATGTAGCATGATATTGCCAAACCTCTCAACAAGACCCAGGAAGCTGTATCTTGAGTAATGTAGTCAGGTAAGAAAGTTATTGATAGCGTATTTAAGCCCGGTCCTTCTGAAAATGTGATTTGAAATTGTGTCCATTTGGCTAAATGAGATTATTTTAGTAAACAAAAAACAAATGCTACCCAGACCCAAGATGAATGATTGAATTCAGTGAAGCAGGCCATTAAAAACTTATGTGATATTAATACACAGATTGACTAAGTTTTTTCACTTTCCTTGCAAAGATCATGAGAATACAAGCTTGAGTTTCTGTACTCACAAGAAAGATACCCTCAAGTAAGAATCTGCTTCTATTATTTCCACTCTCCATATCTGCAAGTGAACTCACCTTCCATTCCAAAAGAAAAGAGAAAACATTTTAAAGGAGTTCCCCTCCACACACGCACATATCAACATTTTCCTATCAGATCTACAGTCTACCGGCATCTGCATCCATCCTTTCCTCTCAACCCTGTTGGAATAAGGAGCTATTCTTCCTCTCATCTAAAGCTACCTCCTCTTATGTTCTAGATCCCAAGCATTCTTGCTTTTTCAGCACCTTTACCTACATAATCTCTCTTCTCTGTTGTCATGATGTACTTTCCATCAGCATTTCAGTCCTGTAAAATCTCATCCAACTTAAAATCACCCTCCCTCAACTATACCTTATCTTTTAGCTCCTGTTCAATCTTGCCCATTCTCTTACGGTTAAATTTCTCGTTACTCACTCATTCCTCAACCGATTCCAATCTGCATTTAATTTTCCTAACTTTATTGAAATGACTCATTTAAGGTTACTCCTGACCTCATGTCACTAAATACAATGAATATTCTTCAAATTTCATCATATTGTGTCTTTCTTAAATGTGGACTATTATCACTTTGAAACATCCGCATATCTCTTCCCTCTTGATTTCCATTTTGTATCTTTGGCTAATCCTTGCGAACCTTCCTTATTGGGTCATCCTCCTTTACCTGCCCATTGGATATGGAGGTCCTTCAAGGTTTGGTTCTGCTCCTCTCACTCTACATTTTTTCCCTAGATGGTGTCTCTTAAATCTGAGTCTTCAGTTACCACTTATGGGTCAAAGTTTTCCAGATGTTCAAAAGTCTCTTCTGACCTCCAAAGTATATATACAACTGCTATCTTGTCACCTCCAATGGAAGGTCCCAAAGGCATCTCAACCTCAGCATAGCTAAGCCTATACTCATAATCCCACCCTTGAACCTGACTCTCCCCAGTGTTTCCCTGTTCAGTGAAAGTCACTGTCATCCACTCAGTTGTCCAAGCTAGACACCTAACAGCTCTCCTTCCTAATTTCCCCTGCTGAATCTATCACTAAATACTGTCAGAACTTTTTTAAGAATTTCTGAAATCTGTCTATCTCGCTCCATCTACATTTTCTCCACCCTCATGAAAACTATTGTGATTTCTTGCCTGATATCCTCCTACCAGTTTTCTTGCTGCCCTCTAAACCCTAGCCAGAGTGAAATTTTCCAAATACAAACTGGATCATAGCTTAAAACTCTTCAATGGCTAGTTGGAACGACCTTCCTAATCTCAGTTTGACATTTCCCCCGACTCTTTTTCCACCATCCTTCCCTTACTCTTTGCCTGTCAAGCATATTGCTTTCTTCCACACTTTTATGTTCAACTCCTAGACATCCTTTAGATCACTGCTCAAATATCACTTCCTCAATGATGTCTTCCCTATACTAGAGTCTATCTCCCACTCTATGCTTCCTTAACGGAATTGTTGCAGTTTGTAATGATGTATGTTTGCATACTTATCAGTAAATGTCTCTTCTTTTGAGAACCTGTTCAATTAATATCTGTTGAATAAAGAGTATTGAAACATGCTTAGCAAACTATGTGTGTGGAAGGGAAATGCTCTTTCCATTCATAGGTGTTGAGGTAAGTGAAAGGCAGGAGAAAGCACAGCCTGGTCTCTGAAGCTTAGGACAGGAATGAGCCAAGTCCTAGTTTTGGCTCAATTTTGGAGGTTACACAGAAAAAGTCAATAGTTATACAGTCTGGAAATATTCCAGGACCGTTGGTTGGGAGGTCTCTGAGAGAATGCTGCAGTTAAATTTGTATGTGAGATGGGACACTGAAGGGCTGGTCACGCCATTGCAGCTGGACTCCCCCCACTCCCCTGACTCTGCAGTCAGTATATCATCCCTTGTAGCCCTCACAGATCCATTTTGCAATCAGTTTATATCTCATGGCTGGGACTGTTCTCTTGACATTCATCCTAAAGTGACTGATTACAAATTACAAGCCCCCGAAGACTTTTCAAATTTGGGCTAAAACAATAGAAAATAATTTAAGACGATTGAATGGTAAGGAAAGTATGTTCCATAGATTGTTAGAGCTGAAAGAGAGTATTTAGTTCAATGTTATTTTGCAGATGAGGAAACTAAGGCCAAGAATAATTAAGTAATTAGTTCAAGATCTCATGCAGCAAGTTTTGGGAACTGGTAAATCCAGAATGCAAGTACACGCTGGCTTTGCTTGCTGTTCTCGCTAACCTTCAGACTCATTTTCATAAGTGCTCAGGGAAAAGCTTCAGGTTTCAATTCAGGAAATATGGCTAAAGTCTGGAATCTGGTCTGTAACAAAGAAAAAAACAAAAAAGGTCTGAGAAAATTTATTAAATCAGATCTATTTGATGCCTATTTTCAGTTATAATTACTTGTCAGCTTGAAAGGTACTATCTTGTGTCTTTAGTTATTGTCAATGGTCACATATGTGAGTTGTACAAGAATGTGATCTTCATGCATCTACATCTTGCATTTAAAAGAAGGAATCAGGCTTGGTAAATATCTCCATTTTTTCTAATGAATGCATGGGTTTTTACGTAAGCTCAAAGATATTTATCCTTCACAGTGTAAGTGAAAACTTGCCCTTAATTCATGAAATTGCTAATTATTTGATTCTCTTTGTAGGTGAGGCCATGCTGAACAAGTGATAGCCTATTTGGAGACACATGTGCGGTGTCATGACCAGTAGTTTTTACTACACCAGCAGTCAGGACCTTCTTCAAATGTAGAAGGCAGCTGCGAGTGACTCCTTGCTTGTTTTTTTATTTTTATAGTAGACGGACCCTGTGATGGTCCATGATAATCCCCTCCTCCTGGTATTCATGTTCTTGTGTATCCCCTTCACTTGCATGTCAGTGGGGCCTGTAACTTCTAATGGAAAGATTATAGCAAAGGTGATGGGATTTCACTTCCATGAACATGTTACATGAGATTGTAACTTCCATCTTGCCAACAGATTCTTTCTCTTGCTGGCTTTGGTGAAACATGCTGCCATATTGTGAGCTACCCAGTGGCAAGGAATTGTGGGGACATCTGGTCAACAGCCAGCAAGTGAGCGCTATGAACAGTCAAGGAGCTTGGAGCAGATTCTTCTCCAGTCAAGCTTTCAGATGGGGCTCCAGCCCTAGCTGACATGTTGAATGCAAGCTTACGAGACACCCTGGAGCAGAGGAGGCAGGTAAGCTATGCTGGACCCCTGACCCACAGAAGCTGTGATGTAACATGTGATGCGTTAACAGCTAAATTTGCAGGAATATTATATGCCACAAGACAAAAAGAATATGATTTTCTTTTTTTTTTTTTGGCTATAATGGCTATATCCTATTTTTTTTAACTGCCTAATAATAATAACTAGAACGACTTATGTCTTTCACACACATAAAGGATCTTTGTGACTGCCAGATCCCTATAATATCACATCAAAGTTTCTTAGTTTAGCATATAAAGCCCTTCACCATTAATTATTGACTTATTTTTCCAGCTTCTTCTTCTGTTATGATCCTATCCTTTCTCCACTCTCTCTGCACACACCTCCACACAGCTTCTCCTTCCTTCTCTTTGTTCCCAGGACACCCCACAATGTGGGGCCTTTGTACAAGCTTCTGCTTCTCCCTGGGATGCCTTCCTTTGGCATACCCTTCCTTATCTTTTAAGATCCGGCTCACTGATTGTCTCCTTCCTAGATTACCATGTCCTCACTTTAGCACGTTTAATAGCACTTTATTAATGTACATGATACCATTTGCCACCTTATATTATAGTTCATACAGGTGGCAGGGTGATCTTTTATGTTAATTTGGATTTTGCTTTCCAAATTTTCCCCTTCGTTGTCTTTTCAAATAGGTAGACACGGCATTGGCATTTCTTTGCTTCAGGGATTTTTTGCAAGGTGGAAAGCAGCTATTTGAAGTTTTGTGATTTTTTTGGTTTGTTTTTCTTCAAAGCCAAATGTGTTGAATAGATTGTGCTGGATATTTGGAAGAGGGAGGAGAAGAGGGAGGAGTGCCTCTGAAGTACTGAAGGGAAGAGTCCTTGGAGTGGACAGAGGTCTGACTCACTTGCGGAGCTCCAGGGGAGAGGAGCAGACCTTGGGAGGTAGGAGAAAAGATTAGACCTGAGGAGATAGGTCCTATCCTAGAGACGGGAGCTCAGGCACAGGGCCCTCACTGGCTGACGCGTCCCATGTGCCAGGCACAGCTTGAAAGAAGCATTGGCTGTGAATGAGAGTGTTGGGTGTCACCATGGCAACCAGGGCATGCCAATGACCCAGGAGTGGAGAGGCCTCCCCATCTGTGTACCGCCCAGAGAACGTCCCCTTTCCAATGGGGAAAGGGAAAATAATGACCATGATTGAATTTCACCACAATGTGTTGGGGAAGGGTTGACTCTGAGTTAAATTTCACTTGAGTTAAAAAAACAAAAACAAAAACAAATTTGATATTTCTTGCACACCTATTTGTAGATTAAGATTCATACCAGTATAAATGAGCCCTCAGCACAAGAAACATGAAGAAAACTATACCGAGGCACATCATAATCAATTTGTTCAAAACCAGTGATAAAGGGAAAATCTTAAGAGCAGCCAGAGAGAAAAACAAGCATTGCACACAGGAACAAAGATAAGGATGACCGTAGATTTCTTGTCGGAAACAATGCAAGTGAGAAGACAGCGGAGTCACATCTTTAAGGTGCTGGGAGAACAAAACTGTCAGCCTGAGATTTCCACCAGGGGAAAAATCTCTCTCAAAAATGAAGGCAAAATAAAGTTTTTTTTCCCCCTTAGAAATACAAAAGCTGAAAGAATTTATCAGCTGCAAATCCGCAGTATACAAAATGTTCAAGGGAGTCTTTCAAGAAGCTAGAAATGACACCAGATGGAAATGTGGATCTGCACCAATGGTTCTCAACTGGAGGTGGTTTTGCCCCTCCCCCACTCTGGGACGGTCTGCACTATCTGGAGACGTTTTTGGTTGTCACAACATAAGGGAAAGGAGGGTGGAAGGCTACTAGCATCCAGAGAGTAGAGGCAAGGACTTCTACCACACGTTTCACAACGCACCGAACGGCTCCCACCCTTCCTCCCCGCCCCCAGCAAGGAATGTCAGTTGTAATGAGGTAGAAAAACCCCTTATCTAAACAACAGAATTACATGGGTACATGTGAATATTTTTCTTACTATTTAAATCCCTTTAAAAGATTAGTGGACATTTAAGCAAAAAAATAATAATATCTTGCGGGTTTTCCAACAAATGTAAAAGTAAAATATGCGGCCAGAGCACAGAGGCTGACGACTGGGGAAATCAAGCGTGTTATTGCTACTATGCTCCTTCCACTCTGTGGGAAGTGGTACGCCATCCTTTGGAGGTAGACTGAGGTAGGTTAAATGTGTAACTATAAGGGCGCCTGGGTGGCTCAGTCAGTTAAGCGTCTGCCTTTGGATCAGGTCATGATCCCAGGGTCCTGGGAACCTGCTTCTCCCCCTGCCTGCTCTGCCTACAGCTCCCTCGGCTTGTGCTCTCTCTCTCTGGCAAGTAAATAAGTAAAGTCTTTTTAAAAAAATAGTTAAATGTGTAACTATAAACCCTAGGCTAACCACTAACATAACAAAAAAAAAGAAAAGGGATAGCTAGTAAGCTACTGAAGGAGAGAAAATGAAACACAAAAAATAATCAATTAATTCAAAAGAAAGCAGAGAAGGAAAAGGGTTGGAGGGGAGAACGACAAAGAACAGATGAGAATATTAAAAAAAATAGCGTGATAGCCTCAAACCCCATCATATCAATAATGATTTTAAATTTAAGGCCCAAACACACCAATTAAAAGGTAGATATTATCAGATTGGATTACAAAAAGACCCAGCTACACACTCCCTGCAAGAGATTTCTTTTAAATAAAGACACAAGTAGAATGAAAGGTAATTGAAACAGACAAAAATGAGAACCCAAATCATAAAAAGGTTGGAATAACTATATTAATAGTAGAGGAAGTCGGGGCGCCTGGGTGGTACAGCAGTTAAGTGTTTGCCTTCGGCTCAGGGCGTGATCCCAGCGTTATGGGATCGAGCCCCACATCAGGCTCCTCCGCTGGGAGCCTGCTTCTTCCTCTCCCACTCCCCCTGCTTGTGTTCCCTCTCTCACTGGCTGTCTCTATCTCTGTCGAATAAATAAACAAAATCTTTAAAAAAAAATAGAAGAAGTAGACGTCATAGCAAAGATTATTATCAGTATAAAGAAGGTTCCCTCATAAAGGTATAGTGTCGAACGTAACAGTCCAAAAGTACTAATAATAGAACTTTCAAATGCACGAGGCAAAAACTGGTAGTGTTTCAAGGAGAAATAAAGTCATGATTATAGTCAGAGATTTTTGGTACTGCATTCTTAATAACAGATGGAGCTAGTAAGCTGAAAATCAGTAAGGATACAGAAAACTTGGACACTTGCTCAACTGATGTGACCCAATTGACATGAGTCAATTAAAGAACAGTCTACCCCCAGATTCAGAATACAAATTGTTCTCAAGTGCACACAGAACATTTATCATATTTTAGGCCATAAAACAAGTTTCTAAACATTTACAAAGTCTGCAAGTCTTTCAAAGTGTGTTCTCTGACCATGATGGGATTAAATTAGAAATCAATAATAGGAAGATCTCTGGAAACTCCCCAGATATTTTGAAATGAAATAGTGCACCCTGCCTGTCTTTGGGTCTAGTGGGAAGTATTAGGCCACATTATTCTTCTGCTTGGGATTTGAATAGATAAACCAGTAAAGACATCAGGATGATTTAGATTCAGTCTTGCCTTCCCAGGAACAGTGGAAAGAACAATTTGATCCCCAATGGTCTTTGTAGTCCTAGGTCTTTATGCACAGACAATAAAATCACATAAACTCTTAGAGAGGAAAAAGCTGATTTAAATTTCTAAAATACACTGTAATATGATAAAGACAAATACAATTTTATTGCCTTCAAACCTAATATATGGTTATTTAGCCAACTATTTTAGGTAGCACACTTTGAGAGGTTGTTTTTAAAAGCATATAAAATATAAATATAAAAATATTTTTAATGCTTTATAATTAGTATGGTCTTCCTATGTTTGCTTTAGAGACAAAGATATAAAAATGCTTTGCAACTGGTCTGGTGTTCACAAGTTTGCTTTGGAGAATAGATAAGAATGTTTAAAGGTAAATGGATGCCTCTAATCTGTTCATATAGTATATGAAGATTTATAGTATAAGTAATTTGTTTTTTAAATACGATAAACATAAATAAATATTTTATTTTTAAAAAATGGCCACAATGATATTTCCAGTCCCATTTATTTTTCCCCATGACTTTGACATCCCTACCAACAGGAGATGGAGTCTGATTCTCCCCCATCTCGACTATGGACTGGCTTTCAGCAACTTGCTTCTATTGAACAGATAGGGGTGGAAATAATTCTGGGAGCCTTCCAAGGCTAGGTCAAAAAAGGTGATATGGCTTCCACCTGGCTCTCTGTCTCTCAGGTTGCTTGCTCTTAGAACCCAACCGCCATGCTGTAAGAAATCTGTAGAGAGACGCCACCCCATGGAGATGTTCACATGGAGAGGACCTGAGGCCCCAGCTCACAGCCAGCACCAACCCCCAGACATGAAGGTAAGATTTCAGGTGATTTCAGCCATCAGCCTCAAGTCTTCCAGCTGAGGGCCCAGACATCATAGATCAAGGACACGTTGTTCCCACTGTGGAATTTCCCCACCAGGGTCCTGGAGCCAGATGGGACTGGGTTTGAATCTGTTCCATTGCATAGCAACTGTGTGTACAAGAATGAGTCTTGTACATCTCTACGCCTTAATTTCCTCACTTGGTTTTTGGGAATAATAGTAGCACCAATCTTATAGGATTGCTACAATGAATAAATGATACAGTGCACATAGGACATGTTCATTAAACGTTGGCTACTAGGGTTATACATATTAAATCTGTCCATTTGAATGCATGCCTTGTCGTACAACCTCAACTTCCAAATCTGGAAAATTTCCTCCAATGTCCCACTGCTGGGCAGAGCTTGTAAAATGTACTTTTACAGGAACTCACTGTGCTGTTAATGGGGGTGACTTTCCAGGCACTGATCACTACTGTTGTCCTCTCAGGACACCCCTAGAGAAGTGCAAAGTGTCCCCATAGGACCCTGGGGTAATGCCCACTGGCTCCCAGGTAAGCTGATTTTTGTCTTTGTGAATGTCAAGTTTGGTCCAGAGATTCCCTTCTCCTGGCTCGTCTCACTGAGAGAAACACAGGAATGATTCTGCAGGATGATAATTTCCTGCAGACTTTTTGAGAATTTCCACTGTTTGTTTTGGAAAACAGTGAGGGTAAAATAAAACCAAAAGATTTGCTTTTCTCCTCTGACAGTCTGGCTGGGTTGACTTAGTGGCACTCACTTTGGGGACATGCCCTCGTCTCTCTCCCTCAGCCCTTCCAGAGAGAACAGTCTTGTGTGATTTTAATATGATCATGTCTTTACCATGTGGTCTATCAGCTGTCAGTGACAGTGTGTTTCAGAGTGTCTAGAAGGGGTTTTAACTGGCAAGATCTTTAGTAAATTTGCAAATTAGTGATCTGCCGGCTGATGTTATGACAATGTCTAAACACTATCAGTGCCATTTTAAAATAATCTTTCATCGATACAACATTCATCTTAATTAGCCAGAAAATGTTGGTCCCAAAGGAAGCTCTTTACAGTTTTGTGGATTCGTTGTGTGGTTATGGGATGGCTTGCTGAACTTATTTGGAAAAAAGAGATTTATTGAAGTTATTTGTATCTTATGCAACTTAGGGGGTGCTGGTCAGTATCCTGAATTATTGGAATGTAGAGCCAGGGATACAAGTGGACAATACTCTTCTCCTTGATGAGGTGGCATGGGATGAGTATCAGCCTGACAATCCTTGATACCTGGGTTTTGATCCTGGCTCAACCAGAATTTGTCTGTATGGCCCTGGGAAAGACCGAGAACATGGGATTGGACACTTACTTACACTGGGTAATCTGCATCCCTTGTTTTGTTCCTTGCAAACAATATGAGATGAAAATCATTGGCATATCCATTTTAGAGATAAGCAAACAAATGGAGCTGCAGGGAGCAGAATTAGCTTGTCATGGGTCATGGCCATCCAACTAGTAAGTGGTAAGAGACCCAGGTCCCTCTGCCCTGAAGACTGAGGTCTACACAATCAGGAGCTAACCTTTCACCGAAAAGTCCCGTAATATTCAAGAGTCTAGATTTTCTCATCTGTATAGTGAAGCAGTTGGACTAGATGACCTTTTGCTTATAATTTAGAGAAAGTATGATTCTATGTAGCTTACACATCTGGGTTTCTGGGTTGTTGAGTTCCTTCTATGGTGGCTTATATTCTCATGAAACCTGGCAGGTCCTTGTAGTACTCTTGGGAGGGTACAAGATTACAGCTCTAGTACTGGTTAAGAGGATTAGCAGCCTTAACAGGACCACTTTTCTTCAGGTTAACTCAGAACTGGACATTAGCTTCTCACTAGCTTATAGACATGCCAGCCAAAAGGGCCATCATTTTCTTTCCTTCCGGTGATGTCAGCAAGTTCCTGACAGTGCTCAGCACCCTCTGATTGCCCTATCAGTATTTACTAAGTCTACCTGATTAATATCCTTTGTATTATCTGCATAGGGGTCATTTAATTTAAATCTGAACAAATTCTTGGCTCTCTCCTGCTACACAAAAATGCATTAGGGAGTATTTTTCTGGTATGAGTTTCTGCCCCAAAGCATGAAATTCAGTACGAACTCAGCCCAGGTTACAGGATAGAGATGCCAGATGGCTGTTAAAATGGACCCTGGCTTGGCCTTTTCTCTTATAAAAATAATTTATGACCTGCCACTCTGAACTTCCAATTGTGGGCTTTGTAGGCACCCTGACAGTTTTCTCCCATATTGGTAACTACTCTCTGCTGTCTCTAGGACAACGTTGTTCTTGGCAGCAGCCTTAAAATATCATGAAAGGGGATCATCAAGATCACTTGGCATCTTGGCCCCCTCATTTTACACAGTGTTGTTATTATTTAGAGACAACTCCAGGAGATGGACTGTCAGAACTCAGGACTTCGGTTTCTTTAGGGTCCAAGGCATGAGTTGAAGTTTCTCTACTCTCCAGGCTTTATTTGTAGAGTAGGAGTGGTCATGCCTGCTTTTCAGATACTTGGTGAATTACATGAAATGGGTTTTCTGGCTGTATGAGTTTCCTAAGGGCTCTGTAACAAATTACCACAAATTTGATGGCTTTATTGGCTCATAATCTGAAGGCTAGATGTCCAAAATCAAGGTGTTGGTAGAGATATGTTCCCTCTGAAGGCACTAGGGAAGAATTCTCCCCTGCATCTTGGCATCCCTTGGCTTGTGGCTGCGTAACTATCTCTGCCTCTGTTGTCACGTGGCCTTCGTCCCTGTAAGTCTGTGTCCAAGTCTCCTTTCTTCTCTCTCATAAGGATTGCAGTCATTAGACTTAGGTCCCATTCTAAATCCAGGATGATTTCATTTTAATATCCTTAACTGCTTATATAGCTGCAAAGAACCTATGTCGAAGTAAGGTCACATTCTGAGGTTCTGGATGGACATGGATTTGGGGGCTGGGGGACCCTGGTAAAGTCACAATACTGGTTTCTGCTTGGGAAATTTTGAAGTTTCCCAAACACAGCAAGGATGCAAAAAATATGCTGGGCAACCAAAAAACCATGCTAAGTAGACAAGTTAAGGGAAGAGAGGGTAATTGTTGCAAGGGGTTGGGTGGTGGTTGGTCTCCTGCAGCATCTGTGTCAGAAAGCTTCTCTGCAGGGGCACCTGGGTGGCTCAGATGGTTAAGCATCTGCCTTCGGCTTGGGTCATGATCTCCAGGTCCTGGGATCGAGCCCCACGTCTGGCTCCCTGCTTAGCAGGGAGTCTGCTTCTCCCTCTCCCTCTCCTTCTGCCTTTCCCCCTGCTTGTACACAGACACTCTCTCTTTCTCTTTCTGTCTCTCAAATGAATAAATAAAATCTTAAAAAAAAAAAAAGAAGGCTTCTCTACAGAGATAATATGTGAGAACATTTTGGGCACAGTGGAGGAGTGAGCAATGTGAAATGTTTTGAAAAGAGTTTTCCAGGTGGACAGAGCCACAAATATCAAGATGCTGAGGAAGGAACCAGGTGACATGTTTTAAAGGACAGCCAGGAGGCCAGAGTGGTTGGAATTGGCATGAGATGAGAGGAAAAGAGGTTGGAACAGTAAATGGTGGTCTGGCCATTTGTAGGCCATTGTAAGGCTTTGAGCTTCATTTTAAGGGTAATGAAACACCAGTGGGAGTATTTGAGCGTGAAAGCAGACTAATCGGATTTACATTTTCAAAAAGTCAGCTGGGTTCCCACGTAGAGACTAGACACAGAGAAAGTATAGGATCAGGTCGGTGAGCCCGAGGACATGCCAGTCATTGAGGCAAGAGATAGTGGTATCTTGGAAGGTACTTGTAAGTGTTACTTTCTGAGATGGGGAAGACCAAGACATATTGGGACTTGGGGGCACAGTGGGAAATCCGGAGATCAACTTCGGATACATTAACTTTGGAAATGTCATTAAACATTCAAGAGGATGAACGGGGCGTTGGGTTTTGAGTCTGGAGCTTAGGAGAGAGGTCGGCATGGGGCGTTAGATCTGGGAGACCTAAAAGCGTGGAGCTGAGTGAGGTCACCCAGAGAAAGAGTGGATCAGGGGAAGGATGGGCAGGACAGAGACTTGAGTTATTTCAAAATTGAGGCCAGCCAGATGTTTTGAGGGCTATGCTGCTGTCGGCAATGCTTACAGCCCACCCTACTTCAATTCCTCATTACGGCTTATCTTTGCAAGATTCCTCTTCATGGGCCCCGGTAGTTTCAGTGTCTTGGTTTCGAGATCAGCTCTCTCGCCAAAAACTCATTGGTTGTCTTTTTCGTGTATTTCTGAAGGCTTTGGGGCGGAAAGCAGGCTCCTCCTGGAAAGTCCCATCTGCTATGTTCCTGTTCTCTACTTGTGGATTTGCTCTGTGTACCTGGAGACAAATGAGGCACGGATGGCTGCACGGGCCTGTCTTCTCTGATTCACAGTCTCGTTCCTCCTCCTGCATCCCGTGTCTGCTCAGGACATACGGCTGGAGCAGCCACCACACCCGTGCGAGCACTTGCGTTCACAGACCCAGCTGTCTGGGGCTCACCTGAGCATACCTGTTACCCTTCCTTTTGAAAAGCTGGCCATTGATTTCTGACTTCAAAGCTTCAAATCGTATAGGGGAAACCTTGAAGGTATTCGTCTGCCCCCAAGTGCCCCCATTCCAAACAGCCTTAGTTGGCCTGGATTTTTTTCTTTTGCTTTTGGATGGTTTTCCATTTGGTGACATGAGAGAGATTGGGAAGGAGGTGCAGAAGGGGAGGGGGCGCTGAGGTGCCTGACTCCACTAACCCCCGACTGGGCTACTATCGCCTCATCTAGTTTATGGGACCTGAAACCAGACCTATTGGAAGTCTGGATGGATGCGACATGCGGGGCAGGTGGGAATTGGTTAGAAAAAAAGGAAAAGGGGAACAATGCACGTTCAAGTGTGACTCACAACACATTTAGTGTTGCAAATGCTTTAGCAGGTTCCTTTTATCCACTTATGGAAAACCTGGCCCATTCCCCGTTGTAGCAAAGATGTATGTTTCTCCTGGACACACACACACACACACACACACGAATGCATGTGCTTATGAATGCATTGGAGCATGCGTGGGTGTACACACACACACACACACACACAGCCTTGCTTCATACCAGGCCTTTGCCAACAATGACTTCTTATTAAGTACTTCAGATTTAGGATAAAAGAATATGTAAGAACAGGAACATTTCTTTCCCCTGAGCATGAAAGAACTTTGTGTCTGTAGAATGTGTTCTGGCTTGCATTCAAACCTCAGTGTGTACCACAACACAATTCCCTGCAGCTCCGAGCCGGGTTGCAAGAGAGCCTTGGATCTGAATGCGCAGTGCCTGAATTTTTATCCCATTACCCAGTGAAATCCCATCCCAACTCAGTCTTAGTCCCTGTATAAAACAGCTTAGATGGCTCGAGCTTCCCTCTGAAGCAGTAGGTTTGGGCAGATACTAACTAATTCCTCTGGTTTTGTTACCAAAGCCGTCCCCCCACCCCCATCTCTTACTCATTCTCCAACAGCTAACCTTTCTCTGTAAACTGCTGTTTTTCACTTTTTAATCTTCCTGTTCCTTCCTCTCCACGTTTAAAATGCAAAGGCCTGTTGTATCTGGACTATAATAACCTCCTTTCTGTTCCCCCAACTCCTCCCTTCCCCTGCCATGCGTACAACAAGCTCTATGTTTCTTTTGTCTGCCTTGTGCTACTGTCGGCTATTGGCAGTGGACTTGAGCTATCCCAAGAGCAGAGGAAATTCAGCCTCGGTCCAGAGTGCCGGGGACCCAGGTAGTGACTAGAGATCATGTCATTGTCTCTAGGGAGGCACCTCAAGAGGCCAAAGGAGATGCTCCCTTTAGCAGGCACCTCAAGCCCCTGAGACTCAGTGCCTGTGTCCTTGGCTGTGTATCTCCCCCAGGGCCCACTGCACCAACTCCGCCAAGCCATCATGCAGGTCCTCAGTAGGCCCGTCTGTGTGTTCCTGCAGCCCCACGCTATTCCCCCTTGCATTCTTATCATACGTGGGTCTGGGAATCATCCGTTGTTTCCCTGGACCCTCTGTAAGGCTGGGGCTCATTGAGTCACTGCTGCATTCTAGTGTCTAGAATAAAGACTTGCACATTCAGGCACTTAGCCTGTATTTGCCAAATTCATTCATTTATTTAGTCAGTCATTTGTAAATATTTTTTCCTGTTCTATGCCAGATACTGTTCTAGGTGTGGAATCAATGGGCAAAAGTGGGTAGAATTCCCACTGGCCCCTCAGGCCCCTGCCCCTTCGTGTTCCTTTTGAAGTTTATTTTCAAGTTATTTGGTTTGGTGTGTTAAACTAATGAACTGTAGCAGGGTGTTGCACTGGTGAGCGGTGAGAATTGTCTCTGTCAGATGGGGTGTCCAGTGGCCTCACTCCCCATGACTGTGCTCTGTGTCCGTTTCTAGATCTGTCTTACCTGAATATTCAGTCATTGTTTCTGTTGGAAAAAGAATTTCCGTCATATTCACGATTAGGAGACAGACATATACTGGCATGTCTGGTGAATTGACAGGGTAGGAATGGGAAGGGACAGAAACCAAAATACATCAAGGCACCAAGGAGTCCTGGAGAGACTATATCCCTCTGAGAAGACTTGAGGCCATCTCCATAGGGGGATCCAAGGATGAGAGGGGATTAGGGAGGTCTCTCTAAGCTCTGTGCCTGTTGAAATCTGCAGCTCAGCAAACGGGATCTCTCTAACACAGTGTTATGGACTGAATGTTCGTGTGCCCCCCAAATCCATATGTTGAATCCTTCATCCTCCAAGGTGATGGTATTAGGAGGTGGGGCCGTTGGGAGGTTATTAGGTCATGAGGGTGGAGCCCCCAGGAATGGGATTGGTGCCCTCTTAAAGGAGACCCCAGAGAACTCTCTCGATCCTTCTGCTGTGTGAGGACACAGGAAGAGAAAAGGTAGCCACCTATGAGTGAGAAACTTCACCCTCACCAGACACCAAATTTGCCTGCACTTTCATCTTGGACTTTCAGCTTCTAGAACTGTGAGAAGTAAATTCCGTTGTGGACAAATCACCCAGCCTGTGTGGCATTCCGTTATAGCAGCCTGACTGGACTCAGACACAGAAGTAACTCTTTATTTACTAATTTTTTATCTCGGAAGTAACTTATGGGGCAGTTGGACCACAGGGACAAGAGTATCCACGTGTGGGACGGTGGACCCAAGAATAGAGCAAGAGGTAGCCTGACTCCTCAGGAGATTTCAGGTAACTCCCGGGGCCTCTCGGAAACATGAAGACGGAGAAAGTCCTCAGGGAGACAGAGGCCTTGGAGTTACGCTGGCAGGTTTAGTGGGTAGTACAAATCATTGCTAGTGTGACCGTGACCTTTTGCCACCACCCTCCTCCCCCAAAGGCAGATGGACACGCAGGACATTCTTGTTTCTGGTCTCTTAGATCGATTCTGCTTATAGAACCCCTCGCCTCTGTGGACAGGCCCCAGGGAGAACCACAGTGTCTGTCTCCAGCCCTGGCCCCTCCAGCCCTGGCCCCTCCAGCCCTGGTCCCGTTTGCTCTCCCACGTGCCTGTGTCAGCCTGCCTGGTCTCACTTTTATTCTCATGGCCTCCTGGACTCGTTTCTCTGGTTCTTAGGACCCCCTGGGTGTGGCTAGCTGTTGGGGAAGATCGTTCTTTAACTGCTGAAAGTCTGCCACTGTAGGGACTCTGTCTCCCACATATGGATCCAGACAGCACAGGGCAGGCGGCGAGAAGCCCCCTGGCCTGCCATCCTCAAACCAGGAGACTCCCGTTTGCACACCGCCCTGGAGCATGCAAAGCATCAGCTCGTTCTCTTCTTCACTTTGCAGAAGAGCAGATGAGTACACTTGGGCATCTCCGTACTAGTAGCTGATTTGCCTTCATAAATTGTTCGTTTTGGGTGAATTTGCCGTTTAAAGGTAAAATCATGGGTCACCCCTATGCCGTGGATCTCGACAACGAGCAGTTGAGGCAGGAGTGACAGATTGGTGGGAGAAGGTTTGGGTGCTGAGAGAGCTCTCATAGGATGCTTCTGATCAATATTCATGTGTGTATGAGTCTCTGGGGATCCTGTTAAAATGGAGATCCTGGTTCAGTGGCTCTGGCATGGAAAACTGAGACTCTCCTTTTTTAACCAGCTCCCAGGTGATGCTCTGAGGCCACACTTTGAGTAACAAGGCCTCAAATCACAGACCCCACCCAGGCAATGTTTACTCTTCTATGCCTGTGACATGGTCTTACGATCCAGGCAATGACATCCCTACTCAATATGTTGAATGAGCCTTTTCGGTTGGCTACTAGAAAGAGGAAGGGAAGTTTCTTATAACTGAAAAGGAACTTATTCCAAACTGGAATTCAGTTACATAAACACAGTTCTGTGAATGATGTTCTTGTTTTCCTACAACTGGTATTAATACTCTTTCAAAAATGCTGCAAAGAGGGCCAGGGAAGCCGCTGTGTGTGCAGAGGCGGGGGGGTGGCGATCATTAAGGCCAACAATACACGGGCAGAAATGATCCCTTTAATCAGAGAAGCTTTCAAAACAGGCTGGGTCTTTAATGGGGAGCCAGGTTAGGAGAATCGACAGACGTAAAAAAGTAAGTCCTTTGCAGAATCAGAGTGGGGAAAGCCTGCTGCCTGTCTCCTCTCCCATCTCTCCGCCCTGCTGAGCGGCATGGGGGAAGGTGTCACCTTGCCAGAGAGCCCGGTGGGGGGGGGGGTGCTGCCCCACCTCCTGCAGACGGCTCTCCTTCAGGGCAGAAGTGAGAAGGGGGTGGAAGGACTTTGGGTTTCTTTTTTTTTTTTTCCATCTGTGTTTGTTGCCTAGGGTGTCCTCTGGGTGATGCTAGAAGATAAGTTCTTGTCATTACTGGAGCACTGTGATTATTCGCCTGCAGTACCAGCAGGGAGCCCAGCCACAGGCCCCCCGGCACCGAGCTAGGCCCAAAGGGGGAGGCAGACAGCAGAAAGGTCTGCTTGTTACCACTGTGGATCTTATAAGATAGCTGGGAATGGAAGAGCCACATTTTAAAGATCACTAACCACATCCAGCAGGAAATCATAAGTTCCAAACGAGTGATACGCACAATAAGGATGTGGGCTGATGAGGGCATGGGGAAACTTTTAAATGAGGTGATCAGAAAGGCTTCATCGAGAAGGTAGTAATTGACTGAGTCCTGGAAGGGAAGGAGGAATTGAATAGTGCCTGGGAGGTCTGAGACGGTGCAGTTTCCAGAAACATCCTCTTGGCCAAATCCCTTTGTGGGAATGGCTTGGGGAGAAGCGAAAAGCTGTACATTGATGGATTTGGATGACAGAAGGTGCCATCAGCCCTAATTGTGGCCCACCTGAGGGTTGTCAGTCAGAGAATGCACAGTGCACCTTCCTAGGTCTCTGTTTCCTGCTGGACCCTACAGGGAATAAGGGACAGATTAGGATGCAGTTCAATTCTACCGTCTTCATTATTTTCTTAAAAACATGCTTTATGGGGAGTGCTCTAATCAGGCAGCCCAAATTTCTCTCTGTACTTCAGGAACCCCCTTAGCACCTGATTTTCAGCTTTAAAAATTGTCATTTATATTTGAAACCCCAAAGCATTCCGTATTTTAAACATCGGCAGATACAGGTTAATAATGGCAGGGCTAGGAAAAAGTCCATAATAATCTTAAAAAAAAAAAAACAACAACATTAAAGCTATTTTTTTTTTAATTTTAAACTTTAGGCTTCACATTTCAAAGTTTTATCAAACTGCTCCCCCAATAATTTAAACCATTGTTTTCCAAGGGAAATTTAATAATAAGAGCCGCCATGTGTTTCTGCTTAATTTTGGAAGCCTGTGTTATGCAGTCAAAGATTCTCATTTGAAAATAATTCCTGTCCTTATTCTAAAACTGCCAGGGGAATAAAATTTAAAAAACATGTTGCAGCTCTCAAGTGTATGTTTTGCCTAAAGCCAAGCAGTGCTGGAAGATCAAAGTTTGGAGTGCCCTTCTAAAGTTAGAACCACAGCCTTGCAAGGCGCTCGCAAACCCAGAGCCGGGCCCGCAGCTGCCTGTCTAGGTCCTCCTGTAATTAGCTCTGGTGCAAACAGAGGCCCGTGTTCCTCCCCCTGGGCGGGGCCCCAGCCTCAGGGCCCTGGTGGCCTGGGAAGTGGATCCCCAGAGAGATGGGACAGGCTGGGTATTTTTAGACCACATGTGTGCACTGCAAGGCCTCCTGCGTACCACAGTTTGCATTCGTGAGGATTGGGACCAGCGCCTCTGCCCTCCGTGTGCTGTCTGCCGGCTCTGCCCTTGGTGGGGGTTATTTGTCAACATGACAGATTCATCCAATAACATTTAAGGATGGGCAAACTGGGGCATGTTTGCTCTTCTCAAGCCGGCTCTTGTTCTCTCTTAGAAAAATGAATGTAGGTACAGGTGTGTGTGTGTCTGTATGTGTGTGTGTGCATGAGTGTGTGTGTGTGTGTGTGTGTGCTTTTTCTCCCTAAGCCCCAAAGATCTGCTTCCTCACTCCCTGATCAAAGCCCTAACTTGACACTTTTCAGCCTCTGTAGAGTTGAGGGTCAATTAGGATTCCTTAAAGCCCCAGGATGACACTCGGGCAACAGGAGAACTTGCAAAGGCTGTCCACGTGCCTCCAATCCTCTCCTTCGGGAAGTTGTACTTGTGTGTGCTGAGCCAGTCTGAAGGGCCCACCTGCCACTTCAAGTGTTATGGTTCAGAAATTGTAGGGGTCCAAGCAGATGTGTGAATCAGACATAAATGCGACTCTTTACCAAAGAGGTGCCCGGCCTGGTCCCCCTGAAAATGAACTTGACACCCAAACGCACCTTGGGCTAGCTAGAAGCCACGGTGAACTTGGGAAGACCGTCACCAGACCAGAGGAAACCCAAGCCTTTCCCCTGCTGGTGTGATCTGCTGCATGCTGTTGGTGGCAAGCATTCTCCAGAGCCTTCCCTGACACGCTCCTAGTGCCACCGAGGCTTCCCGTGGATTCCCGTTCCCCTGGCAGCTATTCAAGGAGAAGCAAGCAGGGCAGCTCTTTCCCATCCCCGAGCGAGCTCCCCACCACTTCTCAATTTCAGATAGACAGTTTTTACACAGAGCCTTGGTTTTACATTGGCTTCTAACTTTGCCACCCTTGATACGTTCCCGGGTGCAGTTGATAATAGGAAAAACAGGTGAAGTGCTAAGTCTCGCTCAAGCTGTCCACTTAGCTATTTTTACCCTCAGTGAGCTGAATCAGCTCTCTCTGTGTGCCTTTCCTAGAACAGAAGAAATCAGCGCCTTTTGAACAAGAGGCTGGAGGAGATGCCTTCTCCTTCACCACAGATGCTCCCCCAGTTCATCCTTAAAGTTTTGGTGCAGTGGTCTTGGGAGAAAGACACTTCCTTTTCCCGGAGGCATTGCTGTGAGCCGTGGAGGCCCACAGGAGAGCCTCATGCCTCTTCTGACAGAGGAAGCCCAGGTAGCCAAAGCTTCCCTCTGTGGTCTGTACAGCAGTCCTGGGGGAGAATGACAGGTTATTTTAATCCTTCTTCACCTCTTCAAATTCCAGCCTTAAAAGCTACTCGACGTAGAGGCCTCAGCGTTGGCGGTGGAAGGGTTATGATATTTGGGGCTGTTGGGATAGAGAGAATGTATTTTGCATGCAAGAAGACACGGGTTTGGTGGGGAGGGTGTTATGGGCTGAATTTGACCCAACCTCCAGCACTGCAGAATCTGCCTGTATTTGGAGATGGGGTTTTTAAAGGGAAAATTAAGTGAAAAGAAGGTCATTGGGGGGGGGTCCGGATCCAACATGACCAACGTCCTTACAAAAAGGGAAAATTTGAACACAGAGATGAGCAGAGGGAAAATGATGTGTAAAGACACAGGGAGGAGACGGTGGCCATCTACAAGCCCGCGAGAGAGGCCTCAGAAGAAACCAGCCCTGCTGACACCTTGATCTTGGACTTTAAGCCTCCAGAACTCTGAGACAATAAATGTCTGTTCTTTAAACCACCTGGTCTGTGGCACATTGTTATAGCAGCCCTAGCCAACTAAAACTGTTTCTGGTTTTGCACAAGTGTGGTACAAGGTCACACCAGAGATAGCTATTGGACAAACCCACTCTCTAAAAATGTACCTGGACAGGTGTTCCTACAATGATAGGGAATAAATAGAGCTCATTTTTTGGGGCGTATTTTATACACCTAACTCTTTGGGGGATTCATTAAAGAAGCAGGAAAGGGGACTGATGTACCCTAAGGACATGACACTGTGCAGTTTTTATTGTGGGGGAAAAAAGCACGACACCACCAAACTGGCAATTCCTCACAATACCAGGTGCGTTACAGATTGGTGTGTGGGCTTTTGTGAATTGGTTGCATATAAATGAGGAACATTTAAATAAAAAGGAGATCTAGAAACTTTCACTAGTTTGGGGCTTTTATTTATAGCTACTTCTGCACAGGGCTTATTTCCCTTAGCCCGTGAGTTTTGTGCCATGACAATCGAAGAGGCTTTTGCATGAAGTGCTACTGGTTTCAGTGTGCAGATGGGACGCTGCCAGCCCCTCCTTTACGTGGAAAACAGAGAGAATAGCAGGAGAAAATGGGGATGCTGAGAAATCTGATTTGCAGAGGGTGTGGTTTAGTGGGAAGAGAATGGAGTGAGCATGAATCCCAGCCCAAGCAGGACTATCAGGGTGATGTTGACGCATTCTTTAACTTTCCAGAACCATCGAGGCCTTGGCTCCAAAATGAAGGGCTGGACTAGGAGAAGGCTAAGGTCGCGTCTCACTCTGATTCTAGGGACTCAGGAGGTCAAGAGCCAGCGCTCCCGTGGAGTGGGAGAACAGAGCCCCAAACTGCCCTACCCTGACCTCCCCATTTGACCAAGTGATATTTTCTTCTCCTTAAATAGTCCCTGGGGACATCTCTCTCAGGGCACTTTCCAGCCTGATGCCACCTGCATGCGGTTCCCAAGCCCCCCATCTCCCTTCTGTGCCACACCATTCCTTCTTCACCTTCTTCACTGCTCTGCTCAAATATTTGCTGTTCAGTGCCATCTTTTTAGCTCTGGGAACTACTCACAGGGGAAGTTTTTAATCTTGCAATTTTGTTTTAGCGTCTTTTTCTCCCCTGTCCTAGGAAGACCTGACTGAGACTGTGTACCACCATCTGGCATTAACTCACTTCTCTCACCTCTGAACGGACCCGTGATACGAAGCTCAAGCTGCTGGATAGTGTAAAGGAGATGATGTCTGCAGGACAGTGAGCACAGAGTAAGCACTCGTGTTATGTGTCTTTCTCTTTTGTGAAACTTCTGTACTTTCTCTCTGCTCCACGTATTAGTAGGCACAGCCTTACGTTGTCAATGCATGCCTATCAACTTGATAGTAAACTCAAGGTTAGGCTCCTGTCAGACTTGTTTATACTGCGATTCCACTCCAAGTTACAATTTTGCACAGCACATAGGAGGTCCTGATGGATTAATTCTTGGTTTGTGATCTTAATCGAAGGGCTATTCCTTCAATGAATCCCTGGTTACAGGGACTCTCAAGACCCAGACACTCATCCTTCCTTCTCAGTGTTGGTTCGAATTGGCCTTTGAGCCTTCTGAGCACCTTCCTTTGCCATGGAAGTTTTAGATTCGCTTGTAAGATGTTCACACATAGTAATGGGTATTTACTTATTTTTAAATAGATGTGACAGTGTTTAACATGCATGAGAAATCAAACGCTGAGTGTTAATTGTAGACAAAATCATCCTATTTTGAAACAATCCATTCTTAATGATGTTAGGAAGGAAACCGGGCTCCCTGGGATGGCAAAGCAAACCCTCACGACCGTCACAGGGATGCGGGGATTTTCTAGGAGGTAGGGACTCAAACAAATAGAACCATAGGAGCATAATTGAATTTGTATTTATTTTTCCAAAGGTACATAAAAAATAAGCCTTAAAAAGTAGTGCTCTTCAATGGAAAGTTACAGAACACATGGATTTAGGGATATTAATATTCAGTGAACTTGCTTTTACTTCCAGGGGTTTATTTGGAGAATAATGGTCAAACCCATGAGCTGATTTGGACCCAGGCTCCTTGATTTAAGGCTGAGGGAACTGGGGATGTTTAGCATGGGGAAGAGAAAATTCTGGGTTACAAGGTAGCAGTCTTAAAATATCTGAGAGCCCGTCTTGTGAAAGAGGAAATGTGTTTGTTCTGCATTCCCACGACAATCACAGGGGGTTCGCTTTGCCATCCCAAGGAGCCTGGTTTCCTTTCTAACATCATTAACAATGGGTTGTTTTGATATGGACTGATTTTGTCTACAATTAACATTCAGCACCCTCTGGAAGAACTATAACCTGTGGGTGAAATGGGCAAGAAGAAAGATTTTTGTTCTGATGTTAGGCAGAACTTTCTAGCAACGACCTCTTGACGTGCTGAGGCAGAGATGGAATTATTGGATGGGATGAGTGTAGGAGACGTGGTTGGAGTCAGAAGACCATAGAAGCTCCTTCTGCTCCTGGGATCATAATCTCTTATATCTGAGTCCATCATTTTATTTTATTTTTTTAAAGATTTTATTTATTTATTTGACAGAGAGAGACAGCCAGCGAGAGAGGGAACACAAGCAGGGGGAGTGGGAGAGGAAGAAGCAGGCTCCTAGCGGAGGAGCCTGATGTGGGGTTCAATCCCAGAACGCTGGGATCACGCCCTGAGCCGAAGGCAGACGCTCAACGACTGCGCCACCCAGGCGCCCCAGAGTCCATCATTTTAAAGACTGGGCTCAATTATAAGACCGTTCAAAAACCACAAGGACAGGAGTCTGAGATGATTTGAAATACAAAAAAACTAGGGCTGTAAGCTGGGCTGGTTATAAAGTTTTTGGGTTTCTCTTTAGTTCTTGGACTAGGAAAATGTCCAAGAATCCATCACAGCTGCAAAGGCAAGCCGAGTCTTTGTAACATCTCAGAGTTCTCTATGTGGGAGGCGGTGGACTGAGAGTATTGATCCTGACTCACCTGGATGACATAGGGAGCTCTCTACAAACACACCGGCTGGAGGGCAGGAGGCAATTCTTTGAAGAATGAGGCCCCAAAGTGGTAGCTTTGGCTCGAGGGAGCCAATCATTGTTCTTCACGTGGCACTGGATGAAGTAGGCTGCACCTTGCAGGGTCTGCAAAAATTCCTTTACCGTCTTCTGTTCCATCGAGGACATGAGGACAGTAAAATCTTTTACAAAACCACGAGGAGGATTGTAGTGAGGGTTTATCACTTGGTGAATGTATACCCCATGGCATGAACATGGCTATCGAAGTAATATAAGGGAACAGTAATACTTACCCAGTAGCGTATCCATGCAGCAGGAGCTAGTGAAGTTGAATTGTTTGCCTTAGGAATAGGAAACAAACAAACAAGCAAAAAACAGTATGGTAGGACCAGGAATGTGGATCTCCTCTGTTTGCACAGAAACAGCTTGGCATTTTTATAAGATTCCTTTTCTTGGGAAAATATCAATGATTTGGTCCCTTGGAGATTTAACACAAAATAAAATAAATGCAAGTAAGGTGGGTGGAGCCTTTATTTGTTACGAAACAGCTCTCTCAAAGCACCTGCTAGAATTAATTCAGCTGAATCTACTTAGCTACTCACGGTCCATTCATGAGAAACCACACTTTGTCTCATTGCTTGCAACTTCAGACTTCTTAAGTTTTGCTAAGATGGTGTTCTAGCTCCAGCCCTTGTCCCCAACTACCTGGGGACGGTTGATAGAGAAATGAAACCTCTCTGACTCTTCACTTTGAAGATGGATCTCTCAGGATGTGTTTTGCTGCAAGTGACGAGAACTCTGACTCAGGCATCATAAACATTAAGGTCATTTGTTGTCTCACATCACGAGAAGTCTTGAGATAGGGTGTTCACACCATAGCTCCATTAATGCCATAGGGACCCTTTTCGTCTTTTGGTTTGGTATCCTCATGAGGCGGCCTTGTGCCTAGGCAGGCTGGCCTCATGTCTGCAGGATGGCTGCAGCAGTTCCAGCCATCATACCTGGTTATTCCTTCTTGTGAGCGAAGAAGCCTTTCCCATAAGCCACTAGGAGAACTTCCCTTCTATCTGACTGGTCAGACTGACACCATTTTTAAACGAATCACTGGCAAGGTGAACAGGATGAAGAAGATTGATGTAGTTGGCAAACTTTTCCTTAAAGGGCCAGTTGGTAAATATTTTAGGCTTTTCTGGTCATGAGGCAAACTCGAAGACATATAAACATTTTAAAATTTAAAAACCATTCTGTACTAGACAGGGTTTTTCAGAGATATAGAATCAATAGGAAGGTGTATGTATATATATGTGTATGTGTGTGTGTTTATCTATGTATCTCTCTATGTATCTGTGTATCTATGTATAGAGAAATTTATTTTAAGGAATTAGTTCATATATTTATGGAGGCTGGCAAGTCCCAAATCTGCAGGGTGGGCCAGCAGCCTAGCAACCCAGGGGGAGAGCTGTTATGGCAGTTCAGGGCCAAAGGCCATCTGGTAGCATAATTGCTTCTTGTTCAGGGAAGGTCAGTCTTTCAGGTCTTCAACTGATTGGGTGAGACCCACCCCCGTTATGGAGGCTAATCTGCTGTAATCAAAGTCTACCCATTTAAATATAAATCCCATCTAAAAACACCCTCACAGAAATATCTGCCATAATATCTGGGCCCTGTGGCCTATCCAAACTGACACAAAATCAGCCATCACGCATTCTTAGCTCCGGGCAATGCAAACATGGATGGGCAGGGTAGATTTGGTCCTGGGCTGTCCTTTGCCAAACTCTGACTTCAACCGATACCTGAGATGGAAATAGGATCATTTTTCTTATGAGTGGGCACCTGAACAAAACAGCGGTCAGTTGATAAAGAACAAAGCTGGTGGGTAGACAGCCAACCCTGCTACGCCAGTCCTACCGACTCCACAGAGGTTTCGGTAGACTAAGAAAGAAATGCATTGAGAAACTCGAAAACACTGCGTTAAAATGTGGAGCAGAAATCCTGATCCAGCACTTCCCCGCCTCAACTGTTGTGTGTGTGTGTGTGTGTGTGTGTGTGTGTGTGTGTGTGTGTGTGTTTTAAATGAGTGACTCAATATTTCTATTTGTCAGCACAAATGTTGCCCTGTTCTTCTCTTCCTGTGCAGGAGGCAGGCCATCCTGCTCTCCAGGCATAAGAGAAAGGCAACCTGTGACTTGCTCGTGGAGGGAGTGGGATGGGCTGTGAACACTGCTTCTGTAGGTGGTGACTACGCCAAGTGGGTGCAAGCAGATGCCCTCCATGGAAGAGGAGCTTTTAAAGGACCAGGCGCTGTGAGTTTTGGCAAAGGTGAGCTGCCAGGGTTCTCTCCCAGTAGGCGAGCTGGGGGTGCTCTCCAGTTGTCCTTTGGGCAAGTGTGCATCCTGGTGGGCTACGTGTCCCATCCAGTCTTGCAGGGCTTTTTCAATTCAGATCAAATGACTGGTATTCTAGCACTGGGTACTGTGCTGGGCACGGGGGATGTAAATTTGTGTAATATAAGGTGCCGGCCCTCCTGACAGGGAAATTTGGAGGTGGAAACAGATACAAACATACTATCATAGGATCCTTGACTGTGATGGGTGCGGGGACACTAGCATCTGAGTGCACATTTGGAAATGTGGGAGGGATGTTTTTCCTTTCCACAACAACTAGGGGATATCTGTGACATTTGGTGCCTGGTTGCTGGAGTGTCAAGTGTCCCACAGTGCATGGGATGGTCACAATGCATGGGATGGTCACGTACAACAAAGAATTGACTCACTTAAAATACCACTAGTTCATAGAAACGAGCTAAGGGTTTGGACGATGCTCTTTCAGTGGGGGAAGCAGAAGGAAGCTCTAACACCAGCCCCTTTCCTCCTTCCTACTTGAGGGGTGTGATGCCCACAGGACAAGAAAGCTGGAATCTGCTGGGCTCCTTACTTTGGGTAAAGCTCATGTTTCTGCTGAAATTCAGGAAAGAACTAGGATTAGCTTTGGTGAAACAGGGACTCCACTTACAGTTTTGTCAAGTGTGAATTGCATAACTCCAGGGGGAGCCACTCATGTTTCAATCACTATTGATTTATGTAGCTATTACCACCTTTTCCTGGCAGCTGGCGGTAAAGTACCTGGAGAAAGGGATCCTTACCGATTCTCACTGAGCCTGAGGCAGGGCTGGGCTGTAGGGTGGCGAGAATGACATGTAGGCGGCATCCGGTGTGGAGAAGACTGGGTGGTGGGACTCAGGCAGCTGACCACGGTGGTGACTGTGGCCAGGGAAGGATTCTGGTCTCTGGTCAACCCATTGCAGGAGTGGCGAAGTAACAGGGCTTCAGCAGGCTTCAACCTGACGGGGGACATGTTCAAGTTTCCACTCAGAGTGAGAGAGATGCCCAGGGGCCTTTGCTCTCCTTCACTGACTCGTATGGGAAGAACTTGGTCTCGGGTGGGAGGAAACACACTGTTCCGACTACACACAGAGGCAGATGGACCCTCCCCCAAATCTGGCGGCCCGTGCACACCCAAAGGGGATGAAGAGGTTTGTTACTCCCCCAGGCACTCCAGCTTACATAGGCAACTCTCCCCAGAGTCCCGTTCACTTATGCTCAGGATTTATCTGCCACCAAAATGGGTTTAACCTTCTGAGCTTCAGTTTGGTACCTCATGCTTTTCCAAGGGAGAGAGCAGGGAAGGCCGCTCAGGCAGGTCCCTAATAACCTCCCATGACATGGGGGAAGGGGCATGCTGTGCTGAGTGTCCCCAGGCACAAGGCTTGCAGGATTTGACTCTCCCTCAGTGCCAAATGAGAGAGCACTCAGAGAGTACTAAGTATTTCCTTACCAACTTGCCCAGATGTGGAGCGCCTCTGGAAGAGGGAGGGGTGAGACTTAATAGCTGTCAGCAGTCGCACAAAACAGTGAACTCAGACCCCTCATTACGTACATCCTGTCTCTTTAGGACACAGCCCTGGTTATGCTCAGACATTTGGGATGATGGCCAGGGAGGAGGGGAACAGGGCTTTTAGGGCCCTTTCCTTTGCATGGCTCTACTTCGACCTACTCTGGGAAGAATGCCAGAAGGTGGGAAACTGAGGCTGGCTTAGTTCAGGGAGGCATGGGGTCCAGTGGCTCTCGTGTAGTTGGGTAACACAAGACTCACTAGGGCATGTTTGAGCCAGAATCATTGAAACTGAGAGACATAAGATCTGCTTTAGCTCTTGGGTCCTGGAACTTTCCCTGTGCTCAATTCCTTGGGCACATCCATTAATGAGTGCTGAACATTTTCTGGAGACAGGATCAGGGTGGTGTGCTTAACCAGGGTCCATATTAAGAAGTGATATGCTGAGACTTGGTTTCCACACCTCCCAAAATGAAAAGTGGCACCGCTCTTAACTTTCCTCCGGAGGCTGAAAAATAAAATGATGAATTGAACGCTTAATGCATTGCAAGCTAAATACACTTGGGGATATAAGCGAACAAGAAAAGAAAGGAGGCAGAGTTATTGAGGCAACAATTCAGATTTAATTACATTTGATATAGACCACCCTTTAAAAATAGTTTGGTCGGTTAAAGGCTGTAGTAATTTATGGAACTATCTTATTGCTTCCAGGGAAGTTGACAAGTCTGGACTGAATCAGGAGAATCAGCATAAATCTCAGCCGATGCCTAATTTTAGAGATGTCTGGTCCTTGAAGGAGTCTTGCCACAGCCAGATGGGGTGGGAGACAACATTTGAGGATGGAAAAGCATGAGGTGCCAAACTGAAGCTCAAAAGGTTAAACCCATTTTTGTGGCTGATAAATCCTGAGCAAAAATAAATCGGATTTTGGGGGAGAGTTGTGTACGTAAGCTGGAGTGCCTGGGGGAGGCTGCAGGAGTCTTGAAAAAATCATAGGGAATTTTTTAAATTCCTCCAGGCCTGGGTGTTGTTCATCTCAAAAAAACCGAGCTCCTTCTCCCCGAGAGCTGCCCCAAACAAGGTAGCAAGGGGACCACGGGTTCTCCAGGACTTTGCTTCCTTACCTGTTCACTACAGACATGCCCTTCTCCTCTGTTAGCAAGACTTCCATGTCCTGCTGAGGTCACTCCTCATTGCTGAGATGTTTGCCTTCTTATGGCCTGGAGAAATGAGGCCCTTCTGGAGCGGTCTTCTACTCTTTATTCTCTGTTACATGGTGTCGCTTTGTTTACATCTCTGCTTCTAGAAGTTGTCAAAGGAAAGCCTGCATCCCATTCGTCTGTGCAGAGCTTGCTGTATCATAGCACTCGGCACTTGGGAAGAGTTCAGTTATGGTAAGAGTTGAGCTCAACTCAAAGGATTAGGCTGGGGGTCTTAATGGTAGATGATAGCTCTTAGACTCTATAATTTTAAATCCAACTCGATGAGGCCATATGGAGAAGGGCAGGTAAGTGCTGACATGGCCTTTGTACTTCTCAGAACATCGGTTGCAGTGCACTCGTTATTCTGATTGTGTTTATTACTATTTTCATTTTATTCTTCTGGAGGAAGGGACAACAGGAGCAAAGAGACTTTCTGAAGGGGTTGAAGAATTGCTTATTCATTTAAGGGGTCGTATTACCAAGAACAAAATCACCGAGGATCATGTTATAATATATTTGAAGTTTAAGATTGTAATGGATTTGGGAAGTGTTTCTCAAGACTTTGTTCCCACACCATCTGCCTCAGAATCTTTTGCTTAATGCATATTCCCGGGCTGTGGTCCTAGACCTATGGAATCAGAAGCTCTTTGGGTGTGCCCAGGATTCCGCACTTTAAACAAATTCTTTGGGTGACACCAATGTACACTAAAGTTATAAAATAACTTTGGTGGGCTTGGGAATGGGGGGAATTTAGCCCAAGCAGCACAATCACGTGTGGATTTGTTGTGGTGCAAGGGACAGAGCCAAGTCTTTAGAGTTCTACGTTTCTGCATGGAAATCCTCAGCGGAATGCTTGTTATCTTCATGGCCACCAGCAAGTGATATCATCTGTCTCAGCTTCTGTTTCCCCATCTGTGAAATGGGGACACTAATGTCTTCCTTGTTGCAAAGACGAACGCAAATATATGTACAGGGCCTGGATGTAGAAGGTGTTCAATCAGTGATAGTAGAGATGACTTTTGGTAGCATCCATCAGAAGGATGTCATCCCAGTTTTAATGGGCATTTACGTGTTGAGGGAAGGAAGAGAACTTCCTAGTAAGATCCTTTACAGGACTAAGATGGTTGAGGATGAGATGTGTAGAATAGAGGGAGATAACTTTTTTGATGACATTCCTAAGACTCGAAGAGAATGTTTCTCAGAGGATGTTTATGGCACATCTTCACCAGAAGAATTGCTATAGTGTTTCTAGTGTGTCAGGAAATTAAGGAACCTCCATTCCTTTTATTTTTATTCATTTTTAAGTTTTTAAAAACATTTCATCATATAAAACTTAAAGTTTTATATGAAAACAGATGAGTATAGCAAACTTCTACATGCCCATCACTCATGTTCAATGATTATCAGCTCTTGGCTAATGTCAGTTGTACCACCTGCTCTGAATGGATTACTTTGGAGCAAATTCCTAACATCATATTCTTGCATCCATAAACATTTTAGGATGTGACTCTAAAATAGACAAACTTTTTAAAGAAAAAATAAATAACAATAATACCATTATTAATCAAGAATTAAAAATGTCTTTAATATCATCAAATACCTGTCAGTGTTCAAATTTCTCCAATTGCCTAAGTCTTTTTAATTTTTTTACTTTTTTTGCTAGTATCAGAGTCCAACTAATGTCCATATATTACAATTAATTCATGTCTTTAATTTTTTTAAAAAGATTTATTTATTTGGGAGCAGCGGGAGGGGCAGAGGGAGAGGAAGAGAAATCCAAGGAGGTTCCTCACTCAGCGCAGACCCTGCTGTGGGGCTCGATCTCACAACCCTGAGATCAGACCTGAACCGAAACCAAGAGTCAGATGTTTAGCCGACTGGGCCACCCAGGCATCTCGATGTCTTTTAAATTTGTAAAAAATACATTAATTTCCTCCTCTATATCATTTTGTTCCCTTGAAATTTGTTTGTTGATGAGTTTTCCACAGTCTGAATTTTGCCGATCACATCCCTATGGAGCCGTGCCTTTGTGCTTTGCATTTTCTAGAACTAGTAGTGAGGTCTAGAGGCTTGATTGGATTCAGGTTTGATTATTTGGCAAGAATACTTCATAAATAGTAGAATTTCTTCCATTGGTAGGCATAGGATGTCTATTTCCTGTATGTGTGTGTGTGATGTGAACAGCCATTGATAATCATTGTCTAGATCCATTCATTTACTAGGGACAGTAATATTATAATTTTATCTTATCTTGTTAATTACTTATCCAAAGTACATCTTCAAAATGAAACTTTACTTTATCAACGATTTGGTTATTCAGATGTATAATTTCTATAGGAAAGTCAGTATAAATGCTTTTTTAAATACAAATTATTTTTTTTTCAGAATAATTAGTTGGTTCTTCAGCATTTTCCAGTTGCTGACTTTTAAAAAACATAAACTCATGGATTTAAACATTTTTGATGTGTTTGAATCCATTGGAATGTTATTTATGTTCTGACTGTGTCATGCTTGGCCAGCAGGAGCCTCTTCAAACTGGCCTTTGAGAGCTTCTAAGGTGACGTTAGTAGATTTCGCAGCTTCCTTGCTTTCTGTTATGGCAGAATGTTTTAGGCTCATTTTGTACATTTTCCCTTCTGACCTGAAATCAGTTATTTCTCCCAGAAAATGGTATTTAGTAACCATAATCTGGGGGCTAAGAGCACCTCATTGCTGCTATGTTGGTTTACTGATTCCAGGTTTTTTCAGTGGACAGAACTAGAAAATAAATATTTTTTTGGTATGTCATGATTCTATATTGATTTTTGGTTCATATTCAGGACTAAAGGACTTTTCGTTCTTTCTTCTGTATCTCTTTCTCTTATGCCTAAGTCTTGATTCTCAAAGATGACAAATAATTGTTTGTTTTATCCTACAATATATACAAAAGAGTTTTGGAATAAAATACCAAGACAATCATCAAAAATATCTGGAAAGAGTTTAAGATTATTTTTGCAGCTCTTTTGTCCATAGGGTGTTTTCCATTAGGCTGTAGAGTCAATGTCTGTGTTTTAAAGTCACCAGACTGCTGTTTGTATGGTTACATTGCCTCATCAAAACACAGACTCATGTGTTTAATTTTGCTGGTGAATGTCAGGATTTTCTCTTTTACAATTTAATTTTCTTGGTAATTATGTAAACATTTACATAGTTTCAAAGTTAAATCTGCAAAACCAGGTATAATCATATAAGTCTTGCTTCTATTCTTATTTCCTCCACCCTATTTCCTTCATTTACCAAAGACAATCCATTTTCTATATTTTCATGGTTTGTCTTTCTATTTTTTAAATAGAAGAAGATTCATGTGCGCGCACACACACACACATACACATTTACATCAGTGTTTCTTAACCTAGATGAAATTGGTATTTTGGACTGGATAATTTTTTGCTGTGGATGGTCATTCTATGTATTATAGCAGCATCCCTGTTCTCTACCTGTTAGATACCAGTAGCATACCTTCAGTTCTGACAACTAAAACTGTCTTTTTTTCTTTTTTAAAAATTTTATCTATTTATTTCTTTGAGAGGGAGAGTACGGGGAGGGGCAGAGGGAGAGAGAGAGAGAGAAAATCCCAAGCAGACTCTGCACTGAGTGTGGAGCCTGACACAGGGCTCAATCTCACGACCCTGAGATCATGACTTGAGCCAAAATCAAGAGTCAGACACTTAACCTACTGAGCCACCCAGGTGCCCCCAAAATGTCTTTAGACATTGCCAAATGTCCCTGTGGGCACAGTTCTATCTGATAGAGAATTACTGCTTTATATATATGTACATTTGTAAATATGCTTATTTATATATTCATTTTCCCCTCCAACTTCTTAGATGCACAGCAGCAAATTATACCCATTTTCTTTACCTTACTTTTTTAAATTTAATTTTTTAAAAATTTTCAACAAATTTCATTATCCACATGCAAAATCAACAAGGACTGTTTTTACTTGAAGCATACTTCAGAATCCATGGTTCTAAATGATATATAGAAAACATTCCTTCCCAGAAAAATAGAATACACATTTTCCTCAAGTACACAGAAGCCCCTGGTTAAATTGCAAAAAAGAGACATAGCAAATATTACAGATTTAAGAAGACTGAAATCGTACCAAGTATATTTTCGAACCACAGTGGTACGAAAGTGAAGATCAAGAACAAAACAAAGTTGGAAAATCTAACAATGTAAATACTAAATGTTTAATATGTAAATACTAAGCAACACACTGTGGTACAAGCAATGGGACAAATAACAAATCAAATAGCAAATCAAAGTATTCTCAAAGCAGAAGAAAAAACACACTATTCCAAAACCTACGGGATGTGGCAGAAGCAGATGTTAGAGTGAAATTTATGCTACAAATGCTTGTATTAAGAAAAAAAGTTCAAATAGATGACATTACACCACAAGGAACTAGAAAAAGAAGAAACTTAGCTGAAAAAATCAGTAAAGGAAGGAAATAGCAAACAAAAATCAGAAATAAATAGAACAGAGACCAGAATAAACAGTAACATAACATTGAAAGTAATGACCAGTTTTTCCAAAAGAATAAACAAAATTGGCAATGCTTTAAATACATTGAGGGAAAAAAAAAGACTCAAAACCGAAATGAGAAATGGAAGAGAAAGCGATACAACAGCTAACCACAGAAATACAGAGTGTGATAACAAATGACTATGAATAATTACATATTAACAAATCAGATAACTTAGGGGAAAAAAACCCAGATAATCCCTAAAAACACACAAGTTACCAAGATTGAATCAGGAAATCTTGATTTCAAGAAATAGGAAATCTTCTTTGACCAATAGCAAGAATGAAAGTTGAATTAGGAATCCACCTGACCTTTTTTTTGCTCAACAAAATGTATCCTGGGGATTACTCCTGAGTATTACGTAGAAATAGTTTTCCTTACTTTTTCCAGTTGTATAGTATTCCACTGCCCCATTCCACCCTGTATTTTAGCATTTTTTCCCAGCTTTTATACAGAGGTACACAGAATAGGCCCACAACTATTTGGGCTAGCACCCAGAGAGAGTTTCAGTTTTCCAAGCACTGAGAAAAATTGTACAGCACACTTTAAAAAACAGAGTAATTATCTTCCTCTTGCCCCATCAGCATTTTGTTTAGTGCAACAAGTTTCACCCTCCCCCATCAACAACTATTAAAAAAAATTGGGGCACCTGGGCTCAGTCGGTTAAGTGTCTGCCTTCGGCTCAGGTCATGATCTCTGGGTCCTGGGATTGAGCCCCATGTCAGGCTCCCAGCTGAGTGGGGAGTCTTCCCGCCCCCCCCACCACTTGTGCTCTCTTTCTCTCACTCTTTCTCTTTTTCTCTCTCCCTCCCCCTGAAATAAATAAAATCTTTAAAAAATTCTATTCTTAAAGCTCAGAATTTTTTAAATTTAAGAGTACATTTCTGGCATTTTCTTAATTATTGTCATTAATTTCTGAACCTGGATCTAGTTAGGCTCTTGTTTGCTAATCTGCAATTTATACATTTAAGCTGCCCCAAGCATTATCATTTTACTTTTTAATTTTTCCTTTTCAGAACTTTCTGGACTTTTCTCTCATTGTACAGAGGAGAGTGTTCCGTTCACTACAGTGGCCCTCAAGCCTTCTCACCAACTGCGAGGATCAAGGAATTATTCCAAATTTCTAAGTGGGATTAAATTTAGGAATTTGGAATTCCAGTCACTGCTATCAAATAGCAGCTAAAAATGTTGGTTTCCTCCGAAGATCAGCAGGCAGAAGAATGTTACAGGATATGAGGTGGGACAAGGAGCTCCCTTGGTGCCTGAACAATCCTCAGAACGAGGATTCTGAGGCCAGCCCGAATGGAGCCCCCAGCTGGGCCAGAGGAAATTAGGCCTCAGCTTCCATTGGGGGAGACAGAGGAGCCCTGAGCTTTTCAGGGATGCTAGGCTGATTCTTTTACCAGTTCACAGCAGCCTGGGAGCAGAGCAACCTGCTATCCCTGACAAATGAGAAGGCCAGGCTCAAATTAATTATTTTGGCACTATTATCATACAGACCAATTCAGTACATTTACGTAAAGCTGAATATTAAAACCTATTTATTTTCTCTTCTAACTCATAAGCTGTCCCTCCTGCCCCTGCCCAAAATGGGTTACATTATGAAAGCTGAAACTTCAGGAAATTCCTCATTTCCATATGAATATCTCATTCTGCAGTTTGAAAAAGTACAAAAGTATAAAATGTACCTCATTTTGACGTGGCCCCCAGGAGAAAAAGTTAAAGGAGATTTTGCTAAGGGGGTGTGTGTGCTGAGTTGTCAGAAAAGAGAGCGTGCAATAAAGACTATGACCTTTCCTATTTTTTTTAAAGATTATTTATTTATTTATTTGACAGAGATAGAGACAGCCAGCGAGAGAGGGAACACAAGCAGGGGGAGTGGGAGAGGAAGAAGCAGGCTCATAGAGGAGGAGCCTGACATGGGGCTCGATCCCAGAACGCCGGGATCACGCCCTGAGCCGAAGGCAGACGCTTAACCGCTGTGCCACCCAGGCGCCCCTGATCTTTCCTATTTTTAAAAGGAAATATTTTGTAAGAACGAGGCATGAAATCTGCTAACTCACTTTAGGATGTCATTTTCCCAATGACCCCCGAATTGTTTCATCAAAATCTTTTCCTATCTAATCAGTTATACCCACCTCTCTGGACCCTTTCTTTTACAGAATTGCAAATTTTTTAACTTCTGTTTTTAGAATTATCCCTTGTCTATTAATAATGGGCCAATGATAACACATGTTCGAGAGCAAAATCCAAAATACAATTTTGTATAATGAAAAGAAGAGACAGATTTTTTTTTGGCCAGTTAAAATACCAGCTCGAACAAATCATTTGCCCTTCGGTATTTTTTTTTTTATCTTTTATTTCTCTGTTCTTGGGCTCAAGACGAACATATCTGCTTACCGCTGTTTTTTGCTCGTCTTTAATCATACAAACAGCATCTAGCCTCCTCTTCCATCTCCTTACCGCTCCCCCACCCTCCTTCATTAGAAGGTTCCCTCTGTTCTCATTTCCTCCTTTACTTCATTGTGAGCAGCTGGGCTATGTGCTTACAGCAAATTAGCTGTAAAATAAAGCAGCCTTTTTTCCCCTTTTTATTTTTTTTCCCAGGGTGTTGTGGGAGAAAAGGTGGTTAGAGAAATTATCCCACAATAAGCAAGTGTGGACAAGGATCAAATAAGAGAAGACATCAGCCTGTTGAAGGGTTCACTCACACTGATGAACCATAGTTTAGTACATTCCCCTCCTGGGGGGTCCCTTTTGCGTCATTCTGCATGCTTACCCTCAAGTTCTTTAGCAAAGGCATTTTCCCCACAGTTCCTGATTGCCACAGACATTCACCAAATGAAGTCCCGGTTGGAATGTGTGTTCTTTAAAATATTGAAATCCAACTGCAGTTTTAATGTTGTTGGCCTCACTTTTTGTGTGTGTTTAAAAATGCAACAGCAATTGTCACAGCAATTCATCAATTTAAAAAGGCAGGCAGGCACTAAAATTGTGTATGGTCTAGAGAGGAAAATTAGTTCTAAAGGTAAGGAAATCAAAATAAGCTGGATGAGAGAGGGAGACAGAGAGAGAGGGAGAGGGAGAGAGAGATGGTAAAAGCAAGAGAGAGGGAGAGAGATATGGTTAAAGCCTTAGCAACTACTCCCAGGCATCGGGGCTCTGTGTCCCCAAGGTGGGTTTTGTGGTTCATTGTGGTCTGCAGGTAATCAGCGAGCGCCTGTGGTAAAGGTGCAGGATGACCACAAACAATACGATTCTTTGGAAGGTCAAATAGAATCCTCTGTGTTTGGTTTCAAGCACATTGACAAGAGGATGCTAAGTATCCTTGAGGCCACTTGGCCTCTCTCCCTGTGGCGTGTTCAAATCTAACGTATTGTCCTCTCTCTATCCCAGTTCCAGTAGCACAGACCCACCTTAAGGTGGGTGAGTGGAAAGAACACTTTGATGGAGGCACGAGGTCACCCTGCACCTTGCTGGACCCTTCATCATTATATGCAGTGAATGTCAACTTTTTTTTGAAGCAGTGAAATATTTTCTTTTCCAAAGGAAACATTACTTGGCATTTAAGTATGCAAAGCAGCTAAAGGAACATTTGAGTACCTTAAATTTATTTTGCAATTTACAAATTCATGCAACTGTGATTTTAAACTCTGTTTATTTTAAAGACGCTCAAAGAGAATTCTGACGCCTTTTGCTTGAGCACAAAAAATTGAAATTGGGGATTAGAGATGACTGTTACCATTAGAACAGCCTCACTTCCCAATTCTACTCTCTTTATTTATGAATTTTTGTTTGGGTTACAGAGTAGGGAGACAATTTTGATTCAGACGTTTAAGTAGAGGGATATGGTAAGATTTTTGTTTTTTATTTCATTTCCTTTGTGACCTCAGAACATGCCCCATTTCCTAGGAGATGACTGCCAAAGTTGGCAGAAACACAAGTCAATCTGAGAGTACCAGGTTACACTTAGTGATCTCACATTTGTTCATATCACTCGAGTGTCTTAAATTACTGTTGAAGAGTGGTTGAACATATTTACAAATGCAGTCCTAATTAAATGTTTGCAGAATCTCTGAAGCACCGTGGTAAATGGGAGAGTAAAGAATGTGGTTCGGAAACCATTGCATGAGCATTTCCAGAGAGATCGCCTGCAGCACCAGCAGCATCTTGGGAGTGAAGTCACCAAAATGGGCGAGACAAGAGTGTGTGTGCGCCTCCTTAAGACCCATAAATGTTCTGAAGGGGATCTGTCGTCTGTTTTGGATTGTTGGAACAACTTTTCAGCTTCAGGTTTTGTTAGAGGCAGAATTTCTCTAGGTGGTACCATGCAAATTGAGGATGCTGGAGACGGGAGTCCGGAAACCCTTCCTGATTCTAGAGCTGCATGGTGCAGTGTGGTAGTCATCAGCCACATGTGGCTGCTTAAATTTAAATCCTCATCCTCAATTAAAATTACATAAAATTAAAAACTCATTTCTGCAGCCTCACCAGACACATTTGAATGCAATAGCCACGTGTGGCTATCAGATACCATATTGGATAGGACACATTTAGACTTTTTTTATCATCACAGAAAAGTCTATGGGAAAGTACTGCTCTAGAATGAGAGCCACTCACCAGTCCAAAGGCCATTTTGAGGTTGTTCTTGAAAATAGCTTATAACCCTGCATAGGATTATCTTCCCAGTCATTGCAGGTATCCCCTCCATTTTGCTGGAACTATTTAAATGAAAGACGAGGGAGGAAACATCTGACAACATCTTCTGTTCCCTACTACAGTCCTCTTTCCTAATGGCCCATGATAGAATGAGAGAGAGTACATTGGGGCTTATATTTGGGAATTCCCTTGAAATACTGTAAGGGGCAAGCAGAGTGATTCATGGAGAGAACTCTGGAGTCAGGCTACAGTTTCTGTATCCACACAACCACTTACAGGCTATGCCATCTCGAGGAAGTTAAATGCACTGTGACTCAGTTTCCTCCTTTAGGATAACGCCAGTACCTACCTCATTAGATTATTGTGAGACTAAATAAGATACTGCCCAGTGCCTAACTCCTAGTGAGCACTTGGTATGTGTTGGTTACTTTTATTACTATCACCACCTGCCCAAACTAGAAATTCCATTTTTTTTAAAAGATTTTATTTATTTATTCAACAGAGATAGAGATAGCCAGCGAGAGAGGGAACACAAGCAGGGGGAGTGGGAGAGGAAGAAGCAGGCTCATAGTGGAAGAGCCTGATGTGGGGCTCGATCCCACAACGCCGGGATCACGCCCTGAGCCGAAGGCAGACGCTTAACCGCTGTGCCACCCAGGCGCCCCTAGAAATTCCATTTTGGAAGTCATTCTTTGAATAACAGTTTCAAACATAGGAAACACAAGAAAACTGTGTTTTCTAAAAAACACAGTTTTTTAAAAACTTTCTGAATTTCTTTCTAAAAAATCTCCCAGATAAGAGAGTAATAGTCAAAATGTGACCAGTGAGAAGGCTGTCTGGGTAGGGTTAGGAAACCACCAAATGTCACAAATTCCCCATTCTACAGTTTCTTCAATTCCTCACTTTAAAGGCTAGAAGTAGTTTTCAAATACTACTTTAAAGAAGAGTGTTTTCTGAGCTCTTGCCTATTTGGGACAGTCTGTAATTGTCATATGAATGACAACTTGGCTGGGCGTTAAATTCATGGGCCCTAAATCACTTGTTCTAATCCTGGACAAACTTGGTACCATGGTTTTCTGATATTCAGTATTTGAAAGCAATGCAGCCTGATGTTGGTTTTTCATTGAGGATGCGTTTTGAGTTCCCCCAGCAATGAACTCAGAGGCTATGATTCAAGTGGGCGGAGTTTATTTGACAGGTGAAGGAGTAGGGTGGAGATGCAAGACAGGGAAGGAAAACAGCAGGTAAAAGGTGAGTCCTAGAGTGGATTAGCAAGCCAGATACCACTGTATCCACCTGGAGCTGAATCCTGCTGGATTAATTGTGGAAATCAGTGAAAAACACATTTCCCAAAGTTATCCTCTCAGAGAAGTGAGGACGCAGGGGTATGGAATCACCGAATCCTGTCTCTTACTGCATGAACACAGCTTCTGGGAATATTGATCCCCCAGCACAGCAGACATCTGCAAGGGCAGAGAAAGGGCAGAGTCAGAGAAAGACTAGAAGAGAATCCTGGGGGTTGGCAGTTGGAGGTCAGGCTGCCTACGCCAATGTGCTGAGGACAAGAGCAGGTGTTCAGGGACAACAAGGTCCACCACAGGGAGCAGCCTCTTTCTTCTGTGGGGTTGCTTGATGCTTGAATGACTGATTAATTGATTGTAATTCCACATTTTTTTCCTGTGTCCTCTTTCACTTTCTCTGGATCTCACTTTCTCTTAGTTTCTCTTTTCTCTGTCTCTTCTTCTCCATCTCCCTCATCTCTGTCCCTCTTTCTCGGATGCTCTATCACTTTTTAATTTCTATCTTTTTTTCTCTCTTTCTTTTTGATTGGATTAGCCCTGTTAGCAGGCGAACTTAGTCCTGAAAATTTTTCTTTAATTTTATCTTCGCTTATTTCTTTGGCATTGGTTCTTTTTTTTTTCTCTTTTTCCTTCAATAACTGTATTGCTGAGCTCTAGCTATGTGTTCTGCCCTGTGTATCATATTAGCGCTCATCATTTTTATCTCTATGCTTTTCCTTTGCATTCAAAACAAATTTTCTGGTTTGTCCCCCACATTGTTGCTTTTATTTTTGACATTGTTAGATCTGCTCTCTATTGTCTCTAAATTAAATTTTATTTTGCCTTTGCAAACTTAGCTTTCTTGCAATTCTTCCTTAAGGGTCCAGCTCAATTGTCATGTCAGTTTATTCCAGATTTCTGTTGCTCTTTCATAGATATCATGACTTTTCCAATTCTGTCAAGAATATTGAAGAGTTTTCTATTTTTTCTTGTCCTTACAGTAAATCATTTTCTATTCTCCTCTTAGTCTTTAGGATAATGTCCATTTCTTTAATATTCAATATTTTCTATTATCTGTATGTGTAAGTTTTCTTTTTATTGAATCTCAAAGAAGGCCACATCAACTCAGAGGGACCATTTGCCAAACAAAAAAACCTGTGGATGTTGCCCCGATTCTGTTTGTTGCCCACTGCTGGCTGAAATGTAAGTAGAAGGGCAGGTTGATGTTTGTACCACTCAGCTCAGGCTCCCCTGTTGAACTGGTCTTCATTGAGAGAGGCTTTGGTGGGTCAAAGAGAGACCTTCCCCTATTCCTGGCACCTAGTTCTCTTGCCCTCTGAACCCGCAGAGTTCAGGAAAATATAGACTTGCAAGCATGTGCTGAAACCAAGGCTATTTGTATTCCCTCCATTGTCCATATTCCTTTACTTGTAGGAGCTATGCTTTTCACAATGAACTTTGCATCATGATTTCCACGTGCTTTCTTATCTATTTTTTTAAAAAAATATTTATTCTCTGTGTGGGTATTGAAATATGAGGAATGATTGGAATAATCAAGTCACATATAGTGATTGCAAACCCAAGTTCTAGAGCTAGACTGCCCAGGTTCAAATTCTGATTTGCCATTTATTAGCTACAAGACCCTGACAAAGTCACTTAACTTCTCTAGGCCTTTGTTTCCTTGACTTTGTAATGAGGGTGAGAATGAAGCATCCACTCCGTTGGGTTGTTGTGGATATTAATTCCATTAACATATGTGAAGTGCTTGGCAGAGTTCCTGCCACAAAGTAACTAATCAATAAATGTTAGCTCAAATTATTATCTCACAAACACCTCCTGTGCAATGAGAGAAATAGCCACCGTGTTTTTTGGTATGGCTGGGTAGGCATAAGAGAGAAGGGACTGGGGGACAAATGAATTTTCTCATTTGCTTTGGTCTGGATGGAACTGCTCTGTCTAATTGATGAGACAAAGTATGATAGACACCAGTGGTTTTTCTACTTCCAGTACCATCAGCATTGTAATTAGTAGAAATCCATAATTAGTAGAATTAGAATTCTGACCACAGGTCATCTGTTGAGCTTCACTTTTGGTTTTATGGTGAGTTTTCCTTTTATTATGTGTTTTCATGTGTATTTTAGTGGAATATTGGGAGAAATTGCATTAGATGACTGGGGAGATGCCATTTTAAATGGTAATGATGTAGAGAGTTTTTTCCTGCTGATCTTGCAAATTGCTCCTATCCTTTCTTGGTTCAGAAGAGGCAGTAGCAGGCATGGAGTGCAGCCTTTATCCATGTGGTATGGGAGAAAAGAGAGTCCATCCTGAGCCTTCTCAGTTTGGGGGTGTGTCACATTGACCATCTGACTGCCTGGATCATGAGATGCAGATATGAACACAAGTTTAAAATAGGTACTGGTGTTATGCCATGATTCCATTTAGGAAAGGGGGGATCTATTTTTTGACTGATTTATGAAGTATTTAAGGGAGTGTCTGGCATACAGGAAGTGTTATAAAGGTTTTTGTATCAAATAACTCTATGTGGTAGGTACTATTATTGTACCCATTGCACAGATGAGAAAATTGAGGATATATAATTTTTCCAAGGTCACACATCTAGTAGAAGATAGAGTCTGGGTCTAGCCCCAAGCAGTTTGGTTCTAGATTTCCCATTCTTGACAACTAGACAACTGCCATGCTTGACAATCATTTGGGATTCTGCCATGGGCCTTTGCTCTCCTCCAAATGAAAAACAGATCAGGAAAGTTGCTGTTGTTCCCATCAAATGAAGTTTACCAGAGAATGTTCTCAAGTCTTGATGCTACCATTAATAGTGTTATCTCCTAAACCCAAAACACCAACTCTCCATTTCTCTTTGGTCACAAGTGCTGTTCTCTGGAGCAGATTAAAAAGTAATACATATGCCATGAACCTCTCTGTCAAGGTCCATGGACGTATGAGATAGATAGATAGATAGACCTCAGTATATCTGTGGATGCCTTCCTTCCCTAGGTATTATTAATATTCTGAACACCTTAAATCAATTTTTTTACTTGGTAGAGTTTTTTGTGTCGAATTTAACTGAACCCTTAGCCACTCTATCTCCCACTTATTAAGTGTAGTTGCACCACCATTTGGTGCTTATGTAGGTAAAATGTCAGCACAGGTCTAAGAGGTCTATCTATGGAGACATCTGCTACCTGACGCCCCATGAGTAATAGCCTGGCCATGGAGTGAGTGGGAGAAACATCTGCTCTGCACACAGAAACTGACTGCTGTGCAGGCAGAACCAGGCCACTGGGAGAGAGGGAGCAGACCAGTGACAATGGGGCTGCAGGCGGCCAGAGGCAGTATTCTAGCAGGCAGCTTCTCTCTTCCTCACTCCTTCCCTAATAGGAGTGGGATCCATGCTGTGATAGGTGAGATAGCATACAGGCAGATTGTCCACCAGATGGTACAATCTTCTATTTAAGAAATATTTGAAAGGGCAACAAAATACAGCAGAAACCATCCGACAGTCCACATGGCTAATGCAGAATTAGCCAAAATGATGGCGGCAACAGTCGTGGGGGTGTTGTGGGGTGAGATGTAGGAAAGGCTAAGGGGAGACGAGCACCATGATGTCTGGTGGGGCAGATGTCGGTATAGTTTGAGATGCTTCTCCAACATTGCACTGTGGGGCTTTGATGTGCTTCTGTGAACCACAGTCTGTAGCCTGTGTTTGAGAATGGCCAAGGGCAAGGGTGATGGACACAACCATGATGATCCAACCTGGCCTGGGTCTCATGAGCCAGGGACATCTCTTGTGTTCTCAGTCTAGGTGGAGAGGAACTTTGGTTGTCATCGCTATTCTGTGGCTCTTTTCTCATTTCTGAATCTCTGTTGAGTGGCGTTTCCTTACTGATGTTCTATTACAGCGCTGTTTGAACACAGTTCTACACGCTGCCATCAGCAGCATCATGGATATTGTTAGTTGAGCTTTAGTTTTGTTCCAGGGACTGTGCTAAGCATTCCACCTAGGAATAGTTGGTACACATTGAGTGGTTACTATATATAAGCATTGGTTGGAGTGATTGACATCTATTGCCTTATTTAATCCCTGCAACAAACTAATGAGGCAAGTACTATTATTATCATTTTAATTTTACACATGGGGAAAGGAGGTTTGGAGTCCTTACATAACTTGCCCAAGGCTACAAGATTATCAAGGAAATAATCTTAATGGGGAAAAGAATGTGTTTAATCCAGAATCCATGCTTTTAAATGCTGTGCTTTACTGCCTCAGATATATACCTTTTCTGTCTTCATCCTTATACCACTGTATGAAGATGCTGTCGTTCCTAATGCACAGTTGGGGAAACTACAGCTCAGAGAGTTAAAGGCATTCCCTGGGGTCACGTGTCTAAGAATCAGGTCTGTCTTTCTCCCCAGCTGGTGACCGGCCGCCATGCCAGACCACCTCTTCTCCACCCACTTCTCTAGCTCCTTCTCTTCCCCTGCATCAGCTTTCTCAGCATTCATGCTTGAAACCCTAGTGATATATTGACATTATGCAGTTGACCCTTGAACGATGCAGTGGTTAGGGGTGCCAATCCCTCCTGCAGTTGGAAATCTGCCTCTAACTTCCAACTCCCCCAAAACTTAACTGCTACTAGCCCACTGTTGCCCAGAAGCCTTCCTGATAACACAAAGTGTAGATTAACATGTATTTTGTATGTTTGTATATTATATACTGTATTTCTACAATAAAGTAAGCTAGAGGAAAGAAAATGTTATTGAGAAAATACATTTATGTTACCATACTGTGAAAAATCCACATATAGGTAGACCCACACAGTTCAAACCTGTGTTGTTCAAGGGTCAACTGTGTTTACTTTCTAAGTCTTATCTCTTCATCTTTCAGAGTATCACCCTTCCTGCTCCTTTCTTCTCCATCCCCGTGGCTACTAGCCAGTCCAGAAGAAGTTCCTGGGCCCTCACAGTGTTATGAAGATATTTGCCATCGATTGTCATATGCTCTCCCCGCAAAAGTGTGCCATGTCTTCTAGGCATGAGCCTCAGAGACACACACTACCATCCTACATTCTAGAGGTGGCGACGGCAGAATGGCTTTCTCTATTAACTAGCCCCTAAAAGAAGGGATATCTCTGTGTCTCTGTGTGTACAGACATTCAACACAGTGTAAAAATGTAAAATTGGGTCATGTTTTCCATGAACGTATCTAAATGCACTTATATACCAATACCTGTCCAAGGATGAAACTATGAGCAGAGATAAATGCCGAGTTGTGATGGCTCCGAGTAGATTGCTGCTATCTGTAGGGGCAAGCCAGTTTTCTGGGGAACGTTTCTCTTCGACCATTACAGAAAAAGTGTCAGGAATCTGGATGTCTAATTTTTGGAAGGCAGTGAGGCTTCATTATTCATAGAGGATTCTTCCTCAGAGTTACAACAGACAATGGAACAGAAATGGGGTTGACTAACCCATTGACCTTGTATCACAAGTGCAGCAAGAAATAAAAACTGAACAGACCCCTGTGTTTTCCATCCCCCTGAGGGCTCTGTCTGTTCTCAGGCCTGGGCCTCTTTCTGTTTTCCCCTCTGGAGGGTTCCAGTATCAAGCATCTCTGTGTTAATTAACTCAGCATGTGGCACATAAAGGCCTGACAGCAGATAGCTAATGTTTTGGATATGCACACAGTTTAAGGATTAGCTCAATTCCAAAGGACAACTTAACGTTGTCACAGTACAGTTGACACTTGGTGATCCGAGGCAAATTTTGGGTTCTGGGCAATCTTCCTTCTGCCACCATCATGCATATGGGCCTCCACTCCTTACTCTCAGCTCTTAGACATTCAGACAAAGCAAGCCTATTTTAATATTTTAATTCATCCTAAATAAAATCTTGTAATTGCCAATAAAACCCAACAATAAAAAAGCTGTACAATGCACTGGGTTATCTGTGTTGATGTTTGTCTCTTGCACAATGGGCATTTTATGCAATATATTAAAAATATGTATAATAGATAAAATAAACGTATAATGTAGGTTCACATATAAGGTAGCCCCAAAGCCAAATTCCTTAGAATAGGTGTGTGATGAGAACCCAGTGTGGTATGGAAATCCTTTGGCCCTATTTCCAGCCTTTTTGAGCATTGAGTCATGCAAAGTTTGCCAAGTGGCAGCCCACAGGCCACACCTGGCCTCTTGACATGCTTAATTTGGCTTGTGTAGTGTTCTTAAAAAGTTATCATTGAAAATGCGGGGAGCTTTTTTTTTTTTAATTTGCATTTTTGGGTTTTCTTGCTCTAGGTTTTTGTTCCCTGATGGCAAAAATTGACAGGAGTGGAGCAATTCTCACCGCCTTGGCTAGGGCACACGTGACATGGTGTCAGCTTCAACCCAAGTACGTGGTGTTTGAGGTGCCAGTTCCTGGGCCCCAAGTATTCCTTTCTTGCTGCTCTGCCAGCCCGTTTGCTGAATCTCCCACTTCGTTCCTAATCAGTTCTTGTCTGTTTTGCTCAAGGTCAGCTGTTGAAGGAGGGCAAAGTGGCTTGAGTTGGGCAGGCTCATCTTAAACCCCCTTTGCATTTAGCTCTGTACAAAGTGGAGTTTTCACTAATCTTGACCAATTGCCCAGAAATCACCTAGTGAGCTCCTTGTGAAAAATCAAAACAAACAAGAAAATATAAAATATGTGGAAAGGCTGACAAATTGAGCCATTCGGCATGGCATTTAAAAATGGATATAGAAACATTTTTAATGTACTCTTTCAAATGTCATGACAGCTGTCCAAATTTGTAATTTTAAAATATATTTTATGTTATCACATACATTTGCTATACACTCTATCAAATATATGACTAATATGTGAAAACAAATATGTTTGCCACCCGGCTGACTCATGCTCCTTGGGATGCGGGAGGCTCCTTGAAGGATAAACAAAAAGCCCCTTGTGGCTGGGAAGAGGGACCCCAAAGCTAACATTTTTTTTTCCTCCAGGGGATTTGTTCAGAGTTCAGCTTTTGGTTCTCCTTGGGATGGAAGGCATGTATCATACAAGTTCTTACAGAATCATTAGGGCCAAAAAAGGAAGACGTGTCTTATTTTCAGCACCAGGGAATAGTTCCTTAAATCATTCATTCATGCAGCCATTTCTTCATCTGTTCGTTCACTCAAGGAGTGTTTATAGAATACCTACCATGTGACAGTGGAATGTTTGATGTTGTAAGGAGGATAAATACGTGAACAAAAATTCTGGGTTGGTTGTTTGTCTGAAGAAGCTGTATTTGTTTCCTTGGGTGGCCATAGCAAGGTACCACAGATGGGTGGCTTAAACCACAGAAATTTGTTGTCTTATAGCTCTGAAGGCCAAATGTCTGATATTAAGGTGTCAGCAGGGGTTGGTTTCTTCTGAAGGCTTTGAAGGGAGGCTCTGTTCCAGGCCTCTCTCCATGCCTTGTAGATGGCCGTCTCCTCCCTGTGTCTTCATGGCGTCTCACCTCTGTGTGTGCCTGTGTCCAAATTTCCTCTTCTTATAAGGGTGCAAGTCAGATTGGATTAGGGGCCATCCTAGTGACCTCTTTTTATCCTAATTACCTCTGTGAAGGCCCTATCTCCAAATGTGCTTGCATTCTGAGGTAATGGGGGTTAGGACTTCAACATGAAGTTTTTTCAGGGGGGAGGATGCAATTCAACCCATAACAGGAGTGTATAAGGTGACTGTTTCTGGAAGTTTGAATGCTTCTCTTCTGCTCATTGGTTCTGCTGCTTTTACTAGTAAAGGGGTTCTTTCATTTGCTAATGGCCACCTCACTGATTACAAAACTAGGCTGGCCTAGATAATTAGAAGTTAGACAGGTGACAATAAACAGAGCTTGATTCCACAGACACAAAATTTTAGTAACTGACATAAAGTGTGTATACAGATGATAGAGGCTGGATTTTGGATGCACTTGTGTGTGAATGGAGGGCCAGTTTGTGGCCAGGAATGGGAATAAAAGATCTCCATGCTGTTTTCCAGAAGGATCAGATGCCATGTAATATGGGTGAATAGAGAGGAGAGAGCTGGTCCAGATAAGCCAGAGAGGAAAATTCTGGAAAATTGAAATCTGACTAACATAAAGCCTGTCACATGAACCTGTAAGTCTTCCTGAGTGAGGACAAAGGGAGAAAGAACCAAAAAGGAGAGAAAGATCCAGCACTAACTGGGGGTTGTAGGACACGTGACACGAGACACGGCATTAAAAGGACCTAGCTGACATCCTTCGACAAGATTGTGCTGCAGCCCAGAAAGAAAGCAATGTGGGCCGTTCCCTGGACCACAACTGTGAGATGGAAGATCATCTTCCTTACACTCTCTCTCCAACCCTTTTCCTTGCTTGGCCTTTTCTCTCCAGCATCTTCCCTGCTTCAGTTTTCCATCCTCTAAGTTGGCACAGGGTAAAATGAGAGCCAAGAAAAAACTTAGTCTCTCAACAGCATGTGAATTGTATTATGAAATTCCCACAGGTTGAAATGCTTCCATAAGTGATAGACACCGGAGGTCATGGGTTTGTCCACGGGTGCCTTTCCAGCACAGTCTATGTCATACCAAGCATTCAACCATTCCACCTTCCTTTAGGTGCATGCCTGGCTCTGGTCCCCTCTTTCCAGCAGCATTTCTCCAACTTTCATGTGTAAGCTCATCACTTGGGGATCTTGTTAAAATGCAGATTGTGACTTAGAGGGTCTGAGATGGGCCCAGGCTGGTTCACACTTTAGGTTGCAAGGGCTGGTGGGACGATGGAGCCCCAGGAGATGCTGTGAAGTGTCATTCTGTCATTCAGGAGCTCCGGGCTCGGTGGGGTTCCCAGGTGAAGAAGAGAAGATGCCCCTCTTGGCTACAGAGGGCACCTTAACATTCACTAGCTCCTGTATTCATTAGTAAGGGTTAGAGAGAAAAGAAAAATAACAATAGTGTTCTTAATTGGATCTCTGAAAGAGATACTGCGTTTCCACTGATGAAGGCAATTAAAGGTGCAGACACTACTGCTCGAAAGCTGACATCTTCAGGTGTCTCATAACAAAAATTAATACCACTGCTGGCTGTGCCACCTAGTCATGCTGTAAAGTAAATTAATTACTGCAACCAAACTAATAATAACAGTGCCGACAGAGTTGTAGCAATCTAGTGGCTTACCATTGGAGACTGAGCAGGGACTTTTGCCTCTCTGCTACCCATGAGCGCAACCCAGCAATTGCTGACTGTAACATTTCTATTGTATGGTTTATGCTAAATATGCATATCTTAATTGCATTAGTCAAAATAATTAGCTAATATATTTTTGCATAATGACGAGGTAAGCAAATATCACCATAGCTCAGTGGTTCTTGCATGAGTAAATTTGGAAAATTAATAGACTCCCAATTTCCTAATTATCTGTCTTTTATTCCATGCTCAAACAAAGAAATGCTACTGCACACTCCTGGGCATCGTGTAATTTAGTTTGCACCTTGAAAATTTAAAGCACCTGTGTTTGTTTTCTCCCCCTTTTGCGGGAAAGTGATATAAAGAAAAGTACAGCTCCTTCCTTTTATCACCCTTAAATTGAAATGTAAAGGAGGCAGTGGATCAATACATTTTTTAATTTTTATATGAAAGTGGGGCCTCGAGTTACGGGCAGTTTTAATGCATTGGAAAGTTATTATAAAGTTGAAACAATGGTCACAATTCTTTCCAAAGTGACAGTGCAGAGCAGAAGCCTGAGCTCCGGGTGCATGGTGGCATTCCTTTGTACTGTCCATCCCTGTCATCTACCAAACTTCCCCTTTGCGTTTCTGATGACTTCTCGGTTTAGCTTATCTCTTTCTCATGTAGTCACACCTACATGGCAATGGTTCCTTTCTTGCTCCTGGACATACAGTCTCCATGGAGGACAGTGTGGTTGTTGAAGAGTAAAGCTCACTTTTGATTAAAATGCTCAGTGGACCACAGCTGGATTCCTTTGGGTTCCATCTCATTTCTTTGGGTTTATGATTATGAACCAGAGTAAAGTGGGACTACCCTGTGGTGCATCCTGATTTAGCAGAACCTGGCCATTCCTGCCAAGGGGCCCAGCTCTTCCTCACTATTTATGAGAAAGCATAGCCTTCGTATGCTAATCTAATGCATAAGGAAAACAGACATCTACCCAAGAGGACATTTGGGCAATACACTAATATCCTCTCAAGAGCTTAAAAGCACTCTTGCCTGTGTCTTCCGGCGGCCCGTTTCAGGCCACCACTTAAAAGGAAGAATGTTCCAGAGCCCGAAACCCACCATATCTGGACGAAACCCTCACACCAAGCCCTAAGCCACCAGTGTAATGATGGGCAAGTACCGTAGGGGAGAAAGCAGCTGGGTGAGGATCTCCTTTAAGTTTCTGATGAGTCTAGATTTCTGGTGGCTTAGGTGGGATAAGGGAAGGAGGAGATCTTCACTGATGTCACTTTGCCTCCCAACAAGCTCTGATTGGATCACTTCCCCCGGCAGGTGCAGTGCTTGTCGGGATCCCAGCCCTGAGGCCCCTTGAATGGCCTTCCAGCAAACCCCTTGCAGGCCCTCGAGAGCAGGGAGCGGCTGTAGGCTGTAACATCCTCAGGTCATGTACTCCCTTCCACGCTCACATGCAAATCGCCAGGAAACATAAAGGGAATGTATGTAAAATTTGTTTTAATTTGTACATGTGAGTGTAACAGGCTTTAATTAAGATGAGGAAAGAGATGAAGCCATGCTAAATGGTATTTGGGAGGCCATGAAAACATAACATCCAATTTTATAGGACAAGGTTTGATACAAGAGGAGTAAACTCGAAAGCCAAGCACGCAGCGTCCGTCTTGGCCAGTTAGGAAGGGAGGGCTGTTCACTGTTACCCAGGCACCATGTTACCATCAGGACAGTGGAACCCAGAAGGCAAAAGGAAAGAGAGCTAGGATGGAAGGCCTAGAAGAAAAACTAATGAAGAGAAACAATGGCCACAGATGAATATTCTGGGGGGAGAAAAAAAACGCCCAAATTCTCATGCTAGAAAATGTAGCGAGAGAAAAGTAATTCGAGTTAGACCAGAGGATGGAAGAAGTTCACCAAAGGTGGACATAGCCAGTGCACGGATGGAAACACAATGGGGAAGAGAGGGTAGAGAGAGGATAGAGGCCCTGAGGAATGAAGGGAGCGACTGCCCAGTCCTCAGGCTACATGGTTCAGCTTCTCATTGCCTCTCATCCCAGGAGAGGCCATGCTTGCATCCGAGTTATGGAGAGCCTTGTATCCAGGATAGAAGTCAAGGGCAAAAGAAACGGGACATGGTTCCCAGCCTTTCCTTATCTCCTCAGAGGCCTCAGGGGAGGCACCTTCTAGCATGCTAGACAGGTGTTCCCCCTGAGGCCCTCGAGGCATAAGAAAACTTCCGATATGTGATGGCGGGGTGCAGAGCAGGAGGGGGGGTGCAGCAGATCAGGCTACAGAGGGAACCGGGGCCAGGTCACACTCTTTCAACATGATCTGAGGAGTTTGAGCTGAATCCTGGGGATAGCCGACAGCTAGGAAAGGGCTGAAAAGCCGCATGAAGCATAAGATCAGCAAATCTTGGAATAAGCCATCAGTTAGATTAGCTAACGGTCACGTGGAAGTTATAAGAATGTGGAAAGCATATTCTTTGCTTTCAAAGATCTAATATTCTTGAGTTATGTGAATTAACTGAATGATTTTTTTAAAAATCCCAAATAATAGATTAATAATAGAGAAGACACATCTTAGGAGAAGTAGGATATAATTAACAGGCAGATCCCTGCTACTTCGAGTGTGGTCCGTGTCTGTGGACAAGCAGCATCGGCATTACCTGGGAACTTGTTAGAAAGCAGGAGCTCAGGCACCACCCCATACTGACTTGACTCAGAATTTGAAAAATAACAGGATCTCCAGGTGATCTACCCAAAATACTGGCCAAAAAGGCTTGCAGAAATATTAGGTGCAAAGCCTTCAGTGGAGAACAAAGATTTGATGAAGGAAGAGTAACCTTTTGTTCAGTAGGGATTGGTTTCATTGTCTACACTGAGTCTGGTGCTTTACGGCGTAAAAGCACAGGATGGGTCCCCTACAAAAGCATAGAGCAGATAAAATAAAATAGCTGTCAGATTCTCCAGGCGCTCACCCTGGAAGAACTTAGAATCTTGGGAAAAGGGGAGGAGGACCCTGCATTTCCTGAGAAAAGGGGACTTATAATTCGGAGAGGCTTGTTTCTTGCACACCTGGGTTGGAGAAATAGTTCCTTGATGGTGCATGATTCAGTTGAATGGAGTAAGCTTTGGGAAAAGGCGGAATGGTGGGAAATGATGGAAATGGAGCTCCTTGGGCATGGCTTCCATGTTACATACTCAAGTGACTTTACAAAAATACAAGTCAACTAGAATCTTTCTAGAGTAACTAGATCTAGAATCTTAATTAAAATATTTCAATGTCTAGCAAACCATGAAACAATCCAAACATCCTAGCAGAGCTCCCCTGGCCTTATGTGGACATACTGTTGCCAACCTTTCTCTTCTTCTGTATCTCAATCCTCACCCCTGATCTACCTACCCCAGCAGGACCATATGGAAATGTTATACTGGGTTCTCCCGCTCTGCCCATCTTTTCCTTCTCCACCCAGTGACTTTGCTCACAGAATTCCCACTACTTTTAACAGCCCTTGTCACCCCATTTTGCATATCCTTTGGTAAATCCTACTCAGGCTTTGAACCTTTGCTCACACTTTCCATCTCCTTTAAGGCAAAATTAGGCACACTGTTCTCAACGGTCCCTTGGTGCCTCATAAATTGCTCCCTCCTGTAATAGTTATTGTGTGTGCTTCATGCTAGGCTCCAAGTTCCTTGGTGTACATAATATATCTTATTCTTGCGTTTCCACTTCTATCATTATACTGCAGACATAATAGATGCTTAATAAAAACAAGTTTAATGAAAACAATGAATAAGTGAACATAAGAATAAATGAATAATGAATGAGTGAAATCTGATTACAGAGGGCCTTGAGTGCCAGGCTAGGGTCATTGGTATTCCTTCTGCAGCTGTTGGAAGGAAAATGTGGTAGTAGGGTGTGGATGAGACACACTGATTCAACTCACATGTTAAAAAGCAAAATTAGGAAAAAGAAAAAGAAAACACATGCATAGAGAGGAAAAGGAAATTCAGTGAGAAAAACAGCAACGAAAATCTGCAAACTCATTTTGTAATAAAAATGTCTCCTCTCTGCATCTGGAGAACCGGGCAGGCAGTTACAGGTGACAGGAAGGTGACGTACTCTCTCCTCTGTATACCCCTTGGCCAGATCTCCACACACCTCAGTCAATGGCAAAAAAATCACTAAGTGGGGGCAGCCTTACATTGGAGATTACCTGCTTTCGTGTGCCCTGATGATTTGTGGTTGTGAGTTCAGATTGGTGTGCATTTCCTCTGTTATTTCCAAGATTATTCTTGCTTAGGTTATCAGACCCATGGAGGGCAGCCAAAGGAGGCGCCATGGTTGGGATTGCTACCAGTAGGGGTGCACTGGCTCCTCTGCCAGCACTTGTGGGACACTTACTCACGGGACAGGCCTTATCTTTTGTGATCGCATGGACAGACTCTTCGAATTACTTGTGTTTCTTTTGTCCATTGATGTCTCAGAGATCTCGGGGCAGAAACTACACATTTAGCGGAATTTAAGTTGTCCTGGTTCTACTTTGAGCCAGCCTTCAAAGTAATTATTACAAGACAATTATTAGAGTAAGGAATAAAGTCAGGGTCTTTCATGATCAATTCCAAACTTTGGGAAGCGTGCTGTGACTTTGGCAAAGGAGTTCTGTGTGGAGGAAGCTTGGAGAGTTCTCAAGGCAGCGTTCCTTACACGGGGCCCTGGTTCCCACTGCAGCTTAGCTGGGATGTGGGATTCTTAATTCAGGTCCCAATTTTTTCAGATTGTTACACTGGGCTGTTAACCAGCTGCTGTGTTTAACCACAGATGTGGGTGCATTTTATGGATGCGATTCCTCTGTGTATGTTTGTGTGTGCCAATAAACAAATATGTATATATTTAAAACCAATATTGACATAGTGTTAAGACTGAAATCTTTGCAGTCAAATCAGGAAATTCCAAAGCTACACTTCCTCTAACAGTATCCTTTTAGTCGCTTACACATCCTGCGTGTTGTACCATAGCCATGTAACTTCAAAAATACGTGGGGATAGACAATCCCAGGCCTAGCCTGGCCAAAGCACGGTGATTTTATGAATTATCTGATTTTGAGGTGCTTTCATTGTACACTTTAGCTTCATGTAAACACACTGAACTTTGATTGAGAAAGGTGGAAATAAAGGAATCAGGAAAGATGTTTTCTTTCGTAAGTCAAAAAAGAGAGACATGTCTAGTTTTATTCTCTGGTTAATAATCTTTATCCAAATGGAAGTGAAAATGGCAGAGGGAATGTTCTTCATCATAAGTTCAACACTCATTGTTTCAACCTTCTACACTCAAAAATAGGAAACCATTTTTCTTCAAAATTGGCTTTCTTTCCCTTCCTTAATGAGGACTACAATCTTGCCAAATTTGAAGTTCACAGCTTCAGTCATTTTTGAATTACAGAAGCACAGATAAAACATTTTGATATTTTTTTATGATGGAAAATATGCAATTTTCCCTGTCTAGGTGTATGGTAATATTCTCAGATACATCACATCTAAGTTTAGATTCGAATGAGTTCTCCCATGTCGAAAGTGCCGGGTAACTAACATAAAGTGGCTTTTGTTTTATTACTCTGTGTTGGCTAACCTTCCATTTGGTTCCCTTTTTTGGCCATTATCTGGTTGGAGTGGTTTGTCAACAGGCGCTGATGGGCCTGAAGACACGGTCTAGGAGTTAGTTATCTGACTCTCAACTTAGTGCCCCCCTCATTCTCACTCCTTAATCTTACTGCTTGTTATGTTTCTGCCTTCTTTTTTCCTGCTTCCAAAATCTTCTGAGAGTTGCCAGATAATAAGAGACAAATTGTGCAAATTGAATGTCAGGAAGTGGTGCATTAGTAAGTGAGCTTTTTGCCATCAATGGTACAGTCGATTCCCTCTCTCTAAGCCAAATACTTCTCCAAATTGGATTAGGCTTGATGAATTTCTTTTTTTTTTTTTAAAGTTAAAGTATGACAGCTACTTATTTTCATTTTTGTTCATCTGGTGAAACCAGAAGGGGCCCAAAGAAGTCATTAATGGCCACTGTGTGAGGGCTCTAGGAAATGCATTGAGGGTAGAATGCATGAACAGTATTGTTCACCATATGTAGACTAGAAACATCCTTATGTTCAGGGTCCATGGGTAAGAGAGGGAGTGTGTTATAATTAACTGTATAGTACATATGGTGGACTAGAAAGTTTACTCCATGGAGACTAGTTTAGTTATAAAATCAAACAAACAATGAAAACAGAGTCAATTAACAATGGCTCTATCAAATGTTGTCATGGACTGCATGTCAATTATGTGGAAGACCGTGGGGTCAGAAAGCATAGGCATATTCTGACCCCGGGCCCCCACTTTTCTAGACAAGGTAAAACAGGTTGTATCAGATGAAGTTAACAGACCTAGTTCATAAGAGGGTGGCACTGAAAGAGAGAGAGAGAGAGAGAGAGAGATGAGCTTTATCTGCTGCCAATCCCTCTTACTATGGCTTCACCAAGGATTACTAGAAAGTCTGTAAGTGAGTCCTTCCCTCAGAGCCCATGTTCCGTGGTCATCTGAGGGCCAGCTGTCAATGTTGCACTCTACCCAACTGTGGGATCACCAAGAACTGGGTTAGAACTCCATAATCAGCTGCCTTGTGGCTCCATTTCCAGGGACTAGGTGGCTGTAAGTCTTGCTGACTGAATCTTTGATGGAAAAAGATAGGTCTGATGGGTAGCTTATGTTATGCAGGACAATGATTATTTTAAGCTAGACCAATCCGCCCTTCCTCAAATCTAAACAGCCTCTATGCTTCTAAATCCTGCTCCTTGCCAAGACAAAAGGCAGATGGTGCCAGACCCTGCAACTGCAACAGAGAATCTGGTTTTGTAGAGCAGTTTAGCAAGATGGTCTTTAATCGTGCTCTTTGCATCTGATGCCTTCCAGATATTTCTTGAGAAAATGTTAACAGTTTTGAGGGCCCCATATATGTTAATAGGTGTATTTGCAAAATGCAGCCTACTCTTTTGCTCTGATTGTGCTCATAGTCACATCTGATTACATCGATAGCTTGCTCAGAAGATTTCAGGGGCTCCTTTGTGGGCCTTAAGATCAAATCAAAACTGTGAACAAGCTAATATAGCCCTTCTCTCTCTGACCATCTTGTTTTTTCATCCTCTCTTTATTATTGCATTCTAGACATTGACACTTACTAATGTTTTTAGTTCTTAGAGATCTTTGAAGGCCTCCTTTGACTCTTCCCATCATCCTTCTCCTTCCCACTCCCATCTTTTGAATTTGTTTAGGTGTCCCTGCTACGTCATTGTATAGACTTGAGTAGTTTTTTGCACTTCTATTATAAGATTTATCATATTTTTTATATTTGCTTGGTTTCTGCCTCTCTGGCTAGAAAATAATAATCTCTATGAGATTACAAATCACCGTGTCTGCGTTGTTCCCTTTTGGAGTCCTTTACCCAGTGCAATGCCTGGCACATAGTGGGAAATCAATGGACATTTGTTAAGTGTTTGAATCAATTATTTCTATTTTAGATACTAAGATTAAATGAGCATTTCTGTGTATTAGCCTAATACTTTCTACTTTTTAAAAAAATATTTTAACTCTAATAAATTTACCTTCTTGCTAGTCTATCTTAACTTTGTTCTGTTTTGAACTCCCTTTTTTCTAGAGGTAGCAGACAGCCTTGGGTCCAGAGCATTAAAGCTATAACCTAAAAAGTGTGAAATAAAAGTTTCTTGGTGCCCTATAGGACATTGTCTAGGTTCTCAAGCTCTAGGGATGCTTTGCAAGTAAGATCAGTTTCTAACAAAACCATCGGACCACTTGAATCTTCTAAACTGGTACTAAGATGTGCCTGCTTTAAATAATGTTCTGTTATATAGTGAACACCCTCATAGTTAAGTTCTGGTGCCTACAGATTTGTGCCTCGGACAGATTGGCATCCAGGAGCACACTGAGACACTCTGTCTTGATCAATGTATGATGAAGTACAGAAACTCAACAGGAAGGGCATAGAATCTTGAAGCTTATCCAAAACTAGTCCTTACAAAAGGCACAGGAAGCTACTATGCCCTCAAAAGGTTTTACTCTCAGCCAGCCATAATACCTAAAATGCTTACCACTAGAGTCCTCTTAGATTTTCATTATTGCATTGAATAAATGCGTTTTTAGAGTAGAAACGTATTAGCCCATTAAATCCATTCTCATGGATTGGTTTAGTCTAGATCAAGTAAGCTGCCTCTTAGAGGAGAGAGAACAGCACCCTGAAGAAATGAAATTGCAACAATAAATATCCATCATCAAAAAGGAGAGATGGTAGGAACCCAAAGAAATGTCAAGCTTGTAGGGATATTATTTGGATGGAGGCTAGCAGCTGGGGGTGGGGGTGGTGGCAAGAGGGACAGGATCTGGGCAACCATGGGGTGCTGTGTGTGTGTGTAATTCCTGGGGTCCCAAGGACAATGAAGAAGGTGGCTCCAGCAAGCTTCACCTCCTGGATTTTGTCCAGGTCCATCTGAGGTGTCAGTTTCATGCTTCTCTAAGACAAGGTGTGGGAGAGGCAAGACATACCTGTGCTTCAGTTTCTCTAGCTGCCCGGCTTGCTATTGAGTAAAAATGGGATGGATATAAACTCTCAGGATAGATTGTGAGCATCACCTGGTTAACCTCACATTCTTTGACATCTTTGCCAAAAATCTCACATAAATATCAGAGATTTCTCTGTGTCGGTGGAGCACATGTTTACTGGTTACCACTGAATTGAGACTAGTAATGTCCTTCTGATTTCTTTGCTTGCTTTTAAAACAGAGGAAAAAACTGAGTTTCTGGGCCACATTTGTCGAGTTTCCCCTTCCTCGTCTCCTTGTCCCAGTAGCTGGCGTTTTTTTCCTATGATAGATGTATGAAGTATGCAGGGTTTCCAGGGGAAGAAAATCCAGGGGAAAAATTGGACAGAAGACTGGCTAATGACCAGAGTGGGTTTAACCCATATTTGAAGTCTCACTTTCAGTAACTGGCGAGGGTGATACTTCTGGAGTGTATGAACCAGCTGGTATTAGCAAAAGTGTGAAGATCTGCTGATGGAGGAGGGGGCAGGGAAGGTTTGTGGGTGTGTTTCGAAGTCTGTTGGATGCAACTGGTTTAATTTCCTTTGTTCATCTGCTTCAGTGTTTGCAGTGATTTGAGAGGGTCGTTTTCTCCCCCCTCCAACACATTTGGTGAAGTCTGCTGATACTGTGTCACTCATTAGGCTGTCAGCAGTAGTAAATGTTGTACATTCCATTTACATCAGGAAATTTCCCCTTAAAGAACAATACAAGATACAGAGTCTGGTTCCAACCAGGGTTCATGCTAGAGAGAGGGAGAAGCAGAGACAAAGAAAGTCAAAGAAGAGAGGAAAAAAAGAAACATGGAAAAAGAGAGATAGAGAGACACATGAAAGAGTCAGCGAAAGAGAAAGAAGGGGGAGAGAGAGTGCCAGTGAAAAAGAGGGGACAGAGAGAGAAACAGAGATACCCAGAGAAGACAAAGACACACTAAGAGAGAAAGAGAGAGCCAGAGCCAAGCATAGAGATGGATGGAAGAGAATATTATATACAGAGAGAGAAAGACTGAAGAAGATGCTCAGAAAATTGGGGAGGGTGGAAATGTGGGAAGGAGAGAATCAGAGAGACCAGGGAGAGTGGGCGGAGAGATAGGGAGGGCAGATAGAGTCAGGGGGACTGGAAGAGAAGAGAAAAAGAAGACATACAAGGAGGAGGAGAAGGGGAGGAAAAGAATATTCCATGAAGATCCGGTCTTACTCCCTTAAGCCCTCCCTGATGTTTTGATGTTAGGGATTACCTATATGTGCGCAAGATTTTCCTACCAAACCAAATCCAGGAAGAAGTGAGGGTAAAGAGACTACAGCAGACTCACAAGTCCTCAGAGCAATTGTATTCATCAAGGCAAGAAGACAAGGGAGAAAAGTGATAGAAAAACACTTCACAAAATTCCCTGAAAGAGTTTATAAACAAGTCGATCTTGTTTTCTGCAACAATTTCTCTACTGAACAATTATCAGGAGAGTGAATTTCAGTTTATAAATCCAGATTTCCCACCAGTTTGTCAGTGGGGAAAATTTCCTTTGAAAGAAGTTCAAGACCTCTTTTTAAGAACTCGTCTGTGTTGTGCCTGGCTGATGTAGGCACTGTTTGGACACTGTGAGGGTCCCAAGTTGTGGGTATGTTCAAGTGGAGGCAGTTTTGGTTGGAGTGAAACCCATTCAAGTTGAAGGTGAACCAAGTAACGAGAATCATCCTAGTATAAATCTGCTGCTAGTATCAGAGAGAGCTACGATTTGTTGAGCACTTGCTAGGGGCCAGGGACAATAGCAAGCCCTTTATTGGTTCATTATATCGTCACCGTAGCCCTATGAAGTAAATATATTTGACAGAGGAGGGACAGAGATGCAGAGAAGTGATGTGATTCACCCAAAGTTCTCTGGGATTTGCTCTCAAGCAGCAAGGTTGTGCTCCATCTGATACAGATAATAATAGCTGAAAAGATATAGACAGATAGATGATAGATAGATGGATGGATGGATAGATAGATAGATAGATGATAGATAGATAGATAGATAGATAGATAGATAGATAGATAGATAATAGATAGATTGAGTCATGGAGAACACACTGATCATTTTCTTTCCAAGGCAGTTGGAGTTCTAAAGAAAAGAGTCAATATCTGTCAGTTTCTCCTTATTGTTCCCAGGGCTTCGAGTGGTGTTGTAGATATTAGACAGATATCATCATACATCCCCCCTGATGTCATATAGAAAAACCCAATTATCTTGGAAGATCTTCAGTCTGTTTTATCCAAACTGGCTTAAGGTAATGCGTTGCTTTATATCTGCAATGGGACTGGCAGTGGAGAAGCCCTGGGCTAAAATGAGTGAGGCATCAGATTCTAATGCTCAAAGCTGGAACTTGACAGCCCTTCCCAAAGTGTGTCCTGTAGCACACTTGTTTCACAAAATGTTGTGTAAAGAAAAGCTCCCAGGATCAGAGATGTTTGGGAAGTACTGGGTTAATCACATTTTGGTAGGTCTCTTTCCTGAAGAATTTCTTGTTAGAGACCATGTATACTGCATTTGTGTCCTTCCAATGGGATGGGTCTTACCCTCTCATCACATCTACCCAAAGCCACACATTATCCGATTCTTCTTAGATAGCTTATGTTGTACTCATCACAGGCTGCCTGGTTTGTTATTTAATATTTGATGAACCCGTGTTTTACTTGCCCACCTAGATTGTGAGTTCCTTGTGACTGGGGACTTAAACTTGCTTGTTTGAATCTAGTACTGTGTAATGTAGGTAACAGGTACTCGATAAATATTTATTCATTGACACATCCACATGTGAAAAAGTGCTATGTCTTGGTTTGGTTCCCCCCACGCAGCTCCTGATACAGCAATTCGAGTGCAAGTTGTTTACTTGGGAGGTGATCCCAGGAAGGCCACACAGAGTGGGAAATTGAGGCAGAGTGAGGAAAGGTAATAAAAGGTACACTAATGGATGGGTTATAGCTGCGGCCAACTGAGGCTCAAGCCTGCTGGGAACTCTGGCAGATGGTAGCACACACATCAGCGTTGGACCACTGCAGTGGGATGAAACTGGAATATCTTCTACCAGCTTGGGCTGAAGATTGGTCCTGGGGTGTTAACCCCTCTGTACTTCTGGCCTGTAAAACAGAATGGCTGGAAAACCTTTTAGGCAGAGAGACACAGGAAGCTGTCAGAATGCACTAGGCCACTACAGTGACCCCTGGGAGTGTTGGCAGGGTGCTAGTCATGACCTGTTCCATTATCCAAGAACACCGTTATTTAACCAGCCTCCCCAATTCCCAACAACTGAACAATATATACTCATTCAGCCTTGTATCAATAAACGAGCAGGGGTTTGTTTGTTTGTTTTGTTTGTTTTGTGGCCCAGACTGACACATTAACTTAGATTTTTCCTGCTTTTAGAACCCTCTACTGCATTTCTCCCCACTACCTCAGTGAAAAATTCTCCTGTCAGCAATCTCACAATGTGATTTCTTTATCAAAGTTCATAACCGATTATTTCCATAAAGAGCTGATACTTCATTAATTATCTGATTTTTATCTTTTTTTACGTAGGTCATTTATATGTCATTATTGTCATGTTATAGTCTCCTGCCTATGAAAAGGCCTGTAGTAAAACCAGCAACTTCGCCTTTGCCTCTTATTATTGCCCTATATTTCATTTGTCATTTTATTTACTGTTCTGAAGAAGATCATAGTTGGTTGAGGTGCTTGATAAATGAACACATGGAGATAGAAGCAAACATATGCATGGGACCCTTCCCAACTCTTGGGCTGGCCTGAAGTCCTCATGTTAACAGCAGGAGATGACAGTTTCCATCAGTGATGTCATAACCGCCCTCAGCGTAACTAGCTCCTACTGGAAGTCTGCTTGATTTTTAATACTGGCTGTGCTTCCTGCCAGGATGCAAGCCCCAGAGCTCCAGGTAGTACTTCCTCCCAGAGTGGCCAAGGCTATGTTTGTGTCCCACGCTGCCTTGACTGGTGCTTTGAGTAGGAATTCACTTCTTCCATCCTAGCTCTGGAAACATTTTCTGGCAGTTCTCTTTTACCTCTTGGCACTTACGAATTTGTCCTCCTAAGACTTAAAAATTCCCAGAGGCCCCAGACTGTGTGTCACTCTTCACCTTTCTTTTTCTCAGAGCACTCAGGACCATGCCTGCCATATTTAAATGTTCAGTGAATGCAAGGAGCTGAACTGAACTGGAAGATGGACAAAGACAATTTTCTCTTGTCTCTTTTCTTTATTGACTACAGAATTGGAATGCACAGTAGCGTTAGATGGAATGAGAGTGTCACAGGACCCCTACACCAGACACATGTCATTTTCACTGTTTGAGGCATCAATGTTTAAAGAAGCTTTTAGCAAAAGGAACTTAAAAAAAGAAAAAGCAATCAGAGAAGGAGTAGTGTCTTAATTGCTCCCCAGGAGTATTAGTTTGAACTATAGGAAATTGCCATTGTTAAGGTCACACATGGTGGTTCCTACCTAATGGCTGAACACAAATTAGTAGATTTATGGGCATGATAGAAATAGGACATGGCAGTTGTGATGTGGAAAGAGGAAAGCAAAGAACATTGTTGAAAGGGGTTTTTAGGACAAGGCACCAGGAAGTGATGTTAACTGGAGGAGGGAGAGTAGTAAAGATGAGGTAGGTGGGTACACTGCAAACTGAGTCCCCCTGAACCCTACAAAGTTTCCTGAGGCCACTTCTATCACAGCAGACCAATGCTTCTAGAAGGTCGCTACAGTAGGTTATATGGGGTAAGCCCTGCTTTCTCTCTGTGTTTGTTTCTTAGTATGCGTACCTCAAGGGTATGAAGCCATGAAGGAGAGTGGCTCTTCTCAAACGGAGACTGTATCTCACATAATTTTTGGCCCCAGTGAAATGCTTTTAACCCATGAATTTTTGCTAGTTGGCATCATAAGCCAAAACCAAAATCAGATTAATAATACCCACTCCCATATTCTCTATTCATACACGGGAATACCTTAAGTCATCTTCAAGATAAAACATCCCAAACTCTGCTGTCAATTTTTAAAAATGGGACGTCTAACCAGAACCACAGACTCAACTGCCCCAGTGAGTCAAAACCCAACTGGCTGAGGGTTTAATGTTCTATAATATTAATGTGCACTAATGCTTGGGGACCTCGATGTAACCCATGGTCCATATGGCTCTTAGATATTCAAGGGCATGTTATAATGAGATCCTGCCGAGCAAAAGAGGAGAGGCAGCATTTATGTTAGGAACCAGTGAAGGGTGCATCCACTTAATGAGGTCAGGTGGGAAGAGGAAGATGTGGGAATTATATGTTTTAAACAGGGAAGGAATAGCACTTTTTTGTGTCCTAGGAAGGTGCAACCTCCCAAGATAGAATCTATAAATCAGGGCATTTTAATGTTTCCTCTGGAAACTTGCTCTTTCAGAAGACCATCAAGCAACTTGTCTATTCTCCCTCACACCTACATTGACAAGTGGAACTTTTCTATTCCATCATAATCAAGACACAGAAAATGGAGGTGTTAGGGGCCATCTGGCAATTCAGTAACACATATATTGATGTATGTGTGTTACATTTAAAGGCACAGCATGGTAGAGCAGCAAAAAAAAAAAAAAAGATGACTTCTAGATTCAGCTCTTATACTAACGAAGTGTTAAGAACCTGGATTAATCCCTTAACTCTTGGAGTTTGGATTTTCTCACCTGTAAAATAACTGCGTTAGATTTGATGACCTCTATTGGTTAGGGCTATTCAGTTGTACTCTTCTGTGTTTCTGGATTAAGTTGCTGGTGCTTGACATGGAATCCTTTTCATCTTTAGAAAATTATCATTGTTTAATAGATCTGTTGTCACCTTGTGAATGAAGATAAACATTTACAAGGAAAATATTAACAAGAAATAATCAAATAATTGTTCTTCTTGGTCTCCTGTATTCCTTATTTTTCCCTCCATTGCTATTCCAAGTGCATGGAAGTGAATCAGTTAGAATGTAGGAGTTCACATACTTTAAAGCCTCATGTATTTTATTTTACAAAAAGAAAGAGAGGGAAGAGAAGGGGGAAATACACAGGCATGGCATAAAAGAACAAAAGGACCAGATCATTGTGCTGGGGGAAGGGAGCCATGGTTCTTGAAACTTCAATAAAGACTTTGGGAAGAAAATGTCCCCAAAGGAAGTTTTTTCCCCTTTGAACACCTAGATTAGTGTTAATTTTTCCAATCGTCGTATTCGTTCCCTACATTATATCGGAATTGATTCAGAGAAAGGACTGCACCCAGATACATAATAAACATCTCCAGGAGAGGTGGGAAGGACGGGCAGAAGCAAGAAGGAGATGAAGGGAAATCAATTGCTCGGTGCTGACAACTTCTTCTTGTAATAACAGTATTCTGTCACATTGCATTACCAGCACTTTGCAATTGTATGTGTTTTTGCTAACAGGCTGTAAAAGTTTAATCATATGAGCATTGAATACTTTGTATTAGTGGGAATGATTCAAGGGGATGTGCACTTTATTACACCAGTTTGGTGCATAATGTGTTGCTTAGTGAAGTGAGACTTATCATTTCAGTAAAATAATATTTATTATTTATCTGTTTGTTTGTTGTGGTGTCGGTGCCTTCCAGGGAAAGCTGCACATTCCTGTTGGGGGAAGATTTTCTCCCACTCATCTCTCTCTCCCCACTCTGTATATCTGAGCAGCGTGACCCTGAAATTGGGATAAAAAAATCACTTGGAGTACCCAATTCCCAACCACCTGAGAAAGCAACAGCTCTTCTTGGGTTTCCAAACAGCATTTGTAAAGCTAATGGGATTGCTGCCGTGAAGCATCTTTTGCGAGGAAAGTTGAAGGAACAAAAGGGGAGGAATTTCACATGTGTGTGAGAGCGACAGTGGGTTGGACAGATACACCCCAAGGGATGTGCTGAGAAAGAGGCAGCTAGAATTAGAGACAGCCTGGAAAGGGGCAGGCAGGATCCACGAAGTTGGATTTTTTTTTTTTTTTTGGCTTTAAGGAAGTTTGTAGGAATTTAACTATTTCTACCCAGTGCTGGAATGCATTTGGGTACCTTTCTAAATAGAGCCTTTCCTGACTACCTAGATTTGAACTCTTGAAACACCAATTGTCCTATCACTCATTGGACATTGATTACACAGTGAAGTGTGTGTGTACGTGTGTGTGTGTGTGTGTACACTGTTGTAACACGCTAACGTGAACTTGGTGACTTAAACAACAGAAATTAATTGTCTCCTGATTCTGGAGGCGAGGAATCTCAGATCAAGGTATTTGCTGGCCAGGCTGGGTCCCTCTGAGGACTGTCCCATGCCCTCTCCCAGCTCCTGTGGTTTGTGGGCAATCTTTGGTGTTCTTAGGTTTTTAGGAACATCGCTCTGATCTCTACATTCATTTTCACATCCTCCCCCTTGGTATGTGTCTGGGTCTAAATTTCCCCCTTTTATAACAACACCAGTCATACTGGATGAGGAGCCCACCCTACGCCCACCCTACTCATCTTAACAACTGGATCTATGTTTTCAAGTAGGGCACATTCTAAGGTGCTGGGGTTAGGACTCAAACATGTGAATTTGGAGGAGGACACAATTGAACTCTTAACAGTACTCCACCCTGAGAATTGTTTATACAGCACATTTGGGGATTGGTATGAATTTCCTCTAAGTCTGATGATGTCCATCTACGGAAAGCAGCCTCTGCAGGGAGGAGTATGAGCCGGCATAGTCACTTACCATGTGGCGAGCATGGTACCAAGTGCTTTAAGTGCATTAATTTATTTAATACTCACAATGTCGTCATGAGGTAGGTGCTGTTAATATCCTCATTTTACAGATGAGGAAACTGAGGCACAGAGGGATTAAGCAAATTGTCCCAAATGACACAATAGATTCAGGTTTCAAACTTGCACAGTTTGCCTCGTGAAGATCTGCACTTAACCATGGGTTTTTATAGCCTCCCTTCATTAGACAGAATTTGGATGGCTGCTTATATAACTGTTTCCTCTCTTTATATAATATTTATATTTATTTTTTCTGACTAGGGCTTTTTCACACAACAAAAGAATCTAGTAAAGGACTTTTAAACTTTAGGTCAAATGATGCAAATGAGGTGTCTATTTTCTTTCACTAGCCTTGAAATGGATCTCCCACCCAAGACTCCCCAGGAAGCTGTGCTGGGATGTTGTGTGGTCCATGGTCCAGAGGCAGAGGAAGTGAGGTTGGGTGTGGGTGGGGTAAGGTGGTGTTGTCTAGGACTCCAAACGACAGTTCCTCAAAGTAACATGGTGATTTTGAGCTGTGTTTGGGCTTGCATCCATTGAAGTGGGTCCGGTCTGGTGGACAGAGAATGCCAGCAGGTAATGCAGGCTGGGGAGGCATTTGGAGGCAGGGTAATGAGTGGATCTTGGTTCCTGTGGTTAGTGAATTAGGGCAGGAATCCTTCTAGAGGTATAGGCTATGGACATACAGGTCCTGCTCCCAGGGGCAGGGGCCTGGTGAGGATGGCTGAGGGGAAATAACATCTATTGAGCACCTGTTGGATGTTCAAAAAAAAAAAAAACAGTGAGAATTTATTATTATTTCCAGTTCAAAGCTGGGGCTTAGATGTCACCTAACTTACCTTTGTACTCACAGCTAGCAAAGGAAGGAACTAGAATTTAAACCCAACACTGTCCAGTATGTAAACCTGGACTCTTCCACAGCATTACATTATCCAGCAGGTTTACGCAGGGGGAAGTAAGTGGAGCTGAGGGTGTAGACTGCGGGTCCTCAGTGTCTACCAAGGAGTGGGGCTGGGCACTGACACCATTCGGCAGATGGAACCTTCATGTGCACAGTCACTAATGCATTGGCCACTTAGGTATGTTGGCCAGGTAATTGAAGTGATGGATGTGAGTGGGGACTAAGTGAAGATCAAGTCAGAGCTCTCCTAAAAGGAGGCTGCCTTCCTGAACTTGAAGTCTATTGAAAAGCTGCCACATTGGTCTCTATTATTATTTAATAGTTTCCTTTCTGGTTAATACTAAGAAGCTCATCCTGGAAATAAATACCAAATAAAGTCCACACAAAGTCACCCTGCTTTTCTCCTTATGTGTTCCTAGCACAGGCTTCATTTCCACAGGAGTCCAGATGTGGAGCTCTTATGGTCTGATGGCTGAGAAGGGGGATCAGGAGAGTGGATCGTGTGTCCTTCAGAAAGACAATGCCCGCCTTCAGAAATGCTCACCACGGAAATATTTCTGATGACCTTGACTATGAGCACTTCATCGGGCTCCTCTGCTGGCTTTTCAGTGCATTAATCCTGAGTTCTTCAGGCCCTGAGGGCATTATCACTTACTTTAAAAAAAAGTAAAAATGGGTTATACTGTGCTTTGATTTATGCTTTGTGTGTGGTCCCATGTTCAGCGGTATGGAAGTCCGTTTGTGTGGCAGCTCTATGTGCTGTATAAAGTCACTCTTAATTCTAGGATTTACCAGCACCAGTCTTTCTAATCAAGCAGCACCTACTGTATACCAATTTATTCTGCGATAGATTCTGTGAGTGAACCAGAAACACGGTAACCAAGGTCCTAACCTCACATGTCTGACCTTCTTACCAGGAGTAGAAGTCATTGATACCTGTGAAAGTTAAATATCCATGGGACAGGTGAGCAGTAGTTCCACAGAGGGGTTCTAGAGAGGTCTACAAAGTAGTGATGAATGGTGCACACATCTGCTCTAGGAACTCAGGGGAGGGGGTCGTATGGTGAACGGGGCTGTTCTGGGAAGACACCAGCTGGCAACAGGAGTAGAGAGAAAGCCAGACTTGTGTGGAAGGAAGTCCCACTCTGGTGTTTCCTGGAGGATTTTGACCTGACATTAGTACAGAGAAATACTTTAAGATGGTTATTTTTACACTTTCTTCAGTTTTTTATGAATTTTTTTCTCCAGCAATAAAATCCTCCAGAGAGGTTTCATGGGGGCATTAGTCTATCTTTACATGGGATCTTTTTGGGCCCTGGGGGTATGTCCAGGGAAGAGCCTACTGTAGCTGTTAGATCTCTGCTCCGGGTCTGTCCTCTGCCCGCGGGTGTGAGAGGGTGGCTCCTTCTGTCCGCCTGCGGTGGGGGTCTCAGCGGAGGACGAGCTGTGGGAGCAGGCCAGTCTGACGAGGCCTCTGCTGAATGACAGCCTCATAGAAATAAGCTAATTTTGTGGTGAGCCTGTTTTAATGCTATTATTTATGTTTCTCAATAATAGGAACAATGGTATTTTCATTCTAATTCAGTTATCTGACGTAAGTAATGTCAGTGACCTTTATCATAACAGATCTCCACTGTGAAATATCTAGTAAGAGAGGGCAGGTGGTTGTTACTCTGTGAACCTCACCATCTTTTACCCCCCTTGCTGTGCTAAGTTAAATAAACCACCCTTCAGTGTGGGAACGCCTGAGGTAGCCCTTGAGGGCAATGCAGGCAGTGGGGTCGCTAGGACCAGACAAATGGTGACCTCAGTAGCATAAAGACCAAGCTGCCAGAGACAGCAGATTGCTGGGTGTGATCTGAGGCCCTTGATTGTCATTACCTAATTAGCAAGGCTGGAAATCTCAGGTTAGTACAGGGCAATAGTGAAGTCAAGATCATGGTCTGTCTCATGTAGGTTTAGTCCTACTTATTCTTAATCCTGAACCGTCATTTTTTTCTAAGTAGATAGGATTAAGCAGGAAGGTAAGAATGGAGAGATCATTTCCATTCCCTGACTGCTACTGGAAAAAATAGTTCAAAAGAAATATCCACTGACAATTGACTAATGAAAGTCACTGACGTTTTAAAAGAAAGAACGTCATATTACGGGGGAATGTCTTTCAAAAAAAATTATCTGTTTTTTCTGGACAAAAGGAGGTAGAATAGCTCTTTTGGCGGTGAGAAGGGTGTTTGTTGCTGCTTTTCTCTGTGTCTAACCGTCAATCCCATGTTTCCTTGACCCTGTTTGGACATAGAATCCCCAGAGCCTGCTCTACTTACGTCTTCTTTGGAAGTATGCAGCCTTATTTGGGATTGATAGGAGAAAAAAAAGACGCAAAGAAACTCAGGAAAGCCTCCAGTATTTGTGTCCCAGGTAAAGGCCTGTGGGCTTACTTGGCATCTCAGAGCCCTCATTGAAAATAGTACTTGGTGGAGTATTTGGATGAGCTCAGAGCTTAATTACAAAGGGACAATATCACTCAAAGTTTAAAAGAAAATTGAAGTGGAAACAAAGTCTAATGATAAAAAATCTGGGTGTTAGGTCAATATTTATTTGTGTTTTTGCCATGGTAGAAAGGCCGCTGGGGTCTGAGGGTCTGGCTCAGGGGGCCAAGTCATAGCCAGGCAATAAGGAAAACCGGTGGGGTTGGAGGGTTTGCCTTCCGAGATCCTATTTGAATGAATCTGTGACACATAAGGTACATTTGGGGAGAAAATTCTCTTCCTTCTATTTTTCATAATTTCATTAACTAAATGCTTCACTAACATTTTTCTAGTTACTACCTCTTGCATTTTAACATTCTTATGGACCCAGTCCATGTGCTTTACCCTCTCAGTACTGTGTCTAATTATCTACTTCTGAACGCACCCACCCTGCCTCTCTTTCAAGGCACAGAACAAATAAAACCTTCACTGTTTCCCTAGATCATTTAGTTTGTACTTGTCATAGGGACCCTGAGTTAGGACACATTCTGTGTTCCTGTTACTTTTTTTTTTTTTAAAGATTTTATTTATTTATTTGACAGAGATAGAGACAGCCAGCGAGAGAGGGAACACGAAAACCGGTGGGGTTGGAGGGTTTGCCTTCCGAGATCCTATTTGAATGAATCTGGGGCTCGATCCCATAATGCCAGGATCACGCCCTGAGCCGAAGGCAGATGCTTAACCGCTGTGCCACCCAGGCGCCCCCCTGTTACTTTTGTACAAGCCCTTTCCTGATTCATCTTTGGAACCCACACAGCTTCTTGTATATTTTAAATGTTAAATAAAAGTTTTTGAATGAATAACGATCAGGGGATAAAGACTCATTTGGATCTGTAAGAAGCCTGAGCTTCAGAAATTTATTTCAAATTATAGAGATCCTGTGAGTCTACTTTAATGATGGCATTTACCTAAGCCCTTAAAAATATTTATTCTCTGAAGGAGGTTAAACATTCCCTTCAAATCCCTTCCCTCCAAATTTGTCTCACCGACTCAATAAACACTTCCTTTACAGATACTATAAAATATTTTAGACCAGTTTTTGTCTGGGTGATAAGAAAATATCAAAGAATGTGAATTAAGGAAGGTCTTATGTCTGTCCAATATATCCTGAAGTCATTTAGACTTTTCCTCCAAAGTAAATCTTAAATATATAATGACTTCTCTCTATTTGCATTTCCACCACCCCTAGTTTAACCCAAGACTGCATATCTCTTCCCTGGTCCCCTGCTCTAGCATCTGAATTGGTCTCCCAATGATTTACCATTCTCCCATTTACCCACGAGGCCTCAGCAACATTGTTTTTCAGTTCCTTAAACTTAAAAAAAAATAATATAAAACAAAGAGGAAATCAAAACAAATAATTTCCTAAGACCTCAGGGAACTCTGACTATACCTTCTGTTTGTTCTTCATAGCCCTTTTTGATACCTTAAATCATGATTTCTTGTTTAGTGCCAGTATCCCTATTGAATAGTAAGTTCCAGGGCACCTGGGTGGCTCAGTTGGTTAAGTGACTGACTCTTGGTTTCAGCTCAGGTTATGGTCTCAGGGTCATGAGTTCGAGCCCCACCCCCTCTGGGCTCCAAGGTCAGTGTGGGTCTGCTTGGGATTCTTTTCCCCTCTGCTCCTTCCCCCACTCACGTGTGCACTCTCTCTCTCCCTAAAATAAATTTAAATAAATAAAATCTTTAAAAAAATAAACCATAAGTTCCATGAGGGCAGAGACTGTCCACTTTGTGATGCACAGTCTAACCAGTACCAAGATAATGAGTGGCTGAAAGTAGGTTCCTCAGTGAGTAGTGTGTTGATAGAAAGAATATCGATTCCATCCATGGGTCTTAGTCTTTCATCTCCTGGGAGAGACTTAATAGTCAACTTCTTTCTGGTGATAACTGTTCAGAAGCTTGAAGGCTGCCTTCCTGCACCACCCTATCTGCTACGAGTTCGAGCTTCTACAGGTTATCCATTCCTGGGCCTTTCTGGAATACCTTTTGAGTCCCTTTGCCATTCTTGTCCCTATATTCTAGTTTGTGTGTTGCTATTTAAAGTGGCACCCAGATCTGAGTGTGATATTCCACCTGTGGTTTGACTGGTGACACTTGAGAAGGACCAGTGTCTTCTTCAGATGTGATACTGTCATGAAAGCAACCTAAGTCTCATCAATCCCTGTGTACATTCATCGTCTTGCTGCTGGTGTTTGAGCCCACACCTGAGGAACACACTAAATTTCTTTATTCAATATGCCCCTAAGACGCATTGTTGGTATTTTGGGNGTCTTCTTCAGATGTGATACTGTCATGAAAGCAACCTAAGTCTCATCAATCCCTGTGTACATTCATCGTCTTCCTGCTGGTGTTTGAGCCCACACCTGAGGAACACCCCTAAATTTCTTTATTCAATATGCCCCTAAGACGCATTGTTGGTATTTTGGGCTCATTTCCAGAACTTTGCTTTTATTCTTGTAAAGAAGAATCATTTTACCATGCTAACTCCTAATTCTCTCATTCTTCAGAATCATTGTCTTTCTTGGATTCTTGTTATCTGCAGAATCTATATCTTTATTCACTTAAGTATTTTTTACTGCATGCCTACTCTCTGCTAAACTGTGTGTTGAATGTGGCGCTTTATAAGGTGGTCATGATACCAACTTTCATGGAACATTCTAATTATTGACGAGACATTTGAATGCCTCAGCCATGAAGACATCACCTTATGGCAGTCATTTAGAATCCCTTCTAGGTATCTATCAACAAGCACTATTTCCTCGATATGTTTTTTCAACCAATTAATAGCCCATCTGATATATTGTCATTTGGCTCATTATCAGCACATTAGCCAATGCATAAGGATATGATTAGAGACTCATTTTAGGCATTATTAGATTACAAGTAATAGAAAACTTATTCAAAGTGGCTTAAGTGAAAATAGACTCATAAGGACCCAGGGAATCTCATAAACTTAATTGTAGGAAATATTGCTGAGTGCTATGGAACTGGAAAATTATCAGTCATGTTCTTTCTTCATTTCTCTCTCAAGAGTTCACCCACACTCCAGATCTCCTGCATTCTTCTCACTATAGGTTGACTACTTCTGGGAGATTCCTAGTTTCATCTCCCTTCAACTTTGACTTTCCATGATACCAACTTGGGCACCATTTCTACATGGGCATTCTTATCCCAGGACCTAGATTTTCCTCCCTTCCATCCTCTGTCTATTCTTTCTTGCTTGCTTTCTTGCTTTCTTTCTCTTTCTCTCTCTCTCTCTCTCTCTCTCTCAGTTCAAGTTCTAGAAGGAGAGCATCTGATTGGTCATTGGCTGATGGCAGATTGATTCCCCTTGGTCATGCTTGTTCAAACAACTGTGAGAGAGGAAGAGGGGAGTGGAATCATTTTTTCAGAAGATCTGTGTCTTACAGGGCTGATTAAGCTGATGAAACTGGAAAGGGAGATTGGGATGGCAGGCATGTAGTCTAGCATGCCACTATGATGAGAGCATCTTTATAATATCTCTAAAATCTAGCCATATTCTGTCTATCAAATTTCCAATGGACTAATTTGATAATACTATCAAAAGAAGTGAGAGTAATCTGGCAGGATTTGTTCTTGGGGAAATTGTTCTTAAATTTTATCACATTTTCTAAGAGACCAAAAGCCATTGCTTTAACAATCCATCCTAGAATCTTCCCCAGGTTCAGCTTCCAGATCATAGATGTTTATTATGCAGTCCCTAGTAACTCTGATTCTCAAGGATACACAGATAATGGTTTACAACCTCATTTTCCATTATTTTTAGTACATGGGTGTAGTAGACATGGAGATAGGCTGTCCTTATCCCTCTCTGAAGAAGGACTTGTTGCAACTACTCACAGTACTGTTAACAGTTGTCAGCTCTCAGCTCGTGCAGGGATATCTTAGTTTCAGAGAACTGACTAGCACCTAGCCATGCCTTTCCAGGGGGTCCACATCCAGTGACTAACCAAGGTGAGGGTACAAAGGCTCTGCCACTTTAGTCCAACATGAGACCACTCTGATGGGCCATTTTAACTCCAGAGTTCCCTGAATAGTTGGCTGAGGCTGCCAGGCCTATAGTGCAGTTTGACTTCTTATACTCANTCTCTCTCTCCCTAAAATAAATTTAAATAAATAAAATCTTTAAAAAAATAAACCATAAGTTCCATGAGGGCAGAGACTGTCCACTTTGTGATGCACAGTCTAACCAGTACCAAGATAATGAGTGGCTGAAAGTAGGTTCCTCAGTGAGTAGTGTGTTGATAGAAAGAATATCGATTCCATCCATGGGTCTTAGTCTTTCATCTCCTGGGAGAGACTTAATAGTCAACTTCTTTCTGGTGATAACTGTTCAGAAGCTTGAAGGCTGCCTTCCTGCACCACCCTATCTGCTACGAGTTCGAGCTTCTACAGGTTATCCATTCCTGGGCCTTTCTGGAATACCTTTTGAGTCCCTTTGCCATTCTTGTCCCTATATTCTAGTTTGTGTGTTGCTATTTAAAGTGGCACCCAGATCTGAGTGTGATATTCCACCTGTGGTTTGACTGGTGACACTTGAGAAGGACCAGTGTCTTCTTCAGATGTGATACTGTCATGAAAGCAACCTAAGTCTCATCAATCCCTGTGTACATTCATCGTCTTGCTGCTGGTGTTTGAGCCCACACCTGAGGAACACACTAAATTTCTTTATTCAATATGCCCCTAAGACGCATTGTTGGTATTTTGGGCTCATTTCCAGAACTTTGCTTTTATTCTTGTAAAGAAGAATCATTTTACCATGCTAACTCCTAATTCTCTCATTCTTCAGAATCATTGTCTTTCTTGGATTCTTGTTATCTGCAGAATCTATATCTTTATTCACTTAAGTATTTTTTACTGCATGCCTACTCTCTGCTAAACTGTGTGTTGAATGTGGCGCTTTATAAGGTGGTCATGATACCAACTTTCATGGAACATTCTAATTATTGACGAGACATTTGAATGCCTCAGCCATGAAGACATCACCTTATGGCAGTCATTTAGAATCCCTTCTAGGTATCTATCAACAAGCACTATTTCCTCGATATGTTTTTTCAACCAATTAATAGCCCATCTGATATATTGTCATTTGGCTCATTATCAGCACATTAGCCAATGCATAAGGATATGATTAGAGACTCATTTTAGGCATTATTAGATTACAAGTAATAGAAAACTTATTCAAAGTGGCTTAAGTGAAAATAGACTCATAAGGACCCAGGGAATCTCATAAACTTAATTGTAGGAAATATTGCTGAGTGCTATGGAACTGGAAAATTATCAGTCATGTTCTTTCTTCATTTCTCTCTCAAGAGTTCACCCACACTCCAGATCTCCTGCATTCTTCTCACTATAGGTTGACTACTTCTGGGAGATTCCTAGTTTCATCTCCCTTCAACTTTGACTTTCCATGATACCAACTTGGGCACCATTTCTACATGGGCATTCTTATCCCAGGACCTAGATTTTCCTCCCTTCCATCCTCTGTCTATTCTTTCTTGCTTGCTTTCTTGCTTTCTTTCTCTTTCTCTCTCTCTCTCTCTCTCTCTCTCAGTTCAAGTTCTAGAAGGAGAGCATCTGATTGGTCATTGGCTGATGGCAGATTGATTCCCCTTGGTCATGCTTGTTCAAACAACTGTGAGAGAGGAAGAGGGGAGTGGAATCATTTTTTCAGAAGATCTGTGTCTTACAGGGCTGATTAAGCTGATGAAACTGGAAAGGGAGATTGGGATGGCAGGCATGTAGTCTAGCATGCCACTATGATGAGAGCATCTTTATAATATCTCTAAAATCTAGCCATATTCTGTCTATCAAATTTCCAATGGACTAATTTGATAATACTATCAAAAGAAGTGAGAGTAATCTGGCAGGATTTGTTCTTGGGGAAATTGTTCTTAAATTTTATCACATTTTCTAAGAGACCAAAAGCCATTGCTTTAACAATCCATCCTAGAATCTTCCCCAGGTTCAGCTTCCAGATCATAGATGTTTATTATGCAGTCCCTAGTAACTCTGATTCTCAAGGATACACAGATAATGGTTTACAACCTCATTTTCCATTATTTTTAGTACATGGGTGTAGTAGACATGGAGATAGGCTGTCCTTATCCCTCTCTGAAGAAGGACTTGTTGCAACTACTCACAGTACTGTTAACAGTTGTCAGCTCTCAGCTCGTGCAGGGATATCTTAGTTTCAGAGAACTGACTAGCACCTAGCCATGCCTTTCCAGGGGGTCCACATCCAGTGACTAACCAAGGTGAGGGTACAAAGGCTCTGCCACTTTAGTGCAACATGAGACCACTCTGATGGGCCATTTTAACTCCAGAGTTCCCTGAATAGTTGGCTGAGGCTGCCAGGCCTATAGTGCAGTTTGACTTCTTATACTCATTCCTGATTCCTTCCTATTCAAGGGTACTTCTACCCACACGTGAAACTCACAGACTCATTTCAGCCTGCTTCACAAAGAACCCAACCTATGGCATGGTAAGACTTACTATCATATTCTTGACTGACATTTAATCATCTACTGCTATTTTGACATCTTTTCCATTGTTTTCTTTTGGCACATGTAATATCCTGTGTGTCCATCTTGTCTTCTTAACGTGTGTGGACTCTCTTGCGGCAACAGTCCATGTACTATACTTGTTTGTGTCCTCACTGCATTCTTATACCAGTCTCTTCTCATTGAGGTCATCATTGGCCACCATATATAAAATTGCATTGGATGCCTCTCAAACCCTGCCACTCCCTATCTCCTTTGCCTGATTTACATTTTCTTCATAGCATTTATCACCTGCCAGCATATAGTTTGCTTATTTATTTTAAAAATTGTTTATCTCCCCCCCCATAGAATGTAATCTCTATGAAGACAAGAATTTTTCTGTTTTGTCCACTGCTAAGACCCCAGTACAAAGATGGGACCTGCCACACAGAAAACACTCAGTTGATATTTGTTGGATTAAACTGAATTAGCCCAAAACTTCCATTGTAGTGTTGTAAGAGTCTCTTACATTAGTCAGGGTCCTGACAGGAAATAGATGGCACATTCAAACTGGCTATTTGAGGAGGCATTCATTAAGGAAATATTTACAAAGTTATAGGAAGGTTTTTGAGAAGCCAAGGAGGGACACTGCAGTACTCTGGGGCTAGCAATAACAGGGAGCCATTACCACCCCTAGATCTGAAGGGACAAGCAGCTATGGGAACCCAGGGAGAATCGTTATAAGGAGAGGGTCTTCTAACAAGAAATGTAACCTATAGTAGAGGGAGGCATCCGACTTGCAGTGCTTGGCAGGAAGGAAACTAGGACAATAAACACTGACCTCACTCTCTTCCCACCCTCTACTGCCTCCTGGAAACTCCTAATGGCCAAACTCGCATCGCCAGCAGGAAAAGGAGCTCATTGATGCAGTCTTGGAGAGCCAGCCTCTCAAAGCATAGAGCAAGGTAGAAAAGGGTAGAAATCCAAGGCTAACAGAAAATATCTGAAACACGTCTTAAAGCAAATGCGCTGTTGCCATTTGGTCACAAAGTTGCCTGTAGGACGTGCGGAGACTTGGTTTAATGGATTGTGATTGAGAGAGAGAAATTCCAGAGGGGTTATGTGGATATCATGCACTAGTGGGTATAGGAAGGGGAGAAATCTTCCTCCCTCAAGAAAGGAGAAGGTGAGTTTCTGAGAATGGGAGCTAGAACTGGAGAGAAGGCCTTCTGAATCTGTATGTTCTACGAATTTAAAAGAGGATGAGATGCTATTTCAGCTCTCGGATTCCTCGACTGAAGGTGGCTTCTGAGAAGCTCCCTTTACATTAGTATTCAAGCCACTCTGAGAAGTTTCCAAGAGTGTGGAGAATGACAGGAGGGTTCAGCATCCAAGATTCTGGCTGTTGTTGACAGTTTTAAGCTGCAACTGTGGGTGCCAATCTGGTGCCCCCATTCCCTGCCTGCTGGGAGTGCCCTGCAGTGTCATCGCCCTCCCATGGCCCCGGCCACCTGCCAGTTGGAATTTAGCAGTACATCGGGGCCAGAGTGGTCCACCTTCCTTCTGGGTGAAAGAAGAGGGCTGTGAAATGTCCTGGGAGCCACCCCTAGTGCCAGACATGCAAACAAAACTGGCCGAGTGGAAACAAGCCGAGAACTAATGCAAATGTGGGTGTGGGAGACAGAGCGCACAGGGCCAGGGAAATGGCACTCTTCATTTCTGCTTGGTCGAGGAGGTGCTATTCTTTCTGAACCTGGGGCAGAGTGGCAGGAACAGCTGTTCAAAACTGTCTCTGTCAACTCCAGCGTAAGTGTGTGAACTTGGTTAGGGTAGGGGAGTATGTCTATAGTGCAAAACTGCACAGCATCCATCGACAATCTGTAAAGGCAATGGAGTTATGTGTCATACAATAAAAAGAAGACAAGGAGGAATAAACTCCAAGTTAAGAATAAAGTTTGTTTAAGGCGTGATGGCAATCATTCCGAGGGTGGCTGAGGAAGGAGAGAGCTGGAGAAGGAAGACAGGATGCCATTGTGAAATTGCAAAGAGCAGTGAAGTCCTTCAGGTGGGAGAAACCTAGAAAGCTGATGGGAAGGGTTCCCTAACTGTAAGATAAAGTCCAAACAGTGTAGCCTGGGTGGTCACAGGCATTTCCATGGCTTCCCCGTAACTTTCATTTCCGTTGATGACTTTCAAGTCATACTGATGGAATCTGATGATTTCCATCCCATATCTCAACCCTGAGATTTCAGACTTGAATTTTTTTTTTATTCAACAGGACGTTAGCATCTAAATGCCCAGTAATTCCTTCAGATTCAACCCGTCCAAAATAGAAATCAACATTCTTACCCCCACAATCACCATCTCCCTTTATTTCTTTTAATTGCATTACATTCCCTCAAGTTATTCAGACCAGATCCCTTCCCACCATCATTACTCTCTTCCTTTCCCTATCTCTCTGTCTAATCCATTACCNTACCCCCACAATCACCATCTTCCTTTATTTCTTTTAATTGCATTACATTCCCTCAATTATTCAGACCAGATCCCTTCCCACCATCATTACTCTCTTCCTTTCCCTATCTCTCTGTCTAATCCATTACCAGGTCCAGTAGGCTTGCTCTTTCCTCTTCAACCCCATTATTACATTGTTAGTTCTGGTCTTCATTATTTCTTATCTGGGTCATGGCATCTTCTTCTAAGAGCTCTGTTCTCCATGAGTCCAATTTCTATGCTGCAGTCAGAGTGATCTTTTTGAAATTTAGGACAGATTATGTTGCTACCCTGATTAAAATTGTCCTCCCTTGTTTCAAGATATACTTAAAATACCCAGCATATCTTATGAGTGTTAGCTGAAATATTACTTCCTCAGAGAAACCTCACCTGCTCTGTAGAGGTGGCTAGGCTCCCCCTACCTATACATTCTTTTACCTCCTTGTGATGGAGCCAGACATCTGTCTTACAAGTGATCCCCTTCTCTTAAGTAGAGTTCCCATCGATAAGTGGCTCTCTACTTAGGAACTTCATTTCTTACCCCTTGGCATCTAGGTGGAATGATATGGCTAATTTCTACCAATGAAACAAGAGCTCAAGTGATGTTTATCACATTCAGGAGTGGCTAGGTATTCGTGGCTAGGTATTATCTACTATCTTCCAGGCTGTTCCTTTCCTCTCATTGACTAATTAGATGAAGAGAATTTAGAAAAATATTTTAGGAAGTTCCTGGAGAGTAGAAGGAGCCAGAAGAGGGAAGGAATCTGAATCCTCTGTCAACCTTGGGAAGGAGAGCTGCCCAATCTGCAGCTGTAATGTGAGTAAGAAACAGGCATTTGGTGTGGTAAGCCATTAAAATTTGGGGATTGTTGGTTACATCGGCTAACATAAATTATACTAATACCTTCATTTACTTCCCTATCAGTTATGATGGAATCTTAGTGTTCCTGATTTTTTTAAAAAAAGTATGTCTTATCCACTAGGTTAAATTTTGAGAGGACAGAGGCAGTGTCTTTCTTGCTTTTATAACTATATTCATAACATAGCATAATTATTTCATCTTTAGGTAATAATAGATCTTACCATATACCAGGTTCTATTGTAAGCAATTTAGTAACACCAGCTCAATAAATAGATGCTCTATAAATATTTTTGTGTAAATAAATTAATTAATTAATAAATGCATGCTTTGCCCCCCACCTCATTTCTCCATCATTTTTGCTAACTTCTCCCCTAAACATTTTCTTTGGACTCCACCTTCCCTGGCCTACTTGCCTTTACCTGGTCAACATCTACTCAACCTTTAGATTCTGTCCATGTGTCTCTCCCAAGGTCCTCTAAGATATGTGCACTTTATTGGATGGCCTCCTCTGCCTGTGATCCCACTGCCCCTCAATAGCATGTCATGGTACTTTTTTCAATGCTGAGTGGTTGTTTTCTCCTCACAGTCCTCTGTAGATGCTGAGATTCTTGTGGACAGTGGCAAGGTCTTTTGTCTTGTGCATCCCCAGTGTGAGCATGGACCTAGCACATCACAGAAACTCCACTAATGTGACTGGATAGATAAATGGTGAACCAAGTACTCCACAGTGGGACCACGACTGGCTTTTCAAGGTAGGTGTTTTTTCTACTCTGCCTTTTCATTCTATTTAATCACCCTTTCACAATAGACCTCTACGCTTGGCTCATTGCGTGGTCAGAAAGTAAGCTAAGCTACTGTTAAAAAGATATCACAAAATACAGTGCCTCAAGACAGTTTGAAGGTTCTTTCTGTCATATCATGGTGGGAAGAGTGTCTGTTCCATAAGGTCCAAGAACCCAGGTCCTTCTATTTTGTGTTCTGTTACCTTTAGGGTATTGCTCTTATTAACATGATTATAACAGGCTCTGTGGCCCTAGTGGTAAGGAAATATGATCTCCAGCTGGTCGACAAAGACCCAGTTAAACCTCTTCAAAGGAAGAAGAAAACTTTCTGATGGAACATTGGGAGTCTTTAGTCAGTTCACCTGCGCCCACTAAAATCGTAGCCCACCCCAGATCCCCTTTGGGACCTCTGCTGACCACTGTCATTACTGTCTTCTACAAATGACAGCATTTTGAATGGCACCGGCCACCTGGAACTTGGACTGGCCTTGGACCTTTGGCTCTCTTTTAGTGAGTCTTTCTCCTCCTCTGAAGCATGATTTCCTCAAGAACAGGGGCTTGGGCACATGAATAAGTACAGAATAGTGAAAAGAAACAGGCGTTTGTGTCCAGCTGAACTTGGCTCAGAGAGGCACTACACTCACTAGCTTTGAAAAGTTCAAGTAAGTGAGTTGTTCCATCTCTCTTAGCTCCAGTTTTTAGACAGGAGCAATAATTCCAACCTCCTGGTTATGGTGATGAGAGCCTGTGTAAGAGTCTAGATGGAATTCGTATTCACTGAATAGNGGGGCGCCTGGGTTGCACAGCGGTTAAGCATCTGCCTTCGGCTCAGGGCGTGATCCCGGCGTTATGGGATCGAGCCCCNATTCGTATTCACTGAATAGTATCTGTTACTATGATGATGAACCTGAGGATAGTATTTTATTTCTTCTATGGGGACAGATTATATAAAACATTAAATAAGCACTTACTAAACATTCACTGAAGTTTTCTAATGAAAAATTCCACCAGTGAAATTGCATCCTGAGTGGGTCAAGATTCCTAGACTGGGCTAATCGTTAGGTCCTCTCTTGACTCTAGAACATTGTTTTTACTACTTAAGTGGAATTCAGCTTCCTGGAGCCAGGGACAAGAAACACGAGCTTCTGGGGCGCCTGGGTGGCACAGCGGTTAAGCGTCTGCCTTCGGCTCAGGGCATGATCCCAGCGTTATGGGATAGAGCCCCACGTCAGGCTCCTCTGCTATGAGCCTGCTTCTTCCTCTCCCACTCCCCCTGCTTGTGTTCCCTCTCTCGCTGGCTGTCTCTGTCTCTGTCAAATAAATAAATAAGATCTTAAAAAAAAAAAAAAAAGAAACACGAGCTTCTGATCAGGTGAACTGCTGCCTCCTACCCACCCTCCATTACTCCCTTCTTTTCCCAGCATCCAGATACTTCCAGTAGAGTCAATGAGGGTCGTGATGCTGTGGTTGTGACGAGAGGAAGTAGTGTCACCAAGCTCTGTTTGATTGACTAAAGTCAGGCCATTCATTTGATGGTGGGTATTTGAATGTCTTTTAGAGTCATCATGACAATAAAATAAGGTAGTACATGTGATATACTTAGAAAATTGTATGGAAAAATTGTAAATGTTCAATATTACCACTTATTAGTAGCAGAGTAGCAATTAATTACCTATTCTATAAAATTCTACTGTACGTATGGTGGAGGTTGTAGAAGTGCATATATACAATATTCACACAATCAGAGGGTCTTCAAATTCTGAGATCTTCCAGTCTTGACCTTCCCCTAGGCCTGTGTTTGTGACCGATTTGGTTTATTTGAAGATATCTGCAGGCCATTTGCTAGTTCCGTTCCATGCTCCAGAGAAGCTAGCTTCTGCCTGTCCCTCTCAAAAGAAAAAATGTGAAGATTAGATGAGATGGTGTCTATTAAATGCCTTGGTAACTGTGGGGTGTCCCACAATACCGCTGAGTGGAGGTGGGCACTTCCAGCCCTGTGGCCTAAGGGAAGGGTGCTGTCATTGCCAGTAGCTCCCCAGCCTGCCAGAAACTGATTTGTGATCTTTGCACTTTTCAAAGACTGCTTTCCCTTTTAAGCTGTTTCATTAATTGCTGTTTCCTGAATAGTAGAGCATAGTCTCTGATTTCACTCATAGAACAAAGATGATTGGTGTCCTCTGAGCCCAATGAATGGTTGCATCTTCCAGCCTTAAGTCATTCGTGTTCCCTCCAGCACAGGTAGTCTCACATGATGCTTACGTACCTTCAATATCTTTCCTAAAGTCTTTTAATTATATCCTTACAGTACATTTTTTAAATAATGAAAACCATAAAGCACATCATTCCATCCCCACCCCACCACCCCCCAAAAAGAAAGAAAAGGGCCAGGCTATTACAAATGAAGATGTTTTACTTATGTATCAATGGCTTCTAGAATCTGATCCTGGAAAGTTAAGTCTATCTGTGCTTGAAAATAGAGTCTTGTATGCAGTGTCTTCAGATGGAATGATCACAAACTCCATACGTAAAGGGAAATCAGCCTTGGCCTATGTTACTTGGAAAATTGAAGAAAAGGGGGTTTGGAACTTGGGTTATTCAGGTAATTACCTATTCCCTTAGAGCACTCAATGCTTTTTAGACCGGAGCTTCAACTCTTTTGTGATTTTTTCCCCCAGCTCTAAAACTTGAACAAATTCATCCACTTGGATTTTTTTTTCTATTTGATTCAGATATTTGTTCCCAGCCTGAGAAATTGCATGCCAACTTCCTGCCAGGAGCACCTTTCCACAGCTGTGTTATAAATATCTAGGAAAAAACAGGGGAGGATTAAATAGAAGATTGCAATACAATTCCTCCCAGTGCCAAGGTAGTCCTGGGAGGTTCAGATAATAATATCTCACATNCGTTATCAATGGCTTCTAGAATCTGATCCTGGAAAGTTAAGTCTATCTGTGCTTGAAAATAAAGTCTTGTATGCAGTGTCTTCAGATAGAATGATCACAAACTCCATACGTAAAGGGAAATCAGCCTTGGCCTATGTTACTTGGAAAATTGAAGAAAAGGNTGTATCAATGGCTTCTAGAATCTGATCCTGGAAAGTTAAGTCTATCTGTGCTTGAAAATAGAGTCTTGTATGCAGTGTCTTCAGATGGAATGATCACAAACTCCATACGTAAAGGGAAATCAGCCTTGGCCTATGTTACTTGGAAAATTGAAGAAAAGGGGGTTTGGAACTTGGGTTATTCAGGTAATTACCTATTCCCTTAGAGCACTCAATGCTTTTTAGACCGGAGCTTCAACTCTTTTGTGATTTTTTCCCCCAGCTCTAAAACTTGAACAAATTCATCCACTTGGATTTTTTTTTTTCTATTTGATTCAGATATTTGTTCCCAGCCTGAGAAATTGCATGCCAACTTCCTGCCAGGAGCANCACTTGGATTTTTTTTTCTATTTGATTCAGATATTTGTTCCCAGCCTGAGAAATTGCATGCCAACTTCCTGCCAGGAGCACCTTTCCACAGCTGTGTTATAAATATCTAGGAAAAAACAGGGGAGGATTAAATAGAAGATTGCAATACAATTCCTCCCAGTGCCAAGGTAGTCCTGGGAGGTTCAGATAATAATATCTCACATTTACAATTTAGATCTTGAGCCCACTGAGCTAGGAGTGGATCCAACTTATTATACCTTCCACAGGGCTGATGGCATTTAAAGACTTGCATGTCTATGTAATGATAATATCTATTACTAATTAAATTATTCTGTATTAGAAAGTATGGTGATTTTTAAATAACTTTATTCTTGGATCACACCTAGGTGACTGGTAAATGTGCTTTGTAATTATTTAGCATATTTTTATCACCTGAGTTTTAGAAGTCAGAAAGTGACGGTGATTCTGCCCAAGGGTTCCTGTTATGCAGAAAACAAGATTGTTCTGATTTTAATGGGTAAGCATGTAGACAATTATCATATGGTTTGACTCATTTATGGAACATAAGAGGAAGATTGGTAGGAGAAGAAAGGGAAGAAGAAAGGGGGGGAGGTAAATAGAAGAGGGAATGAACCATGAGAGACTATGGACTCTGGGAAACAAACTGAGGGCTTCAGAGGGGAGGGGGTTGGGGGAATGGGATAGGCTGGGGATGGGTAGTAAGGAGGGCATGTATTGCATGGTGCACTGGGTGTTATACACAACTAATGAATCATCGAACTTTACANATTGCATTCAAAAACTAGGGATGTACTGTATGGTGACTAACATAATATAACAAAAAAATATTATGAAAAAAATGGGTAAGCATGTAGAGTAGGGCAATTTGTATGAGCTTTTTGGATAGTGCCCTGTAGGTGGTTTTTCCTGAGAGGCAAGTGAGGAGGTCCTGAGTGCAAGAATATGGGCAGAGTACAGTCTACGGAGGCTTCAGCAGCCCTGCCGTCCATCAACTGGGAGATCGGAGCAGGAGAGGATGAGGGCACATGGAAGAGTGTGTGAGCTCTCCAAAGAGGAAAGACAGCTCAAGTGTGGGCACCAAGAGTAGCCTCTTTAGTCTCTTGCCCTTTTCCAGCTTTCGATTAGGGCCAGTCTTGCAAGGACAGCAAAACTGACTTGTTTAGGAAGCTTGTTTGTGGTGAGACCAGGACTGTAGGCCAGCTCTCTTGACTTCTAGACTTGAGTGATGTCGGGAGGTCAGCCTCACTGTTCCACAGAGAAAATGAACCGATCTAATTCCAACACTTCCTCAAGGGGCAATGAATCTTTTGCCTAATCATACAAAGTAAGCCGTCTCTTCTAAAATAGATTGATTGATTCATTCATTCATTCATTCACTCACTGTGTATTTACACAGTTACTGCCCTGGTTACTGGCAATAGCTTTGAACATAAACAATTCAAGTCCCCGTCCTTGTGGGGATGACATTCTGGCAGAGAAACAAAAATAACAAGTAGGCAAATATGTCAATGAAATTATTTCAAATAGAAGGTTATAAAGAAAGTTTAAAAATAAAAAACTGATGGGATAAAGTGGGTAGGAAATAGTAGATGAACATAGTGGTAAAGAGCAGACAATAATTTAGGGATTTCCATTAACTAATAATCAAATGGTAACTTCTGGCAAATGTCTTTAGATTATAAAGACCTCATGAAAAGAAGCCATGCAAATTAAAACAGTAAACTCAGGAGATGGAAACATTAAAGAAAATACTAATTACTACTTTTCTATTGTTTTTTAAAATTACCACTCTTATTATAGAAATAGCACATTTATTGGAAATAATTAGACCATAGAGAAGACTAAGAAGAAAAAGTAAAATATGATAAAAACCACTCTTAAAATTTTGATATTTTTCTTCCAGTTTTGTCTATGCATATGAAGATATAACTTTTACATGTGCTGCTTTGAAACTGGCTTTTCTGGACTTGTGGCATACCATGAACGTCTTTTGCTATTAATTACATAATTACATTATGCATAATTTTTATGTATCCTTGTTGGGTGATATTCCATTGAAAAGTGTACCAAATATATGAAACCAGTTCCCTGTTTTGAACATTTGTTTCTAGTTTTCACTCTTGTAAGCAATGCTTGATGAATAATTTTGTATCTACATCATTGCATGTTTTTTGAAATAATTTCTGTAGAGAAAATATCCTAAGAATGGAATCGCTAGTTCAGAAAGTCTGCAGTTTTACCAACTTTGAATTATATTGCACACATTTTTATGAGAGAGAATTTATCAGTCTATACCAGCAATTGATGAGTGCTCTTTTCCCCACATCTTGGCCAATTCAGAGCAGTACGAAACATAGGAATAGGTGAAAAATGGCACACTGCTGTTTTGTTTTTAAAGATTTATTTTCTTTATTTTAGAGAGAGTACACAAGGAGAAGGGGCAGAGGGAGAGAGAGAGAATCTCAAAACTCTTTGCCAAACACAGTCCGACACAGGGCTTGATCCCACAACCTTGAGATCATGACCTGAGCAGAAATCAAGAGTGAGACGCTTAGCTGACTGAACCACCCAGGTGCCCCAAACCGTTATTTTAATTTGCATTTATCTTATTACTAGTGAGATTTATAGTTTTTAAAATTTTTTACTATTTATATTTCTTCTTTATGACTCATATCTTTTGCTAATTTTTAACACTGAAATGTTCATTTTTTTCCTTAGTAACTTGCAAGACACCTTTATGCCTACTATGTGCCAGGCACTGTTGCAGGATCTGGGGATAGACTGATGAGCAAGAAAATATTGGCTTTAAAAAACCTTTCCTAGTTTATTCTTTGTTTCTTCAGTTTTTGCCAGTAGAATTATTTTTAGAAGTCAAAATATCCTTATTTTTCTGTATGGTTTCATCTTGCAGTGCCGTGTTTAGAAAGCTCTTTGTAACTTCAAGGTTATAAAAACTAGTCAATATATTTTCTGCTGCTATTAATTGAATAATTTATCTTTTCTCCACAGATTTAAAATGCCATCTTTATCATACACTACATTCTTAAATATACATAGGGCTGCTTTGGGATTTTCTACTTGATTTCACCTGATATGTCTATGTTGGCACCAACGTCAAATTACTCTAAGTATTGTGGTTTTATAATGCATTTGGCTATCTGCTAAGGAAAATCTCAATTCATCACTCTTTTTCAAAACATTTTGCATGTTTTTACCACCAGAATTTTATCAAACTCCAAAAAGAAATTCCATGGGATTTTCTGAAGGATCAAGTTACATTTAAAGATTAATTTGCAGAGAACCTGTACAATATTCCTGTAGTAAGAATACAGCCTCTCTGTATTCAATAATTTAAGGAGTTTTTCGTTTGTTTCTTCTTTTCCAATATGGTGGATTTTATTTGTTTTTCTTGTGTAATTTATCTAGTTAACATCTCTAGCACAATGTTGAATAGAGTGGTAAATATGGACGTTCTTGCCTTGTTCACAAACTTTGGGGATAAGCACCGAGCCTTTCTATATTCATTATGAAGTAAGGTTCTATGTGACCCTCAGCAAAGTTTATTTGTTTTCACTAAAAGGAGCTTGCATATTGTTTGGGTCCAGTTTATTTCTATATATTTTATTTCTTTGGTTACTAGTGTGAATAGGATCGTTTTGCCATCATATTTTTTTAACGGATCATAATTGGTTAGTAGGAAACCTGAGTTACCTATTGATTTATTGGTAGCCTTTTAAATGATATATTTTATTACCAGCTGCAACTCAAAATACTAGATCAGTGGTACAGCATGAGAACCAGCCAATCAACACAGATACTGGGTGTGAATGGCTTACACACACTTTGCATGGCATAGCAGCTGAATACCAACGTGGATGTCAGTTCTAATATTTTTTCAGATAAATCTTCTTTTCCCAATATCTTTCATAGGTAAGCAACCATAACATCTATAATTCCTGGCTGTTTGTCTTCCACCTTTACAATATTTTATTTTTATATTTAATTGCATTAACTAGAACTGCAGGAGAATCTTTCATAGAAGTGGTAATGATGGAAATCCTTGTCTTATTACTGATTTTATTAGAAGAATTGGTCAGGGGTAGATTCTTCTGTAAATAACACTAAGGAAAAATCTATTCCATTCTATTTTATTAATAGTTTTTTTAAAAAATCAGAAATTGATAGTGAATTTTATCACACACTCTACCTCCACCCTTTATCAAGATGTTTATATGGGTTGTCTCCTTTGCCCTATTAATATAAATTCTATGAATCCATGTCCAAGTTGAACCATCATGGCATTCCCGGAATTGAGCCTCCTTGGTCATGATGCATACCCTTGTGTTATACATCAGTTATTTATTCATGTTTTATTTAGTAGTTTTGTATCTAATAGGCATAAGTTTATTGCTTATAGGTGTTTTTTTTTCTTGTGCTTTGACAGGTTTTGGTAAAAGACTGTCTTCATTTCGCACATGAATTGATACATTTCCATCTTTTCATGCTTGGAAAAGTATAAAAAAGCCCTAAACAACATTATGGGCTTTTTGTGGAGATCACGTTTTAAAATTATTTTCAATTTTTTAAAACAGTTTTGGTCTGCTCAGGTTTTCTAACTGTTCTTCAGTAAGATTTTAGAATTCATATATTCTTAGAAAATAATCAATTTCATTGAGATTTTTCAATGTGGTAGAATAGAGTAACATAGTTCTTTTATAATTTTCAAAATAATCATATCTGTTGCTACATATGCTTTCTTGTCATTAATGTTTTTCATTTTTTCCCTCTTTTATCCTCAAACTAATCAGAGGTTGATTTATTTTATTGATCTTTTCAAAGAGCCCACACTTGGTTAGTAATAGCAGACATATTTTGAGTATTCACTGGCTGTTGGAGATTTCATGAAAATAGCTTTACACATATAGGGCGCCTGGGTGGCTAAGTGGGTTAAGTGTCTGCCTGCGGCTCAGGTCATGATCCCAGGGTCCTGGGATCGAGCCCTGCATTGGGCTCCCTGCTCAGCAGGAAGTCTGCTNTGTCTGCCTGCGGCTCAGGTCATGATCCCAGGGTCCTGGGATCGAGCCCTGCATTGGGCTCCCTGCTCAGCAGGAAGTCTGCTTCTCCCTCTCCCTCTGCTTGCAGCTCCCTCTGCTTGTGCTCTCTCTCTCAAACAAATAAATAAAATCTTAAAACACACACACACAAAGAACTTTATATATATATTATCTCACTTAATCCCCCAACAACTTTCTGGTTTTCATCACAGCACAGATAAGAACACAGAGACTCTGAGAGTTTGAGTAGTACTTGAACTGAGGCTCCGTAGTTAGTATGGGTCAGGCAGATGCTGAGCCCCGTCTGTCTGACTCAAAAGAACGTCCTTTTTAGCCTTTCATTTATCACTTTTAGGAAAACCAATTTCTCAACTTCTATTTTTATCTTTATTACTTCCCCCCCCTACTGTGCTTAACATTGGGGATGGTGGTCTTGTTATCAGTAATCTACACATAGACCGTAAGTCCGATTTGAGTCTTGCACTTCATGATACGTATAGAAAATAAGTTTTGTGTAGCACTTTGGGAAAACAGGGTGAGGCTGCTCAAGACCAACCACTGAGAACTTGGAGGACTCAGCTGGTCCCACACCCAGCCTGACTGCTCAGGGGACTGAGAAGACCGTCCTGTACTGCTGGACTCCAGCTGGGTAGGAGATGTTTTCCTCTTCTTTATTTGTTTATTTTATTTCAAGGTGGTCATAACCGAAAAGAGAAAGGTGTTGATTTTTAAATGTATTTTTTAACACTTTTATTGAATTGCAGCCAGAGAATATGTTCTATTTGATTTTTGCTTCAGGAAATTTATTTTCATCATCGACCAATATGTGATCACTTTTGGGGTCAATAATTCATGAGCACTGACGCAGAAGCTATATTCCCTGTCCATCCTAACCATGGGGTTCTAAGTTGAATGTATTTCTATTAAATCAATCCACTTCTAGACTTACTATTCAAATCCCCTACGTCTGTAAGTGCTATTTACCTTCATCTGTCAGGAAGTGAAGGAAGCATTGTAGTATGTCTGTCAATTCCTACTTTTAATTCAATTAGTTTTGCTTTATGTATTTTGATACTTTTTCATTTGGGGCCTATAATTCAGTACTATGATATCTTTATTTTACATTATAAACTGTATAAAATAAAATGATCCTCTTTGTCCCATTCAGTATCTTACTTTGAATTCTTCATCTATGATACTGATATTACAACCTCTGAATTACATTTTCCTTGTATTACCACTCTATCTTTAGCTTATCTTTTATTTTTAACTTTCGTGAGTTGTCTTTTCTTTGAACGGCATGGAGAAGGCTTTTATTTTTAATGCACTTTATTCTCTGTCTTAAGAGATTTAGCTCTTAGGAAAGACCATCTCTTTCCTGAGAAATATCTTACATTAATTTGCNTCTTTGAACGGCAGGGAGAAGGCTTTTATTTTTAATGCACTTTATTCTCTGTCTTAAGAGATTTAGCTCTTAGGAAAGACCATCTCTTTCCTGAGAAATATCTTACATTAATTTGCATTATTAGATGGATAGATGTGATGGTTGCTGAGACTTTCCCCAATGGCTATACTTTCAGGACAGGCATAAATAAAGTGGCAAGTTACATGAATTGTGCTGGTGACTCTGAGATGAGGAGGTTTGGGTAGACAGGCGTCAGGTAGAAGTGGTAGGCAGTCTTTGATATACCAATACCAGTGACCCCGCCTCCTGGTTCACACCCTGTATAAACCCCTTTCCTATAATGTAGGCTGGATCCAGTGATGGCTTTTTTTTTTTTAAGATTTTTATTTATTTATTTGACAGAGATAGAGACAGCCAGTGAGAGAGGGAACACAANACACCCTGTAGAAACCCCTTTCCTATAATGTAGGCTGGATCCAGTGATGTTTTTTTTTTTTTTTAAGATTTTTATTTATTTATTTGACAGAGATAGAGACAGCCAGCGAGAGAGGGAACACAAGCAGGGGGAGTGGGAGAAGAAGAAGCAGGCTCATAGCAGAGGAGCCTGATGTGGGGCTCGATCCCAGAACGCCGGGATCACGCCCCGAGCCGAAGGCAGACGCTTAACCACTGGTGCCACCCAGGCGCCCCCCAGTGATGGCTTTTAATAGAATGTGGTAAAAATGATGGGATGTCACTTCTGAGATTTGATCATAAAGAAACTGTGGATTCCGTGTTGCGTGCCCTCTCTTGCTCTCTTGCTCTCTTGCTGGCTTGCTTTGAGGAAAGCCAGCCCCATGTCATGAGCTGCCATGGAGAGGGCCCCATGGCACAGCGTTTGAGGAACTCTACCCTGCCAGCAAGTGCTTGAGTGAGCTTGAAAGCAAATTCCTCCCCATACAAGCCTTCAGATGGGACTGCAGAGCCAGCCAACACCTTGATTTCAGCCTTGTGAGACACTGAACCAGAGACCCCATCCCAGACCCACGGAGACTGGGAGATCCTAAGTGTTTTCTGCTGTAAGCTGCTAAGTTTTGGACTAATTTGTGATTCAACAGTAGATAACTAATGTAATAGGTGGTGAGACTTCTTGAACATCTGTTAGCCCTTTCTATTTGGTTTGTACGGACAAGCACTAGGACAGGTGCCTGAGTTCTGTTGTTATAGAGAAATCGATCAAGAAAGACTGGTTTAATAAACAAAATGGGCAAAGTGAAGGTTAGAGCCTTTTGGTGATACACACACACACACACACACACACACACACACACACCTGATTTGCATAATGTCAACCTTTTGTAAGTTGTTCCAAAGGGATAGAATATAATTTTAGAAATGCAAAATATTAGTGTGATCCACGGAAATGTAAAGTATCTCATGGCAGAGATGAGTATTGGGGATGGAGGGGGGAGGCAGCCAGCACTTACAAGAGGGAAGGCCCTTCTGTTCAGTCCCATGGGGTTTCTGTTACCATGCAGATTCTCATTGCATATCCTTGTATTATTTCAGTGTATTGGATTCATTTCCCCTTTTGCTTTATTTTATTTGGGACTAAAAATTGACAAAGTTATGGCAAAAATAGAGGACCACTTTGAAAGTGTAAGAAGATGGGTATATAATCAAAAATGAAAATACGAAGGCACTTAGAGTCTTCATTGCCCATGAATCTTATTTGGCCTATTTATTAGAGAAAAGCAGTTTGAATGATAATGTGTAAAAAGCATGAAAAATGATTTCCGCCTTTAAAACCCCACAGGGCTAACAAAGCAGGATTCAGGAGGAAGAGTCACCCAAGGAAGTGGAGGATTTACTCACAATAAGGGTGGTGAACCAGAGTTTAAAAATGCATGTCACTTAGCCTAATGACCATTTAAGCAAAGTCTTAACACTGGAACAAGAAAAAGGAAAGTGCGGTGATCTCTTGCAGAATGGGGCTGTTCACGGGTGGGTCATATAGGAACTTAAATGACAAAAAATGGGGGAGGGGTGGTGCCATGGCTAGAATAGACACAAAAGCAATAAAAGTATGCAGGGATATTCAGAAGAAATAGAGAAGGATACTACACAGCACAGAAAGCCTTTCCATGAACGAAATCGGATTGACTTTGGAGAAAACATGTCACCAAGAGTATACATTTTCCAGAGTTAAAACCAACTCCAGGAATGAAGGCTGCACAAGATACACTCGGGCTTCAGGCTAACGTAGTGGGAAATTGCAAATAGAAACTGTTGTCTGTTGATCCCTCAGAAGGTCCCTGGTAATGTAAAGGCATTAGTTAGGCACATGTATTTTCAACGTATACTGAATTCACAGGTTGCAAGGCTTTCTTGAAAAGGACATTGATGTAATTTGCGGCGTGTCTGGACAATTATAAACCTTTCCTTCAAGGAGTTCATACCTGGCCATGAAGGACAGTGCTCAAGGGAGGACTTCTACAGTAAGAACCCAGTTCTTGGCATGCAGGGGTCCTCACTGTGCTTTAGGCCATAAAGATCATCTTCCAGTCCACAGTATAAGAACTAGGGGGAAAAATCTAGGTTGTATACGTATTTTGAAAACAATTACTTCATCTCTCAGAGATAGGAATTATTATCCCGATTTTACAGCAGAGGAAATCAAGGCACTGATAAGGAAGTCATTTGCCCAAGATTACACAGCTAGTGACTGATGGTGCTGGATTCAGAGGCCTGGGGTGTGAAATCAAACCCACGTACTTGATCTCTCCATCCTGATGTTCTCTCTACCTCTCTGCCCATACCCACCTCTCAGAGATTTAGTGGGTGCTCATTGCTCGTGATGGGAGCGAACTCTTCCGAATGGGGCTGGAATCTCCAGCATATTTAATATGTGTTATTTGTGTCTTCCTAACTGGATCACAGGCCTCTTGAAAGTCTTGTCTCTTGTTTTTTTCCCCCTCTCCCATACTTGTATATATTTCATTTTACTTTACTTTTTCCTATATATTTTAATGTGGAATACATGCCCCCACCTCATCAACTGTTTGGCTCCTTGACTACACATGCGTTCCGGTGTTCTTTTTCGTCAGTGGCTGCGGATGATGTCAGGCCTTTGTTAGTTTGAAGGCTGCTACTGAGCCAGTCCGCTGATATTTACAAGACAGTTTACAAGAACCCCGGAAGATTCGGTGGCTTCTGCTCAAACATAGGGAACCCTGCACAAGAACTCTGGTGCACGCTCTAGGACTTGGAAAGCACATCGTTGGAGCCCTTATTTGTTGTAAGGATTGTAGAGAACTTGAAATCGTCCACTGAAATTTGTGGAACGAATAAATGAACACATAAAATCCTGAATGTGTGAATGTTTAGAAAGTTGAAACATAGAAGGAAACTTTGTTTTTCTTCCTGTCTTAACTTTTGCGTGCTGGTAAGAACAGAGGCAGGGAAGAGAGACAGAGGGAAGAGAGAATTCTTTTGCACCCAGGGCTTGCTTAATAATTTTTGACTGATGTGCCCTGCAGAATAAAAAAGGAGAATGTATTTTATCCGTTCAGCTCACAACGATCAAGGTCTTACTATGTGTGAAGTTTATATAACTTACATAGCACAGTAATCCACTGGTTCTCAAGTCTGGCTGCACACTGGAATCCTGTGAGAAAAAGGAAAATTATTGACACCTGGCATCCAGCCCCGGGGATGGAGTGTGGAGTGTGACAGGGACAAAGGGGTTTTAAAAGTTCCTCAGGTGATTCTAATGTGTAGCTAACTTTGAGAAGCCGCATGTGACTCCTTTTGTCCAGGGTTGTCAAACTCTTTCTGTAAAAGGCCAGCTAGTAAGTATTTTAGTTTTCTCTGACCATATGGTCTCTGTTGCATTACTCAACCTTGCTGTCGTGGCACTAACACAGCCATAGATAACATGTAAGTGAATGAGGGTAGCTGTGTTCCAATAAAACTTTATTTAGGGACACTGAAATTTGAATGCCATAAAATTTTCACATGTCACAAAATACTATGGTTGTTCTGATTTTTTTTTCTCAACCATTTAAAAAATATAGGTTGCAGGCCGTACAGAAAAACAGGCACCTGGCTGGATTTGGCCATAGTTTGCAGGCTCCTGCTTGCTTGTTTCCTCCCTCCCTCCCTCTTTCTTTCTTTCTTTCTTTCTTTCTTTCTTTCTTTCTTTCTTTCTTATTTATTTGAGAGAGAGAGATAGTGAGAGAGAACATGAGCAGGGGGAGGGGAAGAGGGAGAGGGAGAAGCAGACTCCCCACTGAGCAGGGAGCTGGATGCGATGTGGGGCTGGATCCCAGAACCCTGGGATCATAACCTGAGCTGAAGGCAGATGCTTAACCACCTGAGCCACCCAGGCGCCCCAGACTCCTGCTTTCATCTATATAACTCCAAGGAGGCAGATATGACTCTTATTCTCATTGTTACAGCTGAGGAAAGTGTGACAAGATCCGACATCTGCTAGTGGTCGAGTCAGGATTTTTTTTTTTTAAGATTTTATTTATTTATTTGACAGAGAGAGAGAGCAGCCAGCGAGAGAGGGAACACAGGCAGGGGGAGTAGGAGAGGAAGAAGCAGGCTCCCAGCCGAGGAGCCTGATGTGGGGCTCGATCCCAGAACGCCGGGATCACGCCCTGAGCCGAAGGCAGATGCTTAACAACTGAGCCACCCAGGCACCCCTCGAGTCAGGATTTGACCATGATGTTAAGCTTCTCTTTTAGAAATAATCAACATTTATCCCCAAATGACACTTTTGGCTGTATTTGGGATTAGCTATGAGGATAAGTGATGTGGGGAAAACTCTCCTTCCAAGCCCTATCATTTACAAAATAAATCGCCAACAAATTAAAACTAAAGCAGTACCTCGTTTCAATTAAAAAAAAATTTTTTTTAAACATTGCTCACTCTCTCCTTCCCACATTGTGGGGCAGTCCTGGCCTTTTACATGTTCGTTGAGGGATTTATTCAATTTAATTGAAGTTACAGTTTTTCCTTGTTCCTCATGTACCAACAAATCAAGCAAATAGTGTTAAAATATTATGGTCAATTATACATATAAATCTTGCAGAGTTAATGAACATATTCTGTAGATTGCGAAACAGACTGGACACTTATCTTACTCTTTAAGATAAAATACCACATCTATATAATGCATTGCTAAGCTTTCTTCTTCCTACACATTTTGCCTAGAATCCCATTTTCCATTAAATAATAATCACTGTAATTAATAGGCTGGTTATTTTATCTCCCTAATCTGGTTACGGTAATTTATCAAAGGCAGGTAAAGGGGTACTAGAGAAGTAGGGCACCCTGCTTTTTATAAGAAGGTAACGGATATAAAATGTAATAATTCTCTAGGGGAACAAACCTAAGAAGACGTGACTTCTTATAATTCGCTGCAGGAAAATACACAGAATATTTACCATTATTTTAAGGGCGTTTGATCAGTTTAACTTAACACTTCTCCCAGCTAGCGATTGCGGCTATGTGGACAGGTGACTTGAATGTTTTCTGCAAATCTTCCAAAGGGCCCTGGGACGATCAGCAGGATTCCTTCCTGGCTCTGTATCCTGCCTTCCTCAGGACCGCCCAGCTGCAATGTGCGACACTCCCAGGTGCTGCTGAGGACGATTCGGAGCCGGGATGCTCTTGAGAGGGACTTAGGGCCCTTCACCTCACCTTGCATCTCCGGGGACGGTTCGTTACCAACCTCTTCCACCCTGATGCTCTGGCATGACAATTGATTCTGGCAGGAAAAAAGGAGGAGGATGAAGGGGACCCGACAGGTAGGTAAGGGACTGGGCTCCTGTACGAGGTCTGTGGCAGTTCTAGAGTTGAGCCAATCCGCCTGACCCTTCATGCTAAGGCAGCCCCCTCCTTTGCATGCACACCTGTCCTGCCTGACCCGTAGGGCTCTCCCAAGGCTCGGACGAGATATACCATGCATTATTTAACGTCAGTGGCCAAGGCTGGATGGGCGCATAGTTTTAGTGTATTGAGTTTAAAGAATGAACTTGGGAGCCAGGCAGGCCTGGATTCAAATCTCAGCGACATTCCCCCTGAGCTGACAACCTTGAGGATGTTCCAAAACCTCTGACTACCTCAGTTCCTCATGGATAAAATAAGGCTCATAAGCTTGTTGTGAGCGTTAAATCAGAAAATGCTTCAGAATCGTACCCAGACTTGGGGTGAGTCCTAGAAAAATGATATTAATCCCCCCCGTTCTCTTCCTCATCTTTCCCATTCTTTCTTTTCAATAGGCTTTAATGATTAATGTGGGACGAGGAACTGCCCGCCTTTCTCTGCAGCCACCCAGGCCTTTGGAATGTTCATTCGGAAGGCGAGGAAAAGAGTAACGAGAAAAAAGAAAAGCCCCAAAGAAACAAATTCTGATCGTGTCATTATCATCCTCGTCCCTTCTGTGGCTTCTCATCGTTCGTTTTCAGGATAAGGAGCACAAAGTTTTTTGCCACTGCCTTCATGGCCCTGTGTGGTATGGTCCCTCCCACAATGCCAGCCTTTTGTGTCACCAAGCTCGGTCACTATTCATTTCTATGCCTGCCTGCTCTGCCACTTTAAATCAACACTCATTTGTTATCTCACAATTGGGTAGGTCCAAGTTCAGGCGCAGCGTGACTGGCTTCTCTGCTCAGGATATCACAAGGCCGACTCCTCTTGTTGGCTAAACTGAGATCTCGTCTGGAGGCTCTGAGGAAAAATCCACTTTCTAAGCAGTATGGGTTGTCTCTCTTCTCCCCCTCCCCCGAATTCAGAATCATAGAATGTGACCAAATACCACAAATTAGACCCAAACCCAAACCCAGTCCCTCAGAATGTGGCCTTAGTTGGACATGGGGTCTTTACAGAGTTAAAATAAAGTTATAATCCTATATGACTGGTGTCCTTGTAAAAAGAAGAAATGATATCACAGAGACAGACATGTTAGAGGGAGGAAGATGAGACAAAGGTGGGAGACAAAGGCCATCAATAAGCCAAGAAGAGAGAACTGGAGCAGAACTGTCCTTCACAGCCTTCAGAAGGAACCAACCCTGCCCATGCCTCCATCCTGGACTTCCAGCCTTCTGAAATGTGAGACGTTAAATGCCAACGTTATGGAGACCCTAGGAAATGAACACGCAAGCTCGTTGTTGCTGTTGGCGGAATTCAGTTTCTTCCCTGTGTAGGACTGAGGCCCCATTTCCTGGCAGGCTGCCAACCGGGGCTGCTCTCAGCTACATGCGGTCATCCACATTCCTTGTTGTGTGGCCGCCTTCATCCTCAAGACAGAAATGGTGCATTGAATTCTGCTCATGATTTGAATCTCTGCCTCTGTCTCTGAGTTCTAGACTCAGATTTAAAAGGCTCATGTAATTAGATCAGATCGGCTTAGGTAGTCTTTCTTTCTAAAAGTTAACTGTATTATATAATCTATAACCTAATTATGGGAGAAAATCCATCGTATTCACAGTCTCAGAAATTATGCTGGGTGTGTATACCCAGGGGATGATGACCTTGGGGCCTCTTAGGATTCTGCTGACTGGGGGTCCAATTTCTGGAATTCGCCCTGCTTCCTCCTCCCCCAGCACATTGTGCCTGCCGTTTCCTCTCTAGGAATACTCTTCATTGCACCCCGTCCTCCCATGACTGACCTTTAACTCATACTTCTGATCATAGTATGTTTGTTTGTTTGCACGGATACATAACATTTTCTTCTGAAGAACTACTCACAGTGATCATTTTACCTTTTTGTTTTTAAGTAGCTATTTGGTTCATTTCTCTCGCATTCACCCTGTAGTCTTGAGAGCAGGAGCTGTGCTGTTTCTGGTCATCATTGTATGGTGCTAAGCCAGCGCCTCACAGGCAATACAATATCCATTGAATGAACGAATAAATGATAAAAATACCCTCCCCCTTATTCTTCCAATCTCTTGCACAGGTTGAGACAATCAGTGACCCCAACTTGGGATATGGGGGGAATTTTTTTTTCAGGGCATTGTAGGGGATTCCTGAGTAAGAATTTGATATGGACCAAATGGCCCCCTGCTTTAATTATCAACCTGATGCCTGAACATTTTATGTTAATTTTCAGAGTCTAGATGATGAGAGTATAAAGGCCAATATTTTTAAATGCCACCATCATTGTCCCTGACAACTTAATCTAGAACGACTTATGCCACTTCCAGTGGCCTTGAAGGAACATGATAAAGGGCGGGTCTTCTCAATGAAAGCAGAGACAAAGGAAGAATGCACCCTATCTGGAATCCTATCTGGGGTGGACATCACAGCGTGGGTTTGGGGTAGCCAGGAAGGCATTTGGGTGGTCTAGTTGTGAGTCAGAAAGAAGGTGCTGCCTTCCAGCTCTGTTTAAGTGCCAGATGGACTCTAGTTGGTCTGCTGAAATCCATTAATGGGTTAAACCATGATGAGACAACAGCTTGTGTTGATGTGCCTTTCTATCCAGGTTGGCTATTTGGTGGGTGCGCGGGGCAGTGGGGGAGATGAAGATGATGGGGAAACGTTTCTCTTCTCTGAAACATCAGAACAGTTCCCTTAATGGCCACTTATGTTGGGGTTCCAAGGTTTTCATTCAAAATGATCATAAAAAGACACCTTAAACCCACAGGGAAAGCCCATTCACGTAGAGCAGCTTTGAGCCAAGCCTCTGGAGTCACCAAGCTGAAAAGAACCTGATTAATGACAGCACCTGAGATAAGTGGCACTTTAACCAACCTTAACTGTTGATGTATGATGACATAATGTCCCCTCCAATTAATGACAAGGATATAAAACACCTGTATTTAGCAGAGCAGATGCTGCTTTTATGGTTAGATGCGCAGATGAAATTGACTTCTAAAGGACCATCTATAACTTACCTCCCTATTATTTGTTTCTGTATTTGTTTCATTATGTGTGTTATAGGTGGAGGAGGAAATTTAACCTTAGAATCTACACCTGTGCGGCAAAAGGGCACAAGCTCTACTGTAATTTACCTCCCAACTTGCAGCCCATGATTGAGCAGGTTGGCACTGGTGATCTGCCTCATTTACTGAGGGTCTTTCATGCTGTGTGAACCCCAGGTTTATACATAGACATATATAAAGATGAGCAATCCTTTAATGAATCATCCAATCAATCAATATACAGAAGCCACCTGTTTAAATCCTCTATAAGATAAACAAGGTATATGTAGTTTTTAAAATAAAAACGGTTATTGCATACTAAATATATGCAAGATGCCGTTTAGGTTTTTTCGGCTTACTGAAGACTTCTTTAAGGGTTGTGATTTATCAGGGAAAGCAAGGCATATACACATGATCATAAATGCTAACTCTCAGGGAGGGCTACTGTGATACTGTGATTTATAGTAACAAATATATATTTGTGCCCTCCTTAGTACCCATCACAAAGAGGGCACATATTGCATGGTGCACTGAGTGTTATATGCAAATAATGAATCATGGAACATTGCATCAAAAACTGGGGATGTACTGTATGGTGACTACTACAACAAAATAAAAATTATAAAAAAAAGGAATATAAAATAAAAAAATATATATATATCTTTGGTCTTCCTCCCCATTTCTGGCACAGAGCTCCTAAAACCCCTGGTATTTCCTAAGTGAAAGAGTTACCAAGGTGTCTTTTGTTGTGTTCGTGAAGTAACTTCTCAAAAGACTTAGGTTTCATAAGGATGGGGGCTGGTTGTCAGGGGGGCAATCATGTCCTGAGAGGGTTGGAACTTTGAGTCCACCACCCTCCCCGCCCTGCCCCAACCTTAGAGGAGGGGAGGCTGAAGGTTGAATCAATCTCCAATGGCCCATGACTTAATCGATCACGCCTGTACAATGAAGCCTCCATAAAACCCATGAGGATGGGGTTCAGAGGGCTTCTGGGTTGGGGAACACATGGAGATTCTGGGAGAATGGCCCCTAGAGAGGGCTTCAAAGCTCTGCGCCCCTTCCCCATACTTTGCCCTGAGCATCTCTTCAATCTGGTTCTTCCTGAGTTAGGTCCTTTTATAATAAACTGGTGATCTGTAGCAAAAATATTTCTCTGAGATCTGTGAGCCATTCTAGCAAATTAACTGAGGCTGAGGAGGAGGTGGTGGGAAACATCAGTCTGTAGCCAGTCAGTCAGAAGCACAGGTGACAACCTGGACTTGCAATGGGCATCTGAAGTGGGGTGTGGGGCAGTCTCGTGGGCCTGAGACCTTCATCTGTGGGATCTGAAATCTCCAGGTTGGTAGTGTCAGAATTAAGTTAAATTGCAGGGTCCCCAGCTGGTGTTGGAGACTGGCTTGTTGGATGTGTGGGGGAAACCTACACACCCACACATTGGCATTGGATCCAGAACCCTTTTTAGCTACCAATAATGGACATTCTATGAGTTCAGAGAAAGGAGCGTGCCATGGGCTGAGGTTGGCTGGAGAAAGCTGTGTGGAAGAGGTGGGTTGGGAGAAGGAACTACGTAAATAGGTGGGGAAGAGAGAGGACAGGTCAGATGGGAGATTATGCTTTTGAAGGAAGGTAAAGGAATACACAGATCAAGCCAGGGTCTGGAGCCAACAAGAAAACAGCAAGTACAAAAGGTACATTGGACAAGCTATAGCTCGAGATCAAAAAGATAGAGTCAAGATCCTGAATGGTGTTGAAGACCAATTTAACTTCTTCCACATGATGATTTGGGAACCTAAGGGAAAATAATGGGGAATCTTCTATCTTCTATCTCAACTTGAAGTATTTTATGTTACTGACTATGTTATTTGGGTGAGTGCTGACCTTGGAATTGGGAGACTCTAAACAGGTGTTTAAAAGGCATTGTGGGTTGAGACTGCCCGTCTTGTTGAATGCAGGAGAAAATGTAAGAATAGCAGTATAAATTGGAGAAATGGCTTCATGAGTGGTGTGGTCTCCCCAGGAGACCCTAGGCAAGAAATTGGGCCATTGGTGTGGCTGTCAAACACAGAGGTTAATAGGAGAAAGAACAGGAAAACAAGGGTGAATTTCAGTTTTGGGGACCACGAAATTCATGGTCCCTCTTTGTTTCTTCTCCAATTTCTCTTCACTACCCAAAGAAGAGTTTTTCTGAACCGGTCCAGTTTTAGGACATTGAAGCGGTCACTGCCTAGAGGTCTCAGTGCCCTTGTTATGTGGAGTTAGGGTCCTAGCATGCATGGGTATGGGCTCCTCTTGATCTCTCTTGGGTTCCTGAGACCAGAGAGGACACCAGATCTTGGGTTACTGCCTAGGGGGGAAGGCCCATCAGCAGCCCCTTCTCTGCATCTCCAGGTCATTGCCAGGATGTGGGCAGCTTCCTTCCCTCCTCACTTGTTGGGACAGGTGGCCTTCACCAGTTCTGCTTTCATTGTGAGGGCAAACGTTCTGCCTCTTTCACTTTCTCTTGTTTGCCATTAAGAATGGCAGGTGCAGCCATTCTCACATCTCAGGGTGGTCTCTGGGATGGCAGCAGCAGAATAGACATCTTGGCTGACAATCTGAGGTCACGCTTTTCTTAATAAATTTGGAGATGGAATGTAAATCCCATGAGAACAGGACTTTATTTTGTCCATTGCTGTATCCCTAGCACCTGTGCCCTACCCGCAGGGAGTGTTTAATATACATTCGTGGAATGTGTCGCTTAGCCTTGCTTTCTTTTCTGCACACATATTTTCTTTAAGGACCCAGATGGTTGATTGAGAGCAACATCACCTGTTTGGGGGCCCATTCCCCAGACTTCCATACCTGTTTACAGCTATAAAATGGGCCACTTCATTTTAATATACCCAATAGTAGCCACTAACATTTGCAGTGAGTTTACTTCTCCTGAAGGAGCCTTCTATGGGGTTAGTAAAGCCTCCCAAAGATGGTTTTCGGTTTTCTATGCCTGTTATCTCAAGATTCCAGTCTGAGAAGTGAATCAGCTGAGACCACATGGAACCCATTCTCACTTCTTCTTTGTAAAAGGAAAAGGTACCCTTCCTTCTCTTCAAGATTATTTTTCTCCACCCCACACTCTCTTATCAAAGGAGGACCAGACTCACATTTTATACATTATTCTTCTCCATCACCTGGTATTTTCCACCTCTTACTATCAACAGGTTACTTCAAGTTATAGACATATTTATCAATCTTCAAACAAATCTGTCTTCATCTCTGTGTCCCAGTTGTTGCCAATGACCATCTCTCCTTTCCCTCATAGCCTAGTTCTTGGGTAAAACAAATATACACATTTATAGCCTCTACTCCCTCTCTTCCCTCTGTGGTTCCCTAACACCTTCTTGGGTGGCTGGCTCAGGACTGAGCCTGTGCTTTCTGGTCTCTCACATATTATTAAGGGCCCTTTGTGCTGAAACAGGTCCCTGGCAAACTGTGTTGGTTCATTTTTGGTGACGATCAGCCATTGAATGGGATTCTAGGAATCCTTATACCTATCCACTAATTTTATATTAAAATGATACTGGAAGAATGGAAGCCATGTACAATTTTCTTGTTTGTCCTGATACTTGTATTTTTTATGGAAGCCTTTTACTTGTGGAAGAAGGGAAAACCATGGTTCCATGCTCCCTTATGTAATCTTATCAAGAATTTAAGACCAAGGAGTGTAAAGGAGGGGATGGGTAGGTAATGGAAGATTCTCTGTGCCCCATCAGTTCTCCAAGAATCATAGCCTAGAACTACACTCTATGGAAGAGAAGAGACCTCAGGGGCCACCACGTTGGGTGAGGCAAATAGGCCAGGGGGTTGGATGTGGGCAGAGAGAAGAAGTGTAGTGTGATGGTCAAAGCCATATTTTCTAGAATCTGATTTCCTGGATTTAAATCCTAGCTCTGCCCCTTAAGAACCAGTTGCTTTCTCTCTCAATGCTCCAGTTTCCTCAACTGCAGACTGGAACAATAATAACTGTCGTGAGTATTAAATGAGTTCATATTTGCAAAGGACTTGGCACAGTACCCGGCAGATAATATACAGGTATAAAGTGTTGCTTTTTATTATTCATTAATCAGATATTGACCATGCGCTGCATGCCCAAACCTGTACTGAGTGCTGACATTATAACATGATGAAGTCATAGAAACAGAAGTCATAATACAGTGTGCATAAGTGACTGGGGGAATGCAGAGTCAAGGTTCCAATGGGGGCTGGGATCTCCTTACCACCAGCACCCAATTCCACATAACCTTGACAAGGAGAGCTGTGTGCCCCATTTCCCCAAGTGTTGGAACAAGGGGAATGCACCCAGGTGCGTGGGCATGTCTGCAGACACTCCTGCTCACACATTGAGGAAAGGAGAATGTGAACTACGGTAGCAATCAGCGGCATGCTTTTATAAGAATTGGAATGTGCGTGGCTTGGCCAATGGAAATAATGACCTTTTTGCCTGAAACCATAAGCTTCTTTGTCCTTCTTCTTTGTCATGGATTTGTTTAGTCTTCAAAATAGCATTCAGGAATGAGTTTATTATTTCTGAGAGAAGAGCAGTAATTACTTGACCAAAAAGAGGTGTGACTTCCATGTGAGCCAAACTTTAGTTTAGTTGGAAGTGAGATACTCTGCTGTTTGCCTGTTGTGTTTGTTTGGGTATTTGTTTACTCACTTATTTATTTTTAATGGCAAAAATATATGAAAGTTGTCTCCTAAGCAGAAAATAAAAACAAAAGCCCATTCTCAGACATTTGTGCTCATAACAGAATTTTTGGTCTGTGAATCGGGTCCTGAGAGATTAAAGACAGCTGGTGCATACCACAGCAGCCGAGAAGGAGCGTGTTTCTGGGTAAGTGTGTTGAATGAAATCTAAACAATGCTAACTGGTCACAGACACTAATTAAGGAGCATGCCAGTAGCTGTGGGCTGCTCCAAATGAAACACTATCTTTTTTTCACTTTGTTGACATAGAGATACAAATAAGGTTCTGGAAAGATTGAAAAGAAGAGTGTGGGCATTGTAATCTTGTCTTCCTGGCAAATTTGCCAGAATCAGATAACACTGAGAAGGAACTGGTTCAAAGCCACCAAGAGACAGTGTTAAATGAGGGCTACATTGTTTTTTCCTTAAGGAAAAAAAAAAAAAGTCGTGAAGCTCAAATCCCTTAAATCCTCAATTCTCTGCCATCATAATTTTATATACTAATTAGAAAGCAAATCGTTCCACTGAGAATTGTTTGCCATGTTTTATGTAGTTTTGAGGATGACTGTTAAAAAGGACACTTAAAAAATCGAGAATAAGATAAATTCCTGCAAGTGACTTTATAAGCTAGGGAGAAGAATTTAAGAAAAAAAAATTTTTTAAATATTATCCATTTTCAAAACACCGTAGGCAAGTTCCTCATTTCAGAGTCAAGAGGTGTCCTTGAAGGATGAGGAGAGAGCTGTTCTCCTGGTCAGTTGGGGGAGGGTGTTTTGGCCTCTTACAGTATGTTTGCCTTTGCAGGAGCCCCTGGGAGAGACCCGTGAGTCAGGGAAGCAGAGTAAGCCAAGATGGAGTGGAGACAACTGAAATGAATATGCCATCTTCAAAACCGTGGAGCTCTCCTTTTAGGAAGACATCGCTGCTGTCCTCTGGGATTCTGAGGAGAGAATAAGACCTATTTGATACAAAGCTATTTCAAGTTAAAAGGATGAGAAACAGGGATGATATGTATCTTTGCACCTAAAGCTATCTTCCAATCATGAAATAGGACCTTGGTTTTGCAGTGATGGTTAGGAAGACAGTACTCCATCTAGAATGGAGAATTTCACCTTTATGTAGACACCTGTAAATAGGTAGATGAATCTGGGGGGAGTTTTATGTAAAGTATAAAGCAAATAAGAAAGGGACCCTGGCTTGAAATTTTGGACCACATCTCAACTCACTTACTCCTAAAAAGGGGGGGGGGCTAAATAAAGGAAAGATGTCGGTTATCAGAAAAATAACAGGCTAAATTGCTTTATTCCAACCTTGGGGCTTATAATTTTAAAAACCCCACATATGTAGAGAAAAAATGTATTCCACGTTAAGTAGCAAAATCTACATCTTAATTAATGGAAGGTCGTCATATTTAGTAACATAGCTAAGAGCCTTTGAAGCACATGATATTAAAGCCTAAGTAAATTAAGCTAGTCAAAAGGCAAGATTTTATCGGTTAAGTTTGTTTGTTTTAATTGCAAGTAACCGACACTGACTTGTGTCGACACAAGCAAGGAAAATTAAAAATAATTTATTGGAAGATTATGGAGAGCTTACTGACTCTAAGAAAAAGTGAAGATGGGGCAGTATCATATTTACAGAAAACTCTCCAACAATTCATGGTCTCAAAAAAGACATTCATCACGAAATACGCTGGTGAACCAGCTTCAACCATTTTTCATACTTGGTTCACTGCCCTCTAGATTCAAGTTCCCAGGAAGTCTGATTGGCTAAGCTTGTGTCTAGTCCCACCTCTTGGCCAGGCGAGGCTGTGACGCTTTGATTGACAGAGCTACGAAGACTGGCTGCATGGGGGGTGGGGTGGTTCTCACAGAAAAATGAGGACACTCTTAGCGGGACAAGAGGGGAGGAACGCTGGCAGGCAGAAATAACAGATGGCCTGCTACCTACATACGCACGGGGAGTAGCTCAACTTGAATCTCAAAGGATGAGCAGAAGCATAGAAAGTTGGGTTTAAAAGTAATAAGAGGGGCGCCTGGGTGGCTCAGTCGTTGGGTGTCTGCCTTCGGCTCAGGGCGTGATCCCAGGGTCCTGGGACCGAGCCCCACATAGGGCTCCTCCACTGGGAGCCTGCTTCTCCCTCTTCCACTCCCCCTGCCTGTGTTCCCTCTCTCGCTGGCTGTCTCTCTCTCTGTCAAATAAATTAAATCTTAAAAAAAAAAAAAGTAACAAGATCATAAGCAAGCCGGACTAGGTCATGGAAAGATTCCTTGCTTAATTAAATAGAACCCTATAGCTGGAGAGTCAGAAAAATCCCTTTGGTCCTTCAGTGATGGAAAAAGGCAGGGGGAGAGTAGAAAAGACAGGGGCGAGGAAGAGAATGATAATGAACTGAGGTCTGTGCCATGGCGCGCACTGGCTTTGCGCGCAGTCCTGCAACGAGCTGCGATGCTCTTGACAAACACACTAAAGGTCGTGACCAAATGAGGCCGCGTGAACGCACCACTGCAGGAATTTGGTGACACATTGACGTGGCAGCAGCATCGCTGGGAGCCAGGTTTCACTGGAGCAGTTTGGCTGAGCTGATAAAAACATGGGTTTTTGAAGGCAAAGAGGCTTGAAGTCAAATCTCACTTGTTTCAACTTGGGAAAGTTATGTAATCGCTGTTTCCCCCTCTGTAAATTGGGGATTCCTACCCAATAGCTCACGGGCACGTCTCAATTATGGGAGAGCCCTGGCCACCACCACCCCCTCTGATCCCATCTTCTTCCTCCAGCTGCGCTGGCCCAGGTGCTCTCCAAATGGACCAGGTACAATCCGATGGTGGAAACCGTGACCCAGGTAAGGAAAGTGGCCGAAGGTGGTTCATCCTGAGTCATCCGAAAAGACTAACCTGCTTCTCCGTGCCTGTTTTTCACGGAGCCTGCGGTGGGCGAGCCTTTGGGAAGTATTCTGTGGATCCCGTCGTGGTAGATTCCTAGGGTGGCTGTACAAATTGCCGCCGCAAACTTGGCAAAGACTCCCTAAGCTAAAATCAAGGTGTCGCCAGGGCTATTCACTTCTTCCTGCAGGTTCTAGGGGAGAATTTGTTTCTCTGCCTAGAAACAGTTTCTTGAGGCTGCGGTGCTCACTGGTCCATAGTCCTTTCCCGCGCCTTCAAATACAACAATGTCCGTACAAGTCCTTCTCACATTTCTGTCTCTCTGGTTCTTCTATCTGCCTCCCTCTTGCCTATTTATTTATTTAGAAAGATCTTATTTGTCAGAGAGAGAGAGAGAGAGATTAAGCAGGGGGAGCTGCAGGCAAAGGGAGAAGCAGGCTCCTGGCTAAGCAAGGTGCTGATATGGGACTCCATCCCAGGACCCTGGGATCATGACCTGAGCCCAAGGCAGAAGCCCAACCAACTGAGCCACCCAGGCGTCCCCCTCTTGCCATTTTAAAGACCGTTAATGGTGACCTTGGGCCCACCAGGAAAAACCAGGGTAATCTTCCCATTTTAAAGTCAGCTGATTGGCAATCTTAATCCTATCTGCAATTTTGATTGTCCCTGCCATGTAAACTGTCATATTCTCAGCTTCCTGGGATCGGGGCGCAGACAACCCTGGGGGACCATTATTCTGCCTAGCACAAAAATAATACCAAATTTCCATTTTTTCTTAAATTCAATAAACTCTCTAATATTCTGCCAATAAATTATCTTTATTTTCCCTGTTTATGTTAATCCAAATCCGGGGTGGTTCCTTCTGACTATATTCTTCTTCTTCCAACATATGGCATGGCTCAGCCTTTTGCTCTCCTTGCGCTTGTTACAATGCACCTTCCCAATGAGATCTTCCTACCCCTCCCTGCTTCACTCCAGGATTCTTGAACCCCTCTCTCCTAATCAATTATTTCTGTAGCTCTTACCACCTCCTACCTCACTATGTGATTTACTTATTCATCCTGTTGATTCTGTGTCTCCATTCCCCTGGAACAGTGTCTCAGACCCAACAGGCATACAAAAAACAGATGTTTGATGAATGAATGACACAAAAATAGGATTAAATACAATTTACTGAGATGATTTATGTGCAACACTTAGAACACTGCGTGGCACAGAGTAAGTGTTCATGGGATGGTTACTCTTATTTTTAATTCCCCAAAGTCTCTGGCTTCTAGAATTCTTCATGGTAAATGCTTCAGCCCCAACTTGAGGACACCACAAATGTTGCTAACAAGCCCTTAGAAACTTGTAGGGTTTCTGTGACTGGCAAATAAAACTTTCATTCTTTGAAAGCCACAAAAATCTTTTAAATAAGGCAGTTACCATACTGGCTTTGTCTTTGTGGGACTCTTGGAATGGAGGGACAAATCACGGATTTACGCACCCGCTGGCTCAGTTTGCTTTCCCTTTAGGGTAACGGCTCTCTGCCCCTGCATGTGAGAGACACTGCCCGTCTCCCCAAGATTCCAGGCAACTGCTCCAGCTGTCATGAACACGGGGCTGTGGCCTTGAGGAATGCGGTCAGAAAGCCACTAAGTGAAAAAAAAGCAAGAAGGAGGGCGCAGCCCTCAGCGCCGTGTGAGTAACGGGCTTTTTCAAATCAGCCTCCGAAGTACCACTTCCCTGAATGCGCCAAAAATGTGAAGCTTTGACCCTGCAAACCAGAGAAGTTCAGGTTTACGCTCTAGGTAAAGAAGATTTCCTTAAAGCAGCCCGGCAGCTGCAGGACTCAGAAGAGAAAGAGGAAGACAATACATTTTCGTGCTCGGTCTGTGGTGGCAGGTGCACGCCAAGGGTCATGGCCTCCAGAAGGAACTGGGGCTTGGCTGGAGAACTGTCAATTAATCATCCAAGAGAATGCCCCTGACAGCAGGGAGAAAACTCCCATTCATTTCTTCAAGATTGTGCCGCAGCCACTAAACGCTGTGTTTCTACAAAAAGAATTCATGCACTGCTTGGCTCCGGGAGTCGTTTGTTTGCTCCTGCGTGTTGTACAACACGCAGCGAAACGGGTCTCCGCTAAGTCCCTGCCCCACAGCTCGTGCCTTCCTTCGCCGTTGTCTCTTACATGCTCCGTTTGGAACGCACTCCCCTCTTCTCTTCCTACGTACATTCCATAAATTCTGCTCATCCCCGATGGTCCCACCAAGTCCCAATTCCTCTCCTGGCCATTTCTGTTGACCTTTGTATCCACTTTATCCCCTTTTATGAATCAAATGATCATGTATCACATTGATGATGATGATAATAATAATAGTAACCTGGTTCAGAAAATCCCCCACTTTCCCTTTACTCTCTATATAACCTAGAGCAAGTCACTTCATATCTCTTAGCCTCTGGTTCCCCACCTATAAAATGGGAAGATGGCGGGGGTAATCTGTGAAAGCTTCCTTTAGCTTGCTTTTGCATGTAGTAATTTGCTCAGTAAATGGCAGTTGAATCTGAAAGTCCCGTCTGTCCTCTGGCTGGTCCAGATGCTAAACTACAGCGTCTGACATTGAGCATTCTGTTGATGTGCCTTTGTGGGATTACTCAAGATTCCAGAAGTCCTCCTCCTCCCCTTCCTCCTCTCTCCCTTCCTCCACCTCTTCCTCGTTTTCTCCTGCTCCTCCTTTCCTTCTCTCTTCTTTATTCACTGTTCGGATCTTTCCCTACCATGTCAAGGCCATTTTATAGCCAATCTCTCCAACCACCATCATCCCAGTCCAAAGGCATGTCTTGTTTTGAGGCGCTCACCCTGCATGGGTCTCACAACTCAGATTTCCAAGGCAGTGGCCTTGTCCCTCCTGTCAGCTCTGACAGCAGTGCAGCCGAGGTCCCTGGTCCCTGGCCATGTTGCTACTTTAAAAAATGTGTGCATTGCAGGGGGAGCTCTTTCCTAGCCTGCGGTTTCACGCCTCTCACCTGGCTCAGCTCTTTCTTTTCAGGAAGCAGATTTATCCCCCACAGGAGTTCATCTCCTGGACAACCTCACCTATTTCTAGTTCCAGAGTCTGGTGGGTTTGCTGCTTATTACTGTGTTTTCTTTTTGTGGTTCCATTTTTGATATATAGAGTATTAACCTTGTTGTTTGCTTTTTAAGAAAATTAATTAATTTATTTGAGAGAGAGAGAGCAGGGGGGAGAGGCAGGGCAGAAGGAGAGCGAGAATCCCAGGCAGACTCCCTGCTGAGCATGGAGCCCGCGGTGGGGCTGGATCTCACCACCCATAAGATCATGACCTGACCCAAAATCGCGAATCGGAAGCTGAACTGACTGCGCTACCCAGGCCCCCCTCATCTTGATTTGAGGACAACATTGCCTTTTATTATTACTTTCCCCAACTTTTTTTTTGGAAAATTTTAAATCTACCGAGAAGTGGTAGGTAATAAGATTAACATCTGAGATTCACCTAGTTGCACCAAGTTTTAAGATGTTGCCAGATTTACTTTCTCCCTCTTTTTTTTTTTTCTTAACCATTTGTGAGTTAATTGTAGACACCATTACCTGGAAATTCACGCATACATCCTTTATCTAACACATGGGTAGGGGTTCTGCATGAACTCATGGCACCGTGTTTAGTGGAACTCTTGATAAGCTTTTCCTGTTGCACTAGAATTGCATTAGTCTGGTTGCATTTTTTTAAATACATTGATGAAAGTCATTTTGAAAATGTCACACCACTGTCCTCTTGAATCCAGGCCTAGCAATGAGAAATCAAATGTTGATTCCTTTTTTGTTCTTGTTCTTTTTTTTTTGTACAAGGAAGGTCTTTTTTTCATCCTGGACCAGTTTAGGTGTCTCTTTATGCTTGGTGTGCTGAAATGTGTCCTCCCTTTGTCTTGATGTGGGTAAAAGCATTTTATTCTGACCAGTCCTTCTGTTTACAACTTTCTCTTTATCACTTTATGATATGTTTTTGAGAAATCTTTGGCTCTGCCTTTCATGTTACCAATCAAGCAGGACCTGTCATGACCCTGTCCCTCAGCCCTCCACACCCTGGTGCTGTGCTCACTTTCCTCCTTACTTTGGTCCATTTTTGATACCTTGCAAACACTTTTCCTTGCCCTTCTCTCACTTTGTTATATTTAGTTGGCAAACTCAAACCCTCATTAAACTCAATTACCAACACACTCTGCCCCTCAACCCAAACAGCTGAACATTGTTAGAGAGAAAAAACACACCTGCGGTGACAATTCTTAATAAAAATTCCCTAGGGCAGAACTCCAATGGGCACGCCATCAGCATTCCGACAACGCTTCCGTGGTGTATTGCTACACCATTCTCCGAAACAACTCCTCACCTCACTGCCGCTCTGCCTCTCCATCAGCTTGTGACTTCAGCACCTACTTGACTCAGAACACCGACTCAAGCAACAGGTGAGTTACCTACTAACCAACCAGAAGCCATACCGATGCTTCCTCCCTTGTCCTTTCCTGCCTCAACAGCTAGACCAAGGGAGTTCCTGCTCCCATGCTGCTACTGTGTGTCTCTGTTCTTTCCCAGACATTTCCCCTGTGGTCATGGTCGTGGCGAACTCCTCTTTCCTTCCCCATTAGCCCCCCTCCTTGCTGCTCTCCGCAAACTGCAGTTGCCAGTATCTGCATTGTTAATATTGTGGAGTCCAGCTGTCATTTCTTCGTCTTATCTCAAATGTCATATATTTGAGACAGAACCCTTGCTTTTAACTCTGCATGAGCTTCTTATTCTCTTAGACTTTAGTATTTTATGAAATGGAACCACCAACTCAGTGTCTCACGTTCGAAGCCTAGAAGTACTTCTTGTCTCCTCTCTTTCTCTCCTTCCCTACATCTCGCCCACCATAAAGTCCTCTTGAATCTACCCTGAAAACAACCCAAATCTGTCTATTTCTCTCCATGTCCACTGCTATTGCACTGTACTTGTGACTTGCCACCCTGGATAGACACTAGAGTTTCCTGGCTGGGCTTTATAATGTGTCTAGGTCTTACTCCAGAACAGTTAGATTGAAGTCTCTGCGGCCGGGAGCAAACCATGGTCATGTCTTACAGCACAGCAGTAGACCCTTACTGGTCTCCTGGCTTCTGTTCCCCAACCTTTCTTGCCCTTTTCAATCTAGCAGCCGAGTGAGCTTTATTAGCTGTGAATTATGTCACATCATCCCCTGTTTAGAACCTGTTCAGGTCTTCCCGTGATTCTTAGAATAAAATTTAAATTTCTTATAAGAATCATGTGGTCTACCGCCTGCCGAGCGTACCGACATCATCTTAAGCAACTCTCTACCTTACTCATTCTGTGCCAAGTCTACTGACTTTTCTATTCGTTGTTTACCCCATGCTCATTCCCATCCTTGTGCTTGGAACCAGATTTTCTTTGATTCATGTCACTAGCGAACATTTTATTTTTCACTTTATTTGTCTTATTGTTCTGTCTGTGTTCTCAAGACTGGGACTAGGTAGGGAAACTGGGCTTATTTATATTTGTTCCTAAACGGGGTGACCTTGAGGAAGTCACTTAACCCTGATTATATTTTCTCCCAGACTTATATATAAGCCTATAACTTTTTATGATACACAGATAATTTCTCCTCACTTATCTTTTTGTAACACTCTGGTCTGAGAGGATCTAAAACAATATTATATCCTGCAAGTAACATTTGTTTGAAATTTTTCTGTAAGTAACATTATTTAATATATAAAATGTAAGTCTTCAGAATGGTAGGTATCTTACAAATTAGTTGCTATTATTACTCCTAATAATGGTAATGATCACACTTAGCACTCGGCACTGAAGAATAAGTTAGAAAGCTCCATGTGAAAAATGTTTATCTAATATAACCTGGCTTCAATAGTGTGTTTGTATTTTTCGTATGCTATGAAAGCTGTAAGTTTTAACTTAAATGGAGTTGCAGTGCAGACAGCAGGGTAAATGCTCCCAGGTTTACACTTTTCATTAGATGCCACCTTAACGTTGGCTCCAAGAACCCGTGGGAGAAGTGGCCTTCAGTTGCCATGTGTCATTTCAGGTTATGTAAGGTCTGACCACAGATTCCACTTTTAGCTGCACTAATAAAAGGGATTGTTCATCATTATATCAGCTTCGCAGGCACAAATCACACACTGGGTCAAACCTTTAGGGGAAATAAGGTGATTCATTCTATTAATCCTTGGCCTCCCAAGTCCTAATAAATCTTGTCCCTTTCACTGAGATGCAAACTTGGGCACCCAGAGATGTACCACCTCTTGCTTTGCTGACTTTGCTGTTGTAATATCATATTTAGACTTTATTGGGGCCACATTAAAAAGCTGCCATGACCATATGCCTAGAAAAACAAGAAAAAATGGTCTTGCTGTATTGTTGAGCCAAACAGATCATTGCAAAGCCATGTGGTTCAAAACACACACAAAAAATTATTAGAATATTTTAATGATACAGGATAATATTCACAATGTAATTTATTTTTTTAATTAAAAAGTTTTTAAATTTGAGGATAGTTGACACACAATGTTGCATTAGTTTCAGGTGTACAGCATAGCAATTCAATTTCTCTATACCTTACGCTGTGCTCCCACAGTTGGAGTTCCCATCCGTCACCATACAGCACTATTACAATATCATTCACTCTATTCGCTGTGCTGTGCTTCTTATTCCCGGATGTGTTCACGCCACAGCAGCAAGCCTGTATCTCCCACTCCCCTTCACCCACTCTGTCAACCATCAGCTTGTTCTTGGTGTTTATAGGTCTGATTCTGCTTTTTATTTGTTTATTCATGTTTTTTTCTGTTTTTTTTAAGTTCCACATATGAGCGGAATCATATGGTATTTTGTCTTTCTCAGTCTGACTTATTTCACTTAGCATAATACCCTCTAGGTCTATCCCTGTCACTGTAAATGGCAAAAACAAAACAAAACAAAACACAAACAAATAAACAACAGCAACAACAAAATTCATCCTTTTTTATGGCTGTGTAATACTCCATTATATAGTTGTATGTGTATATCTATCACGTTATATACATATATATCACATTATATATATCATATATATACACTATATATATATATACACTATATATATATATACACTATATATATATATATCTCACATCTCCTTTGTCCATTCACCTACGGATGGACACTTAGGTTGTTTCCGTATCTTGGCTTTTATAAATAAAGCTGCAATATGCATGAGGATACACATCTTTTCAAATTAGTGTGTTTCTTTTCTTTGAGTACATACCCCATAATAGAATTACTGGATCATCTGGTATTTCCATTTTTAATTTTTTGAGGAGCCTCTGTGCTGTCTTCCACAGGGGCTGTACCAGTTTACATTTCTGACAGCAGTGCTCAAGCATTCCTTTTTCTCTACATCCTTGCCAACACTTGTTATTTCTTGGTTTATTTTTTTATTTTAGCCATTCTAACAGGTGTGATGTGATATCTCATTGTGATTTTGATTTGCATTTCCCTGATGCTGAGTGATGCTGAGCATCCTTTCACGTGTCTGTTGGCCATGTGGATGTCTTCTTTGGAAAAAAAATGTCTATTTAGGTCCTTTGCCCATTTTTATTTTTTATTTTTATTTATTTATTTTTAAAGATTTTATTTATTTGACAGAAAGAGACACAGCGAGAGAGGGAACACAAGCAAGGGGAGTGTGAGAGGGAGAAGCAGGCTTCCTGCTGAGCAGGGAGCCTGATGCGGGGCTCGATCCCAGGACCCTGGGATCATGACCTGAGCTGAAGGCAGACGCTTAACAACAGAGCCACCCAGGCGCCCCCCTCTGCCCATTTTTAAATGGGATTGGGTTGGGTTTTGGGGGGGGGAGGGAGTGTTGAGTTGTATGAATTCTCTATATATTTTGGATTTTAACCCCTTATTTGAAATATCATTTGCAAATATCTTCTCCCATCCGATAGGTTGCCTTTTTATTTTATTGATGGTTTTACTTGCTATGCAAAAGCTCAAAATGCAAGAATTTAAGTGCCATGGAAACCAGGCTCATATCTGTTCCAACTGCCCCAGCGTACTTTTCTGGTACCTCTAGGTTGTGGAGACCAGAGTTCATAGAAGCTGAAGTGATGGCCTCTGCCCATGATAAATCCTCCTTCCCTCGCTCCAGCAGGTGGCACTGAGCATCCTGGGTATGGAGGGACTGCTGTTCCCATCAGCCTTTTGTATACATAGTCAGGGATTTCACCCAACAGCCAGATTTGGAAGGTATTTACAGACTGTTTTATGGTAGCTGAGCAATGGATGAGAGATCAAAACTCAGTTGTGGTAGATAAAAAGTGGGAACTTGGAAAGCTTAGCTGAAACTCTCCTAGATTCATGTCTTTATAGGCTACAAACTCAACCGGATTTCTTCTAGGCAAACCAAGCCTCTGGTCCCCAGGGTTACCCAGGCTCAAATGTCGTAGGCTCTTTCCTGTGGGATGGGGCACAGAGAGGGGCAATTTGGGGGGACGAAGAGGGAAAAGAAGGAAGACTTGGGTGTATTTTCCAAAGCATTCTTGTGTAGCAAGAGGATCTTAATACATCACAGTCTATATATAAATGCGCACCTTGATTGCATTTTGCTTGTCATGCAGTATAAAGCAGCCTCAGTGCAGTAGGAGAGATAATTGGAACCAGGAATATTAATGAATTCTAAACTCTGTAGTCAACAAAGGGATACCTTGATGTGGGTTATTCACTTGATGTATTATCCACAGCAATTCTTGTGTCTTTCTCTACTTCTCAGCTATGACCCTACAAGTCAGTCCTTTGAAGTTGGGCCTAATTAAGAAGGTTGAGATGAGACATAGCTGAGATATGTGTGTGTCTAAGCTTGTAAGTGTTAAAGAAATGGAGAATCCTATGATTTGCTTTTACTGCTGGAGGTAGTGAGTTATAATGGCTATGATACATCCTTGTTATATTAGCCGAGGCAAGGTTTTTTTTTATTTTGTTTTTTTTTTTCAAGGCAAGTTTTTAACCTCTGTGGGCCTTAGTTTCTTCCCTTAAGGAAGGTGAAAAAATACTGTTCCTAAAATAGGACAATAATATTGACTTTGAAGTGTTGTGACAAATGAATATATAAAATATAATATAACATCAACAATATATAAAAAGTGCTTTCCACTTGCCTAGCATAATGTAGGTACTCAAGAAATGGTAGCTATTATATTTACCCTTAATTTGGCCGTTAGGGAAAAAGTCATTCCAGTTAATACCCATGCCATTTTACACATATTCATTTTAATCTACTGATAGATTAGATTCCTTTGTGTCTTTTCTTTCCCATTTTACTAATATCGGCTTTGATTTATTTTTAATATATGCATAAGGCAGCACTGCTTTATTGATAAATTGCTTTTCCTATTTTCTCATTTTAAACTTTATCAGTGGGACTGGGTTTCAAGACATAGAAGAAAGCCTTACCCACCCGTAATTCTCCAGAAATGTTCACATTTTAATGGGGCCATTTCCCAATTATTCCCACAATTTCAAGGGGAAGGAAAAAAGTTCTTTAAAGAAGCAGAACCTTGAAGAGACAGATTAAGCCAAATGAACTGAGCAATGATCTGAAGTACCGGCCGCTTTTATCTAGGGCATATATGCTTAAATTGTGCACATGATTTTTTCCCCCATTTTTGTGTCCTGATTGGATGTACACATCAGATTCTTTGCGAGCATCTGCTTGCTGTGATCAATTATTTATTTATTTATCCAGTAAATATTTCCAATACATATTTACTGAATGTGGATTGCTGATAAGAAACTGTGATCAATTTTGGATGCAGCAGGGGATATTAAGTTGTTTAAGATATGCATGGTACATATGTATTATAGGAGCCAAGATATGTAAATATTTATATATGGGAGAAAGTGCTAAATGCTATGAAAGAATCAGTGAGAGTTCTAGGGAGAGATCATAATTGCTCAGGATGCAGATTTGGAAGGGCTTCCTAGAAGTGGCATCTAATGGAAGTTTTGAATGATGAAGAGAATTTGGGCATCTAGAGATGAGCTCTTGGGCAATGCAGTCAGAGAGAGCCGTAGGATCAAGGCATAGAGTCAGGCGCATGCAAGGTGATATCCTGTCCTTGCCCTGCTTTACTTCCTGTCCCTGTTATCTGATCTCTTTGCTTTCAGTATAAAGATGTTTTTAAAAGTAGAAGAGCAATAAAGAAAATAAAAATTTAACATGCAAAGTGTATTCATCTTTATCAAGCAAAGAACAGTACATCTGAAGCTTTCCAAAATGAATGATCTGACAGCCCAGATTGGAACATCTCAGTACTGCACTTAGCCCAAAATGCTTAGCTAAGATGAATAACAGCTCCTGTGTTGAGGGGTGGACAAATTATTTCCTCTTGGTATCTGACCTATCCAACAGGTACCCAAATTCCTTAGCAGATTGGAGGTGGCAGACTTTCTCTGAAGAGGTAGCCAACTGCACCAAACCTCAAAATCCCAAAATGAAGCATACATACCATAGTAGGCACTTTGCAAAACAGTACCTTGTCTATTCCAAGGCCTTAGAACCAATCTATGCAACTATGCTTTGTGTTGTTTCCGGGTGCAGCATTTCATGCGTATTTCGTGTTCCTTGAGAACATATCCTTCCTCCTCACTTAACATCTCGGTATAGTGTTGAGGGCCATCAGTACTCATCTATGATCTTTTACCGATGACTTCTTAAAAGAGCAGTATAACCACGCTTTATTTACTTTTTTCCCAATGTTCTATGTTTGTTTGCTTTTGCTTCATCCCAGAAAGGTAGGTTCCCTGCAGGAATAAGTATCCAATGCATGTGAGTTGACTCAAAATTAAAATAGGAGGTAGCCTAGTTTCAGGCTGCACCACGTAAAAACAAAACTCTCTATTTTTTGTGAACTCCAGAAATACAAAACTGCCACCAGAAAAATTCATCCAATTTAATCACACTCATGGCCTTTAGTTCAAGTTGGCAAATACAGTGCATAAACCAAGGAGCCAACTTAACATGACTAGGGCAGGTAAGTAAATCCTGAGCCCTCTGAAACCACCCATGAGGTCAACTGAAGTGGGATTAGCACTTGGCTCAAGGCTTGGTCTAGGAGGAGTGAGCCATTGTGATATCGCATAGGAGCCAGGCTGGCTCTGGGGAGAAGAATTGGTTCCTCTTGTATGGGCGGGACCGTTGTGTTCTGTGGCGTGGAACTCTCACATACCCTAGGCTTTAAAACTCTAAATGAAGGTTGAACTTGGTTAGGGCCTAGAGGCTTGTGTGCCTAAAGTAACCATCCAGTGATTCTCCAGGGAAATTTTGGCTGACTCCTTGTGCTCCCAGAGGCCATCTGCTGCTTTTCTCAGAGAACTTGCAGCCAGCAGCCTGTCCTGGGAGACTTGGCAGTCAATGTGCTCCCCTTCAGTCTAAATTATCTTTGATAAAGGAAAATCCCAGCCACAGATGAAGTCGACTCTTTTCTCCTTTTGAGTTTTGGGAACATTTTATCAATCTACTATGAAGGAAGTTTTGTACGTCTGTCTTTTTTCCCTCTAAGGAGACATTTCACTCAAAATAATACTCCTCAAAGAAGTGGGTATTGGTTGGGTACCATAGACTCAGGAGAACTGGCAAGCATAGAGGGTCTTAAGACTGCATGTGTACTCAGAGCCTGCCAGTTCTGTGACTCATGACATGGCAGAGGCTGAGTTGGCAGCAAAGTCCTGTCCCAACCAAATGTCTCCTGCCTGCACAATCTAATTCTCTACCCACTTCTGAAGGAGTGTGGTCTCTGGAAGCACATGCAGTCTCTTCCCCATTTAGCTACCTATGTGCATTTGTAGGTGTTTATGTTTGCCAATGTATAAGATGCATTTTAAATGGCATATGCAAAGTGTGAGTTTAATTGTCACTGTCCTCTTTGATGAGAGAACCTTACTCTAGTGCATGATTACAGTGCTGTTTCACACTTAGACAACTCTTCGTTAGCCTTCTCTTTATCTCTGCTTTGATACTGGGGTATAAGCAAACCTAAACATTCACCTGAGTTCTAGAATATTGCTCTTTATTCCAACCATTTTTTGAAAGATTTTATTTATTTATTTGACAGAGAGAGAGAGCACAAGAAGGGGGAGTGGCAGGCAGAGGGAGAGGGGGAAGCAGGCTCCCCACAGAGCAGGGGAGCCCGATGTGGGACTCGATCCCAGGACCCCAGGATCATGACCTGAGCTGAAGGCAGTTGCTTAACCGACAGAGCCACCCAGGCACCCTGAATCCAACCATTTTTTGACACAAACACTCTGGTCATAACAGAGTGACCCCTGGGTATTCCTTGCCCATTCTTATTCTCAAGCTTTTGCTCATGCAGTTCTCCTTGCTTGGAGTTCCCTTTCTCCTGTCTGCTAATCTACCCTTGGAGGCCTCCGTGGGGTACATGATCCCAGCCTTACGTGATCCTTCACTCTGTGGAATCATTATCAAGTTTGGTAGTCTGGGAAACAAAGTGAGAGGCTGCAAATCAGGCCAGGCCAGTCATGTTACAGTTATCTTAATTATGAGAATGAACATGAGGTCAGAGCTCAGGTTGTCCAGCCAATCAGAGAACAATTGTGGGATTCAGAGACTATGTACATAGACTAAGAATAATGTGTAGTGTCCTGGGCCACTCAGAGAGCAAAAGCAGCAAAGTTCGACATAGACTAAGCATTCTAAAACAAGAAGGTATTTAGAAATCCGCTTCCATCCTTTACAGAAGACCTTGAGAACAGAGAAGTTAGGTGACATTCCGAAGATCACCGGATATTAAAAGACCAAGCCAGGACCAGAGTACAGGGATCTATAAATTTTTATCTGTGTTTCATTCAGCTACACAGGCATGAGAATATATGCAGTTTCTGACTCAATACGTTTAAGAATCAGCTCTTTTAACAAATACCCAAAGCGTGTCTCATGCACTATAAAGTTTGAAAATGGTTGGTCTAGGGTTTCTAGCGCATTCTCGTTGTGGCATATGGGCTAGACTATTCAATTTGACTCTTCTTTTTCATTTTTAATATTTTTAGGGTATGTGTGTGTAGACTATTTTTGTGTGTGTCAAAGTCTGGGTGTTCAAATGGACTTTTCAAAATGGTCACAGGCTCTGTAATTATCTGAATGGCTCTTACGGAACATACCTGAAAACATACTTTCAGACCCTGGGAGATTTTTATCATCCATAATCCTTCTCGTTTTTGTTCTTCCCTTCCCTCCCTTCTTTTCCTTCCCCCTTCTTCTTCTTCCTCTTCTTCTGGTCTTTCGTGAGTTGATTTGTTATTTCAGAAAACTGGTGCAAATTGGTCAGAGACCGCTTTGGGAAACAAGTTGGATGATCATGGTGGACCACATTGGATAAAATTACGGTCTGGTGGCAAAATAATGAGATCAGTTTTCTACATTTATTTAGTAACTATTTATCAAGGGCCTGCTATATACACCCCCTAATTCAGGAGTGAACAAACTCAGCTCAGTCATGAGATACAGCAAGGTAAAAAGTCAATGCAAGGCTTGGAGTGGGCCTTGCTGTTAAGATGCATGGAAGAGCTTAGGGAGAACTAGAAAGCACACTCCGATACATGGCTAACAGAGAAGCTGCACGCGGGCTCTCTGAGGCAATTTACCAGGAGGAGCCCCAGATGCATTTTGAGTAATGGCAGGATTTTTGGCATAATGCATCGTCCCTCAAGGTGAAAACCCCATTTGGAATTGTAAAATCTTGTTTTATTAAAAAATGGGTCTCTTTGTTCTATAACTATATTAAGAATGTCTAAAATTAGATAATGGGCCATTGGATTTTGCCTGAAATTGTTGGCTTAAAGATATCCTCCATGTAGCGCATCTAAACCCAACTTCAGAGTCCATCTAAATGAACATGTTTCTCCTTCGGTGCTCTGTGCTCACCAGCTCAATGCAGAATCTCAAGAACATCCTTGGTGCATTTTTCATCCGTTACTCTTATCTGATCGACCACAGAGCCTGTCAGTTTCACTTTCCAAGGATTTTTAAAATTTATTTGCTTTTCTCCATCTCCACCATCACTACCCTGATTCAAGCTACTGTTGTCTCTTCCCTGGATTTTCATAATCACCTCCAGATTTCCCCCTCAGCTTCTACTTGTGGTCCCCTACAATCCACTCACCATATTACAGGGGTGGGAGGAGGGAGAGAGAATCTTAAGCAGGCTCCATGCCCAGAGTGGAGCCAGACATTTAGCTTGATCTCACAACCCTGAGACCATGACCTGGGCTGAAATCAAAAGTCGGATGCTCAACTGAATGAGCCACCCAGGCTCCCCAGCCCGAAAGATCTTTTGAAATGCCAATCCAATCATGTCACTTTCACACTTAAAACCGTCCAATTCTCTTTAGATAGAGATCAGCATCCTCCATATGGCCTAATGGCATTGAGCAATTGGACTTCTCTTCACCCCTCAGCCAAATCAGCTGCCTTGTGTCCTCTGTTGTTTCTGTTGCAAACACACTGGCCTTTCTGTTCCTGGAACTAGCCATGCCCCCTTCCACCTTGGAGTCTTTATTTCCCTCCTCACTTTCTTCCTCTAGGTAAATGCCCATTCACCCTTCACTTTTCAGTAGGAGTTGCCTACACTAAACCATACTCTTCTGTTTTTGTTTCACAGTTCCCTGAGCTTTGTTTTTAGGACACATATATAATACATTTTATTACTCTTTATCCACACCATAATTTGATGAAGATCTCTCTTCTCTACTAGACTATAAGATGCATGACATTTATCAACATTTGTATGTGTTTACTATGATTTTCGGGAACTAGTATTATGCTGGCACCTAGTAGGTGCTCAAATAACATAGACAGCTAGAATGAATGAACTGAATCTTAGAGTGGTGCAAAAAGAAATGCAGCTCTGGAAGCACCAAGTAATATAAATAAGTTCTGATTCAATAAGATCAAATGAGCACAAGTAGTAAATAAATAAGGCCTATGTGTCATACTCTATTAAATAGACACACTTCTAGGTAAATATCTTCATGAAACACATGTATACATACACACTCTTATAAAAACTACTGATGAAGCAAGAAGTTTAACATGTGAAAATGGAGGCAAGAATTATTTTCTCCCTGACTTTATATCTATTTATTATCTATCTATCTATCTATCTATCTATCTATCTATCTATCTATCATCTATCTATCTATCTATCTATATCTATCATCTATCTATATCTGTCTCACTATATATATGTGAATATGTATTTATAAACAGGAAAATTGGAAATATTATTTAATGAACACATGTATACCCACCATTTAGGTATACTTGTTAATGTTTTACTATATTTGCTTCACTCCTTTCTGTGTCTGCATGCAGCAGGATTTGAGTTAAGTTGCATGCATTGTGAAGAGATACTTTAGCAAGTTATTTCCTAAGTATAAGACATTTTGCCTACAGGGGTGCCTGGGTGGCACAGCGGTTAAGCGTCTGCCTTCGGCTCAGGGCGTGATCCCGGCGTTAGGGGATCGAGCCCCACATCAGGCTCCTCTGCTATGAGCCTGCTTCTTCCGCTCCCGCTCCCCCTGCTTGTGTTCCCTCTCTCGCTGGCTGTCTCTATCTCTGTCAAATAAATAAAAAATAAAAAAATAAAAAAAAATAAAATCTTAAAAAAAAAGACATTTTGCCTACATAACTACGAGATCATTATAACTTAAGAAAATAAGCAATAATCACATAAAGTAATCTAATAGCCCATCCAGATTTAAATTTCCCCAGTTGTCCCCAAAATGTCTTCTATAATGTTACCAAATGAGGATCCAAAGTTCATGCTTCTCTTGAGGTTATTGTATTTTGTTTTGCTTTTAGTATCATTTAATCTGTAAGAGTCCTTCATTTTTTAAAGTTCACTACACTGATTTTTTTTGAAGTGACTAGACATTGTCTTGGACTATGCTTTGTTCTGGATTCGTTTGAGAGTTCCCTGTTGGAATCATTTATGTTGTTCTTCTAGTTCCTGAAAACTACAGGTTAGGTCTAAAAGCTTGATGAGAACTAAATTAAAAATTATTAACAAGAAGATCTCATAGGTGTTGCTGGGTATGGCCTATTGCATCTCAGAAACTCTTTGAGAAATCTACCAGTAGTGATGCTACAGAAGATGGCCAGATCCCTCCTGTATAAAGGTTTCTTTCTTTTTTTTTTCTTTGCAATTAATAAGTAATCAATCGGATGACTTAGGACACCTTGGGACTAGCCTTTCCATTTTCTCTAACAGTTTTGGCTCCCACCAATGTTCCTTGTCTGAATCAATGCTTTCATGGGTGGGAATTAGATTGCAAAATGGTGATTTTTAGAATTTCTACCATTTCTTTGGCTTTAATTAGTTGATATTCATTTCCAAAAATTAGCTTTCCCACAGCAAGTGGGGATAAATTAAAATTCCTTTTTTAGAGATGTTAAAATGCTTAATTCTCTGTGAGAAGTATTCCAAGTAGTCGAGTCACCACACTTTTAACATAGCATTTTTGAGTGGTTGTTTTAAGGAGTTGGCTCACCAGTGATCTTCAGTAGTGCATATGCCCAAACCAATTATGGTGCTTTGGTCAATGATCCATGAATTTCAAATTCTAATTAAGTCTTGACACCTTAGGTTAGAATGATGCAAAAGTTCATTAAAGATTATGGAGTCTATGATACCTGTTTTAAAAATACTCTAATTATGTATTTAGTCAATTACTATTAAAGATGACCAAGTAAATTCTGTGCACTTTAAGAAGTCTCTCCATTCAATATTTACATAAACAGCCTGGAATGGGCAAAATATCAAGTAATTAATATACATTTTTAAATGCCAAAAATATCCATGTTTAGAAAGTTAATTATGTATTTATGTGATATGGATGGGTGGGCAACTGATAGACATTTTTAAAAGTTAATTGTTTCATATTTTTGCAGAGCCTTACTATGGTTTGTAATAAGACACAATGGTAGACCCGTGTCACATCTCCTTTTGCAGAGAGAGCAATGGATCCCTCTTTTCATCCAGACTAGCATCCGATGAATTTCTCATTTGGGGTTGTGCTCCTTCAAAGAGCTGAGGGAAATAAATCTATAACAGCCAACTGCATGCTAAAGGAAGTGTTATGCTTTAAACTCCTTGAATTCAACCAGGATACAATAGAAACCCATAGTCAAGGCTGGCAGTCTCTTTCCTGGTTGAGGATGTTGGAATTTGTAAGTGAGGCACATTCATAGAAATTATAATAAGGCTGTCAGTTCAGATGGGAATACCCAAGACAGATTTTCTTACTTTTTGGGTTCTCATCATTTATTGAAAATGGACTTCTTGGGAATTTATTACTTATTTACTTTCAGATATCTCCATTGTCTTTCATCTAGAAGCATCACAATTTTTAGAAGGTTTAAAATAAAAGATCTGTGTGTCCTACAGGCTAATTTTTTTTTAATGGGATAAATTAGCATCAGCTGCTGAAATCCCTGAGTGAAATAAGAGAAAAATTATTTCTTGAGCTGATTATGTGCTCTGTGGTGTGCTGATACCTTGAAGATAAAATAATAAGTTTATTGATACTGTTATTCATCAGAAGAAATCTGATCTTTAGAACACGACTGAAAATAATCCCTTTACAGAAGAGTTGGTTGAATTTAAGAACATCATAAAAACAAAAAACCATAGTCCCCTTCCTCAGTAGTTCCTGCCACATAACTTATGCATAATGACTCAATCAAAATTAATTTGACAGACATTTATTCAACCGTATTTGAATGACAAGCCAGACAATGCTGCAGAAACAGACACCTCCAAAATCACAGTGGCTTAACTCAGTACAAGTTTATGTCTTGCCTATAGTGATAGTGACTGTTTCTCAATGTTTTATCTGTATTAACTTTTTAAATCTATTTAAATGACTTATGAGACACACGGCATTATCGTCACTTGCATTTTACAGATAAGGAAACTGATCTTGCCCAAGATCGCACAGCTAGAAAGTGGAGGAGCTGGACATTTCACTCAGACATTCTAGCCCTAGAACCCTCTCTCTTAACCTCTGCACTGGCTTGGGCATGGGAGCCAGTGAGCAGTTTAATAAGGAGGAAAGCTACAGGCTCAGCAAGGCAGTGTGAGCGGTTCTGCAATAAGAATGACAGAGGTGTGCACATGGCTTGGTTAGAAACTTCCCTTGGCCAATTATCAGCTATGACCTTGACATTACCTGTCTGGCTTTAGTTTCATGATCTGGGAGATGAGAGTGAAAAGAATCTATTCCTGTGTGTGTGTGTGTGTGTGTGTTTGTGTGTGCTCACGTGCACACGCAAGCACTCGTGGATATGAGAGAAAGAACAAGGGGGAGAGAGTGAGAGAGAGAGGGTGCGCGCACATGAGCACAGAAGGTCTGATACTTAGTAAAGTTGTATCCGTTTGCAGTGGTTTCCTTTCAGATTTCCTGCAGAGCATTTTATTTGGCCTTTTGGGCTTTCAGATTATAGCTCCTGACTCCCGTGTGTCTCTCCTCATTCTCTCTTCTCATTCCCCAAAGCAAGTTCCTTAAATCACTGGGAGAGCCAGGTCAGGCCTGCTCTCTGAGAAGGCGTGCTGTCACCTTGCATAATCCAAGTCCTCAGGAAAATGATGGTGTGAGGGCTAACGTATATGTTATAGAGAGAGAACTTGAGAAAATGACTCCATTTTCCTACCATGAAATAAAGACAAACTCAGTCTACAGGTGTTCAGATTCTTGGCCATTTCAGGGACAGATGCCATCTCCAGGAAGGATTTACCCCAGAAACTCTCTTTTTCCTCTCTGTAATTTTATGATTTAATAATATTTCCTATGTTATAGAACATTCTCCATTACATATGTTATTGTTTTATACAGTTTTAAACCTTATACACATGGCATCATATTCTAAATCTTACATTTATTTTCTTAAAATGTTCCACAAATTGACAATAAATTGATTGTGCTTCTTTACATTGTTAAATTCTTTAGATTGCTAACAATGAGAACTAAAAATATAACTCAAATCATTGATAAACATGCTGTTCCATATTCGTACAAATGACTTCTGTGACCTAGAGGAATGCTATAGAATGTTCCTATGATCATTTAATTTTCTTCAAGAAGAGAAAATTCTGATTCTTGTTTTGATAAAATTCATTCTGGAAATTCTGTTTTTTATCTTTTTGCTACTGTCTTTTGATTGTACCTATTTAATTTAATTTATTTATTTAAAAAACTTGATGAGTATAATTGGCACACAATGTTACATTCAGTTCAGGAATAATGGGCATTGGAAACAGAAATCATAGAAGAGAGTTTCTATTTCCCATGCTGTTACTGAGGTGGTTTTAACTTTTTCACCAGCCTGGTAGTTGAACCTTAGAGGCAGACAGAGGGCCTCTTACTTGCCATGGGAGCCATGTTTGTAAGCCCCACACCCACCTTCCACTTAGAGATCTTCCTGCCAAAAATTCTGGCTCCAACATGTGCTTTGTCCGGTTTTGTTTTGTTTTGTTTTGTTTTTTTGTTTTTTTCCAGAATCAATAGAGATTTGGAGTGCTGGTGAGGTGGACATGACCGCCTTAGGACCCGACTTTGTTTCTCAGCTATCCAGGCCTTCCTCCTCCCAAGTCTCACAATCTAGGGTAGAAACCTGGCTTAGACTCTGTTCATTGTATTAGGGCAGGTTGCTGGTAGAAGGCAGTGGGAGAGCATAGTCTCCCCTCAGGGAGCAGGCTGCTTGGATCCTGCCACTTCAGGAGGGAGCATTCATGGAAACCGGTCAGTTGTGACGGCTGGGTTTGCTTCTCAGGTAAGAGAGCAGATAAAAGTACAATCTTGTTTTCATTTTTTTTTTAGTCAAAAATAAAGAAAAAACTTCTCTAAGTATTTGGTGAGACCATCAGAAACACAGACACTTTCTGAGGCTTTCCCTGGTTCCTCGATCCCAGCTTGTGCGCTGACTCTCCATCTCATCCAAGAGCCGGTGACTGATACTTCCTGTGGGTTGTACGCTTATTGCTGCCGTACAAGGAGGTATTCAATTTGAAGGGCCCTGCACATGCTTTCAGTGGGAATGACTTTGAGTGCAGTGGGTAAGTCAGTGTAACACTTAAAGCTATGAGAGAGTCTGAATTTGAGGACTAACTGCAAACCGGATGTCTTTGAATTGTATACAATGTGCATAGTGAATGTAATCCCACAACCAAACCTAGGCAGTGATGGACTGAATAGCTATGGGTCTCTCTCCATCATAACGATCTCATTGAACAGTGATTCTGGTGACAATTTTCTTCACAAGCAAACTGAGTTGCTGAGCTAGCCTGGCACCAGGATATACATGTTTAGAAATAGGTTTACTTTCTACTTGGCTTAGACTGGACCTTGAAGGAAATGTGTTCTGTGGAAAGGGGAGTGGAGGATGAAGGGTAGCTATGGGAACAATGGGAGAAGTAGGAACCCTCAGGCCATTGCTTCAGTGGCTAGTGTTTGTAGGGAATGGTTAGGGGTAGATTTGGAAAAGTCAGTAAGAGTCAGGTTTGATTTATAGCCGTAAAGATGTTGGACATTCCATGGGGTTGCCCATTAGAATCTTCTTGGGAGATTAACAAAGATGTCAGTAATTTGGCCCAACTTCTAAAGATATAAAGTCTGTGGGTGGGCAATCCAGGCACCTGCATTTTTAAGCACCCCGTCATGCTAAAGGGTCAGTCTGGGTTAAGAACTGGTGTCATTAGCAAAGGGAAGCCAAAGAACATGTGGGATAAGGGCTTATACGTGTAGTAGCTTAGGGCGAAACTGCAGATGTAGCCTCTTCAAGTCCTGTGACCTATCAGGGACGGGGTAAGGCATGTAGATGTTAGTGCAGAAAGGTTTTTGAACATTATACTCACATTCTTTTATTACTTGCAAGGAGGTGATTAGAGATGGCTCAGTATATGAGCTTATGAATTGATTTTAAGAAACTTCAATGCTATGTATGTATGCATGCAGATGCTTTCTACTCTGAACATGTTTGTTTATTGATGGGGCAGAGTATTGCAGCCATGGGAAGAAGAGTGCTACACTTGGCTCTAACCTGTTAAACTGGATTGCTGCTTCTCCTCTGATGTGTTTTTAGTCTTACACCTACACATTCATTCTCATTTTCCTTTAGGAATTTGGCATTGTGCCATGTGTCCAGGAAAGGTTCAGTAAATGTTAATTAACTTTGATTTCCAAGGAGGGAAATTCTACTGAGAATGGTGATTGGTTCTTTCTCTTTTCTGCTGGAAGTAGAACAAGAAAAATTGCAGCAGAAAATATCAATTGAGTCTGAAGTGTGTGTGTGTGTGTGTGTGTGTGTGTGTGTGTGTGTGTGTGTTAGGGCCTAGGGGTAACCTCTTCCATTAATTAGAAGAGAGAGTTGGGCCATAATTGGGGGAGATTAATGAAGGATCTCCTGGATCTTTCATGTGCCTCTCCAACTGTCAGGTGCTGGAAAGGAGAACTGGATTGAAGACCCGGAGTAGGGTTCTCTGTATGTAGTGTGTAGTGTGCAGTGTGTAGCATGCACTGTGTTGTATGTCACACCTCTCCCCTCCCCTTCACGTCCTCACTTTCNGTCCTCACTTTGGTAGTTTAAACCTCCACTTCCTTAAATTACATTCTTCCTTCTTTCCAATGCAATCTGGCTTTGTCTCCAGAATTCCAAATTATTTTCTTCCTTAAAAGGTTGTTTCTTATTTTAGAACATGACATTGCAATCTATTGACACTCATGCTAAAGCTTGAAAGTCATCCTAATCTACTCCTTTCTCTCCGTCACCTTCTTTAGTGTCTCCCACCCTCAAGCTGCTGCATCTAAAAGGTGTTCTCCACTCCCACTGCCATTGCCTGTCTGAAGTCCTCCCCCTTGCATTGCCCTGCATTTGGCCTCTCCTACCTCCAGTTTACCCCCTACTCCCTTTGTGCAGGATTCCCTTTTCTCAACCACAAGTAGGAAGAACTTTCTTGAAATATCTATATGCTTTCTAATCCCATTAACACCTTTTTGCCCTTCCCTGTTTGTCTTGTAACTGTCATGACCCCATATTAGAGACTTAGCCCTGCCATATTCCCATGTGGAAAAACCCCCTGTTAATGGTCAGAACATCTGCAAACCTCATGGAGCAAGACTTGAGGCCCGGAACATCTGGAGGAGATGCAGATCGTTCATACAGAAAATCCCTGATGCTTCTACTGGAGTAGGGAGTTAATAGAGATAGTTTGAGATTTTTCTCTTTACTGGGTATGTGATGAAACCCATTCATGGTATGAGACCATCCAATTATTAATATATTTGAGTTCCTCTCCTAAGTATATTTTTACTGACCCCACAAAGAGTTTTTATTTTCCTTTAGGATCCTAGAAGAACCCGACCCTTCCTCTGGACCTCAATGTAGTAACAACTGGGGTCTGATTTGCACCTATGCTTCCAGGATAGCCTTTCCCATATGCAAGGCTATGCATAGCATGTGGGTAATATGTTCCCAAAGGTCCCACATTGTCAGGTGGGTGAGGCTGGGTATCAGGTGAATATCTCTTCACCTTGATTTGGGACTTGTCAGCAGTCTCCCCAGTACCAGATGCTATTTCTGCTCCCATAGCAGTCAGTCTTCTCAGTTATCCCTAGTTTTATCTCAAATTCAGAAAAGGCTGGAGTCTCAGGGCCCTCTTTATTGAGCCCACTCTAAGTGTCTTGGATATTCCAACCCTTGCTTTTTCAAGGCAGGCATAAAAGGCACCCTAAAATAGGGTGAAGCCTGTAATATGGGAGAGTAAAAATGGTAGAGTGAATGGGAAAGACCTTCATCATCTCTACTTGTAGGAGAGACTTAGCAAAACTGTCTTGAGATCTCCTTAACAGGACAGTAGTGAAACTCACCCCCAGTTTATGACTGTTACATGTGAAGACAATGTCTGAGATGCTGTTAATTTAAGTTACTCCATGGCATATGAAGAGATCTAGATTTACCTCAACAACCTCTTCTTTGTTTTGTTTGTTTCTGTCATCATCTCCAATAGGCTCCAGATTAATAAAAGAATAGTGTATATATAGGATATTAGTTTTAGGCCAATAGTAGAGATGCAGATTTAGGGATTATACAGTGATTAGTAGTTTTTACTGTATGATCATACCATTTCTATAGTTCAGAGACCTTATGTTCTCTAGCCATTCTCCAGAAAGATTAGGAGCTACTCAGCTCTCTCCTAAATTGCTCTCTTAAGCATAATCCATACCCCATTTATGGAAACAAAAAAGTTTTTCTGTTAACTTGGAGTTTCCTTCTAAAGTTTTCTATGCCTTCTATATTAGGGAGTCCATAAAATCAACACTCTTGGATTTTAATTTGGGGAATTCTGTAGGATTCTATAGTCCTAGAAGGCAGAGCAGAGGTCATGGCTTGTGTCTTTGTTCTCCATTTATCTCTTTGTAAGCATTTGTACAAGGAAAACAAACAGAAAAATCTACGTCTGCAGTGCCTATCTACTGTCAACAGAACTGGGCAACCATTTCATACAACTGGAATTTGCTACTACTAGCCTTCAATGCATTCCTTCACTTTGGTAGAACTAAAAAAATCTGGTAAAGGATGAATGTGTGTGTTTGTACCCAGATTCGTCCATTAAAATAGATTAGGACTTTATATTGTGAGTGCCTTGAACTTTTGCCAAGGAGTTGGTGGCCTTCAGAACTGGCCATGAAGAATGTGTATTTTCAAATATCCATGACCGATGAGTACAGAGAATATTGCCTTCACATGTCCTATGTGTTTTTATCAATCACCTAGACTTGTATGATTAGCTAGATGACATAATGATTCCCCTAAGACCCAGTTGCCTTTTGCATGAGTGATGTGAAGTGACAGTGTCCACAGGCACCTTCTGGGAGAACTGGTTGAGGTCCGACTCCCTCTCTGTTGTGTGGCAGAGGAAAATAGAAATTCTTTGTGGGATTACAAAAATGTACTGAGGACAGGGATCTAGGTGGATATATCTTGAAATACATTTATGTGATATTTTACAGAAGTGGGTTTCTCCACTGCTGTGGCTGGGGTGATATCTCAAGCTGGTCTTGTTCAATCTCCAAGTCCCTCTTCTCTCCTCTAAGTTGAGATCTAAAGGTACATTCTCTTTCATAAAGTATGTCCTCTTTCATAGTACTTCCTGTGGGTGTCAAGGCCTCGCTTCCTTTTTGAGACTTACAAATGCCCTAGAAATTTGAAGAGGGGGCTGTTCCACATAGGGGGATTTGACTGAATTGAGCAGTCTGGAAGCCTGGGCATGTTTCACTGCTGTCTAAGTGCAGGCAGTTTTTGACAAGATGTCCTTGAAGGACAAGTAGCCTCTAGGGGCAAGCAGCATCCGTGATGTTTGCTCAAATGGACACAATCAGAAGAGGCAGGAATAGTTCCCTCAAGGTTCCCTGGCTCTGGCCATTGGAGGTGTTCACTTAGACATTGGGTACTCTCCCAGAGACAGTTTGAGATTTTTCTCTTCCCTGGGTATGTGATGAAACCCATTCATGGTATGAAACTATCCAATTGTTAATATATTTGAATTCCCAGATTTGATTCCCACTATTCCAAGTAGACTTAGGTACAGGGAATCCCCTGGTTGCTCCACTCCAAATTTTGTAGAATGTCTATCTGGAAAATACAGTGTTCTTTCTTCTACTTCTTCATCAATTCTCTTGTCAATTTTTCATTTATGGATAAACTCTTTGGTCACCCCATGGGTATATTAACACTTTGAAATTTAACCCAGTCATCTCTTCCTTTTTATTTTATTGTCATCTCAGAGAGACACTGATTGATAAAAGAATGATTTATGGTACCAGAAAGTTATTGGTCTTAAGCCATATGAGTTGTGGGGATACAGATTTAGAGACTATGCAATAATTAGTAATTCCTAATTGTGTTCTCATACATTCTGCCAGCTCTACCGGGACTTTGCCTTTTGATATGCAAAACCTTTTATTCCTCTCAAAATAATGGTTCTTGAAAATTAAAAGCAGTGACTTTTACTATTTTACTATTTTTTTTTTTTGGAAGTTGAAAGCTGAAATGGACTCTTTCTTGTTGCTTTCTTACTATAGAATTCATAGTTCTCCCTGAAGCGGTAGGAACCTCTGACTGAATTATTATTTCCATCCATGAGAATTTGCTCAAATTGCCTCCTGTCTTCCAACTCCTTTTAGCTCCTTATTGTCTATAAGATTAAGTCCCAACTCCAGAAGAAATTCAAGAGCACTCATGGTCTGACATCGTACTTCTCTCCAGTCTTATCTTCTGTCTCCCTCCCAGGCTCCCTTTGCTATAGTCATGCTATTTCTCAAAGATGCCTCACCCTTTAGTAACATCAGACTTCTGTTTATGCTTTTCCTCCAAAATGGTACATCCTGACTCTTCTCCATTTGGTGAGCCTCTACTTAATCTTTAATGCCCAAATCCAATATTATTTCTCCTATAAATACTTATATGTTCTCTATGTGGACTTAATCTCACCTCCCTTGTCCTCCAAAAGCATACAGCTCATCACGAAACCATAGCATTTATCACATTATATAATAATGAGTTACATCCTTCTCTCACCCACTATACTGTCGACTCCTTGAGGCAGAGACTATATCCAATTAATCTTTGCAACTGTGATATCTACCACAGAGCCTAGTACAGAGTTGATTCTCAATAAAAGTTTGTTGAATTAGCTACCAGAGAATTTTTTACAATAAAACTGTTTTTGGATTATGCTAATTTGGAATTTATGAGTTAGAATGTTGTTACCATTTATAAGTAAACAACTAATATGCTAATTAAAAATTAATCCCTCCATTCATTAAAGTAGGTCCCCAGTGAATTTTGTCTGTCAGTATTTTGTTAGCTTGAGTTACTCTATGCATTTGAAATTTGTGAGCTTAATTTCCTTTAAAAAACCCATCATTTATAAATTGGTTACGCTTTCCATTAGTGTAAGTTTAAGAGATTTTAAGATATTTCCATATGAAAATACACAATTCTAGACCCATGATTGGCCATGAAGTCTCAGGAAAACCCAATAACTCTTATTCTGGTCACTGAACTGAGTTTCTTTGGCTGTTTTTCAAATGAGAGGGGACATTTGTGCCATCACATTCTGCAGAAATGTTAATGGTTCATCATTTGACTAAGTAATAATCCCTTCATGTAAGTGGATCACCTATGTGTCTACTCAGGTGTCCAGTTCATCATAAAGGGCTTCAAGCCAAAAATCATCTGAGAGGACTTTGAAGTTGTCAGTTTCTGAGATTTGGATCTGCAGTGGGAAATCTTCCATTCCAAACACAAGTCAGTATTTGGTCCAATCAAAGTGTCTTTTTGGTCATTATTCTTGTTAAATATTGCCCTTCAAGTGGCTTTTATTTTCATCTAGTAGTTCCTTTGAGACACATATGTGAAAGAATGAGAGGCTTTTAATCATGACTCAAGGTGACTGTCCTACTTCTTGAAGTCACACTACAGTGAAAATAGCCAAAGACAAGAGGGTAGCCATATATGTTGACGTCATTTGTGAACAATCTGCAAAGGGAGGAACACTTCCCCTCTAATGTTACATGCTCTGCACCAGCTAAGATGTGCTCTGCATGGTCAGTGAATACTAAATGATTGAGAGTAAATGTAATGTAATTATTCAAGCAGTATTTCTTTCATACTTTAAAAGTGCTAGAGAATAAAAAGCGATGGCACTTCAACATTATGTCATCCTCTATTTGAGAATCAGCCTGATTATTGTAATTGCAAAAGAGAAGCATTTGGTTCTCTAAATATTTATGGGCCATGGTCTGTACTCTTCTGGTTACCATTTGCTATTCCCAGAAGGAGTATGAAAAATCTTGATATCATTTCTGAGTTCTGACTGCTGGGATGATTGATTTGATCTTCAGGATTCCAGATCTTGGCAGTCTTGGACTCTGACCTAAGAGTTAAATATTTCTTATTTGATGTCATAGCTTCCAAACCCTTGGATGGCTACCTTAGGTAATCAGGGAAATGCTGACCAGGTTCTTGACTTCTTAACTTTCATACCTTGACTCACCTTGGCTCAACTCAGCACCCCCTGACTCACCTTAGCCCACCTTGACTCACGTTGGCCCATCTTGGCCCACTTTGATTTACTTTGATGTTTTAACAAGGGCTGTGACATTAATCCCAAGAGTGCTGATTTAGGATTTGTGTTCCTTTGTGGTTTTTCCCCAAATCTGACCCATTCTTCTGACCTTCTTCTATCCTCTGTCATTTATGTTCAATGTGATGCTTTGTTAGTTGTTGGCCTCTGGAAAAAACACAGAGGTAATGACCCATAAACCATAACTGTGATGAGCAGAGCCTTCTTAAGTTTGAGAAGTTCAATGCAAGAAATCATATGCCTAACTATAGGAGCAAATTAAGGAACAGCAATGTCTTGAGAAGACATGATACTCACAGTAAAAGTTGTTGATAATTTTGTGTGTGAAACTGTCTGGGAAATTTGGCATTTTCTTTCAAACTCTCTATTTCACTCCATCCTACTTTTTTTTTTTTAAAGATCTTATTCATTTATTTGAGAGAGAGAGAGAAAGCACAAGCAGGATGGAGGGGCAGAGGGAGAGGGAGACTCCCCACTGAGCAGGGAGCCCAACACAGGGCTCAATCCCAGGACCCCAAGACCATGACCTGAGCCAAAGGCAGACGCTCAACACACTGAGCCACCCAGGTGCCCCACCTCATCCTACCTTTAATTGAATCATAGCAACACAGCAAAGAGTAAATTCTTTAGATAAATTGCTTGCCTTTCCATCATAAAACAATGTTGATTTTAAATATTTTTTATGGAAAATTTTCTTTAATATATTACACAAAATCCTGTCTTATTAAAGAGGGTACATTGGATGGAATTTAAATTTTTTTTAAGATTTTTTATTTATTTATTTGACAGAGAGAGCCAGTGAGAGAGGGAACACAAGCAGGGGAAATGGGAGAGGAAGAAGCAGGCTCCTAGCAGAGGAGCCTGACGTGGGGCTTGATCCCAGAACACCGGGATCACTCCCTGAGCCAAAGGCAGATGCTTAACAACTGCACCACCCAGGTGCCCCTGGAATTTCAATTTTTAAAAGAGAATTCAAGTTCTTCATTTCAAATGCCTGATAATGTAATTACTGCTGAGTTTAATGTTGCTTTTATGTCCCCTGAAACCATCACAGACTCAGTGTTCTGTTGCTGTATAACAACCATTTCCACACGGAGTGTCTTACAACAATAATCATTTCATTACCCCTTATGATTCTGTGAGTTGATTGGGCTCAGCTGTGTGGTCCTTCTGCTTCAGGTGATGTGAGCAGCAGCTGCATCCTGGGGGCTTGATTTGGCTGGACATCCAAGATGGCTTCCTAACATGACTGGCAGTTGGTGCTGGCGTTGCTAGAAACTCAGCTGGGGCTGTTATCAGAAGGACTTTCCAGGAGATTTGGGCTTCTCACAACATCGCATCTGAGTTCCAAGAGGGAGCATTCCAAGAGGTAAAAATGAAAGCTATAAATCTCTTAAGGACCTGTTCCAATACACAATGCCACTCTGCCAAATCCTATTGGTTAAAGCAACTCACAACGCTGATCCAAATTCAATGTGGTAAGGCTGTGGTTCGCCGGGTGCCATCTTTAAGGATTACTTATTAAAAATATTAAGCAAGTTTCCTTCTATTAATAAAGCCCTAATTTCTGGGAGAATTACTCCAGTATGTCAGCATCTGGTTAGTCTTCCTCTTGGTTCCAGTTCTAATCCCTGGTCTCTGTGACCAAACCCTACTTAGAGATCAGATTCAGTCATTGGTCTCTGCCCCTCTTCTCCAATACTTCCAACTGACTATAAATCATGTGATGCCAAGTTTCTTCCATACTAACTGCCTAAACTATCCTTAGATATCTTCCTCTTTCCCCATTGTTTTCACTGCTGACTCCCTACTTGGGCCTCCTCTTATTCACTGAAAAGTCTGATTTCTCCCTCTGGGACCTATTTGATTTGGACCCAAATATCAGTCTGACCTGGCTCCTTACCATTCCACTAATGCAGGAACTTTTCTCTGAGGCTGAAGTTTCCTAGAGCCTGTGTCTCCCTGTGAGGTGGTCACTATATCCGATTTATACCTAATAGAGTTTAATTCTGAAGACAATACACCTAATTCTCTTTGAATTGTTGGCAAGGCCATATTTGCTATTTATTTAGCTGTGTGGACTGGTCTCCTCTCCAGGGCCCAGTTGGCCACACTGAGATAGCTACATAACTTTATGCTCTTACCTCTGTGGCACAATTCCCTTAGCACCTTATTTATGTTGACTCTGGCATGTCAGCTTGTAAAACCAAAGAACCTTTGCAATAAAATAATCTTGCAAAGGTCAAGCATACCTTTAACCCTGGCCCTTTATCACAATTTTTTAGAACATCCACCATCTCAAAGAATTTTAGCGTTCTGTAACACAGGCTCCTGGGTCATGCCTATTCATCTTCTTTCATTCTCTTCCAAAAGAAACAGAACATGGGTTGGCATAAGGTGGATGTAGAATGTTTATGTAATGACATAGTTATTTTAAGATTCCTGACTAGGAAGCAGCTTGTTGCTGCTAAAAAGCTTAAAAGAACACCCCACACTGCCAGGACAGTCTATTAACAAAATGTCATTTTAGCATGCATGCTGCCTATGTGTGTACCTTTAATTACTGAAGTTACAATTTATTAATAGATTTCTTTAACCTCATGTTCTGGACATGTCCCAGTTTGAATGAGTTCATTCTTCCTGCTTAAATTTTTTTAGTCCCAGGCTAGTGAGAGCAGAATAATAGGCTAACCCTGATTTCCCATGGTCCACTCAGATAACCAATAAGTGTTTAATGGAGTATGAACTGAGCATCCACTAATGAACATGTATTTTCTACAATAGTAATTTCATATAATAGATAATGCGTATTTATTGATTTGATTTGAATTCTAACCCGACTCAATGGTAATTCATCTCGTGTAACTTATGGCATTGTACACTAATAATAGTACAATATTTCAAGGGTTTAGTATGTGTCAGGCACTATCCCAAGTCTTTTACATGTACGACCTCATTTGATCCTCACAATGAACCTATGAGGCAGGTTAGGTACTCCGATTATTCTTCCTTTATAGCCAAGAAAACTGAGGCACAGGGGATTGTATAACTGTATCATGTGGCACTGGCATGCCCTTGTTTTAGCAGTTATAATTCAAAAACAACAAAAAAAACCTTAATATAAATCTCATAGCTATCACAAGGAACTTTGTTCTTCCTTTTTAGTAGAGAGGTGGGTTTGAAGAAGCAGGAATGAAGTAGGTAGGACAGGTGACGTATGAATGAAGTTTATGAACTGTTCTTATGAACTCTCTCTGTTTGGGATAAGGCTCTTAAATCATATGAATGTGTGTATACACACCAATACACTTGCACTTGGGTATAAGTCTTATGAATGGGCCAAAAAGTCTTGCCCCAAATAGGAAAATCTTTAAAGATTATAAAAACATTCCCTAAATAAACGAAGCTTGCTCCTAATGAATCAAATGGAGAGTTATAAGGTCTTGTGTTCATATCAGATGAGACTTGTTAAAGGTCTTGAGAAACTATCAGATTTTGATTTTATACCTCCATTAAGCTGGCCAGGCTTTATCTATGGTCTCTTTAACATTTTTGTAAATTTTTAACTATGAAGGAAATTGAGAAGATCAGCATACCATTCTTGTCCACAGAAGACGTGTTTATCCTGTTTCTCTGAAGCAGATTCTATGGCTGGTGGTTTGAGAGAGCTCTAAATATTTTTTCCACTATGGGAAAAGCTAAAAAAGCTATACCTATTGGTTACCCTCTGTTTCTACATATGGTGCACCTGCCAATGCTATTTATATGTGGAGACGTGTTTTTTATCTCTGTACTGACTGTGTGCGTCAACCAGTATCCATTGCCTACCCCTCCCCCCCAGATTTAGTTACTTCTTTATTGCCACTGTATACATGGTGGCCTTGTTGTCATAGCCAAACAAATCCTGAATCTGAGATCCCCTTCTTGTGTCAAATGTAGTGGATTATTTTGTCTTAAAAATTATTCACATGAAGATGATTCCCATAAATGTTATTCCATGGTGGGGGGTAGTAGGCAATTATGAGAGTCAACTGTATCTTCTAAGCTCCTCTGTTCGAGATTCTGGGTAGAAGTTCAACTGATTTCACTCAATTGGTTTTGAGTAGAAGGAACAGAAGGCCAATGTATCTATGCTGTTTGCTTTGGCAATATTAGGAGTTAGTAATGTTGTTTAGTTTAAAAGTCCCCCAAAACATTGACGCCAAAGTGTTAGGGCATAAAAGCCTTAGAGAACGATTACATTCAAGTAGCAGTCCCCATGAATGCTGAAAGCAATAATATTGCAGACTAGATAAGAATCTAATTTTTACATTGGCTTCCAAAGCAAAACTTCTCCTTGTCCTTTTCTTAGCCTGCTTTCAATTCTTTGACCCATCCTCCAGAGTCTCTTGGATTAAATAGAAAATAAACAACCCAGAGTAAAGTCAAACACGCTGGAATCCAGTGCTTTCTGTGAACAAGGCTCGATTCTATTGGAGTGCTAATAAGACTAATATAGTTCCTTTGTACTTTAAAAATAAACAAATATGTTTTATGGAAGCAAGAGATCTGGAAGCACTGTCAGAAATACTGAAATCTGGGGTGCCTGGGTGGCACAGCGGTTAAGTGTCTGCCTTTGGCTCAGGGCATGATCCCGGCGTTCTGGGATCGAGCCCCACATCAGGCTCCTCTGCTATGAGCCTGCTTCTTCCTCTCCCACTCCCCCTGCTTGTGTTCCCTCTCTCGCTGGCTGTCTCTATCTCTGTCGAATAAATAAATAAAATCTTTATAAAAAAAAAAAGAAATATTGAAATCTGGCCTAAAGAAAGCAGCTAGAAGTCAGCTCAAGGTTGGCTTATCTTTCCCAGGACATATTATTCTAGGCTGGGGCCAGACTAAAGAGGAAAGCACAATTCCATGTTTGCTTTTGGGGCACAGAGGGATCACATAGAAGCCGGCAACTTTATTGGCAGCCATTGTAAAGCAGCTGGACGTGGAGCAGGGAAAGGCTGCCATCATGTTTTATTACATGTCCTAGGACAAGGTGGATGGTTCTGCCATAAGTACACATCTTAGGTAAGGATGTCAGGCATCAATGAACATTACATAAGTTTGTGGTCAGCCCTCCTGACAGGGAAGCCTTATCCCTTTCTCTAGCTTTGCTGAGGGTATGAACCAAGACCTCAGTGGAGAAAACTGCCATTGTTTACCAAAACACCCTCAGTACTGTTGTTTCCTGTTATTGGGTCTTGTTCTGCAATTCATGTTTTATTGTTTTAGCTGAGACAGGGCTAGTGCTGTCAAAAATGTGAGTTTTTCATTAGTGGTCTGATTGTCACTCCCTTCCTGTGCTGATAAAGAAGCTGAGCCAGAGGTTAACATCTGGCTGCTCTGTAGATGCCCAGCTCCCCCTGGTCTGTCCCTAGACATTCATAGTACAGGGGTGGAGTTGGCACTGGCCCTCTTGCTGCTGTCCCACTGGGTTGGTTCTTTTCTTTCCTCCTCTGACAGCACTGACTGAGGAGGGACAGAGGTCACTGGGCACATTGCCAGAATATGCGTAGGGCTTTCCCAGTACAGTGGAATAAAGTTCACAAAGTTTGCCCTTGGTTTTCCCCATCCTCCTTTTGTAGAACCTTCAGCTTTTGGGCCCACAAGACTTTGCGGATAACAAAGGAAATCCTAAAGAAAACTCAACCCCTTGTGTGAGTAGGAAGAGAGTTTATTTAAAAAGTTATAGTCCATTTTCAGGAGTATTTACATTTTCAAGGAGGAGACCTGGAAAAGGTAAGAATTATTGCAAATGATCATTCAGTAATAATCAAATTGAAGGCATTAGAAAGGGAGATACATTTATTCAGGGGTGGGCTCCACCCTGATTAGATGGCTGCCTACCATTTGTTTGTTTGTTAGTTTGTTTGTTTGTTTTTTAAATCAGTATGGAGCATAGGACTGTAAAGTATCATTTATTAATTTTGTGTTTTCAAGTCTGCGTCTTCATCTACCATTCACAGCTATATTTCTGCTCTACAGAATCCAAAACAAAACAAAATTCTAAAATAATCCCCACGACACAAAAAAACCCAAAACACAACTGGAAGCCAATGATGGGACAGAGAAACAAGGAAGACAAGAAGTAAAACTATTATAGAAAGATATTAAGCGGCTAAAGGCATGAGGATGACTTAAAGTTTATTTAGGAATGATCTAGACGCTTTACACCTGGACCAGAAAGAATTCAATTAATGCTGAAGGACTTGCCCAAATTATGAGAAAAAAGTATAATGTAGGCCTAAGTCTACATCCTTGATGAGGAAAAATTTAACAGAACTTATCCCTAAGGGCCTACCTGTCAGCTATTTGTTCTACTTATTCCATTTAAAGATTTTTAAAGGATGAGGGAAAAAAAGACATGATCTATTTCAAAAAGTGCAATTTACACTCTCAAGGTGTCCCATATTAGCTGGCACTTTGGTAAAAAATAAGGCAACCAGTAGGAGAGGAGATGACGGTGAGAAAAAAAAAAGGAGCATGGGCGTAAATATTAAATGGGTCAAGTTAAAATTAAATTAATTCACTGGCATTATGCTCTATGTTAAACTAGAAACCTGTGAAAGTTAGATGCAGAGAAATGATCTTCAGTGTCTTTCATTCAGAGTTTTCACAATATTTTACCTGGTTAAGAACATTAAACTTAATATGTGGAATTTTTTTGAAAGGAAAGAAACCTGAGCCTAAAATAAAGGTTCTTTTATTTTTTTCTGAAAATGAAATAATGCATGCTGTTTATAGAAAGACAGAAGAATTAAAATGACAATAATCTCACTACTAAGAAATAAGCACTGCTAATATTTTTGGGAAAATATTAGAGGAAAAATTCCCTTCTAAGCATTTTCTTGCATGCATGTGCACGTGAACACACATTTTACAAAATTAAATATTTTTGTATTTGGTTTTGAAGCCCTTGTGCATTTACATAATTAAAATATCCTTACATCATTATATATTCAAACAATAGCCCACTTAGCATTCTTCTATTACACATTGAGATCAGTTCTAAAGTTTTTAATACTATAAATAAGGCTATGATGGACATTCTGGTACAAAAATTGTTGCATTAAAGGCCTTTGGAATGAGCCTACCCCATGTGGGCCACACTGGCAGGTATATTTTGGGCTGAAGACAGTCAAGGCCCATAAGGCTCAGGAAGAGCGTTTTACCTCCGCCTTAACTGCCTCTGAGAATTTTGATAGAGGGCCTGGCCCAGGAAAGATCTATCAGCAGAGGTCAGTACGAAAAGTGTGGGCTAGGTGTGGTAAGCTAGGGGGTGGGGAGGATGGTGAGGAGAAGGCACTCAGCAGGGCCTTTTTGTTTAGATTCCTCTGTTTGTCCTGTTGTCTCTGCATGGCATGGCAAACATTTGCTCTTCCCTTTTTTTTTTTATGATTTTATTTATTTGACGAGAGAGAGACACAGCGAGAGAGGGAACACAAGCAGGGGGAGTGGGAGAGGGAGAAGCAGGCTTCCCGCTGACTAGGGACCCTGATTTGGGGCTCGATCCCAGGACCCTGGGATCATGACCTGAGCTGAAGGCAGACGCTTAATGACTGAGCCAGCCAGGCGCCCACAAACACTTGCTCTTCTTATCTTCCTGTGAATTATCTTCCTACCCTTTATAGCCCCAGACTCCTGCCCCCTTCTTAGCTTAGGATGGCATATAAACCTCAATTGTCTGTCTCTCAGCCTCATGTCTTTGTGGAGCTCCCAAACGTATTAAGTAAAATTTGTTTTTCTCCTCTTAATCTGTCTCATGTCCATTTTATTAATGGACCAGCCCAAAGAACCTAGAAGGGAAGGAGAAAAATTTTTCCTCTCCTGCATAGGTTTACTTATTATTTTATCAGGGGTTTTTTCCTTTTAATTATATTCTATGCAATATCTATTTTATACCCTTTCCTAATGTAGGGTGCATGTTTTTCTCATAAAGTTGTAATTGTTCTTTATACATTGATAATTTTGCCACTTTGTAATTGTTGTTCCAAACATTTCCCCAGTTCTTTATGCATCTTTTACATTTTGTTGCTTTTATTGACATACAGAAATTGTGCCAAATTTCTTGATTTTCTTTTGGTCTTTTTTCCATGGCTTCTAGGTTTTAAAATCTTTCATCACCCCAAGATCAATAAAATAGCCATCTACATTTTCTCTCCATTTTGAAAAATATGCATGAAATTGTTGCTTATTGTTTTTTAAAAGACAAAAGAGAAGTATAAAGTAAAAGTAGAAGTGCCTTTGTTCCCCACCCCCTTCTTTTTGCCAATCCCAATCCACAGACACTCCTTCAGTTTTTGATGCTTTCACTTTTTACATTTCACTTTTTCACATCAGCTGGAATTTATTTTGTTGTGCAGTCTGAGGTGAAAATCTAACTTGAGAATTTTTTTTTCTTCCAGATTGTGAGCCAATTTTCCCAACACCATTTTTGAATAATTCATTCCTTCCTCCTTGGTTTGTGAAGGCCCATGTTTTTTGAGTTTACAAAGACAGGAAACTCACAATGACATTATGCAACAAAAATAACCTGCTTTCAGTGCTTGAATACATGATGGCTAAGCACATGGTTACTTACACACCTACACTCTATGTGGAGGCAGAGCATGTCACTGTAGGGCAAGTGATTGGATTGTCCATTTTTAACAGAACGTTCTAATTTGCTGAACCACACACGTCTTTAATTTTTCAGTTCAGTTCAGTTCAATTCAACTGACTTAATTTTAACCAGTGTTTATTAAATGCTTATTATATACATTCACTGCAGTATGTGAATATGTTTGATCCAGTCTTGGATTTCAACCTAGCCTATGAGCAACTTGTTTAATAACACGGGCAAACACCAAATAAAATTCCCCGAACAATTCTGGAAGAAAAGAAGGAGGCTTTGCTGAAATAATTTTAAATGACAATCCTCAGAGTTTGAACTGATATGCTTTTAGGGCTGCAGGGTGCCTTCATGTTCTCATCTCAAAAAGCCGACAATAACAAATTGTCCAAGTCATTTGGATTATGCCACGGGAGCAGACTGAAAGCTCATAAGCACACGATTGAGCAAAATAAATAAATAAAACAACATATGTAAGTCAAGGAGACACATTCCTTTCCCAGTATAAAAACATAGGAGGTAAAAGATGCCTGCCGTTCTGGGATAACTACCCATAGTTCATCAAGTACAGAGGAGCAGGCGGAAACAACATTCTTATCACAGATGCCATATGAATATCTAAAATAATCATGTCCACAAATATTCCATTTTACTTGTATTTCTGTTGCTTATCTTTTCTTTTCATCATGTTAGTATTCATTTTTTTTCATAGAATGATACAAAAACAACCTGATGAGATTATGTATTTCAGGGGTTCCTATTAGAGAAAACAAAATTATTCATATGATCCCATTAGAGTATGACAGAAAACGGCTGACAGAATGGAAATGTACCAAAGATATGTTTCTTGTGTTTGTAGTTACACTGCCATTTTTCTTTATTACTCCTGACATGTTGCCTATCACACCAGGCACAGTACGGGAAATGAAGGAATGCTGTTTGAAAACTTCACTTCTCCAGGGAGTTCAGAAGCACCTGCTAATTGCCCAGCACCCCTTTGCATTGCTCTCTACCTCTCGGAAACTCCACGGAGCAAGGTTTCCCACAATCTACAAGACAGTCTTTATTTATTTATTTATTTATTTTTAGTTTACTCAACATCATCATTGTCTTTAAACTTGGTTCTATGAATATTTTTTTTACACAATGTGTTTTTACTTCCTAATATTCAGCATAGCTACAATTTTACATTTATCTGTGTGACTATTTAATTGATTTTATAAGTTCAGTATGGAGAAATTATTTTCACACCAAGGTATTCCCAGTACTTAAAACAGTGCATATAATGGAAACTCAATGAGTATTTATCGACTCAATGTTGAATGAACCAATTATAGGAAAGACATTTTGCTGGATATGAAGAGAGACACAAAGATGTGTGACATATTGTTTCTATTCTCAAAGTACTTACAGTAGAACTGGGAGCCATGACAGACAAAATTAAATAGGAAGACAAGCCAATAATACAAGAGATGTCTTTCAAAAGCATACAAAGTATCCAATTAAAGGTACCACAGTCTGTCCTTGTGTCAGAGACAGTGTTTACCAAATGAAACACTCCTACTCATTTCTCAGCCTTCCTTGCAGTTACTGGCCAAACCACTAGTGCCAGCTCCATTCTTTAAAATGTGAGTGGAGTTTTGCATGTGTCATCCAGGTGGAGGTTGTTAATTACCAGTGTGCCTCCTCCAACACGCTCTTCCTCTGCTGGGGCAAATTTAGAGCCCACATGTTCCTAATGACCTAGCAAGGAGATGAAAACAGCCTGGATCTCTGAGTCACCACTTGGAGGAGTGGTGCCTGGTAAAGCCACTCAACCCAAAACAGACTATGATGTGAGCCAGAGATCAACCCTTTTCTTAAGTCCTTGATTTGTCTGTGTGATGGCTGGAGTGAACTACCTTCATAAAATAATACCACGGTTTTAGGAAGTTGGAATCACGGATCGATTGTTCTTTGGTGAGGTCTTTGAAATGCAGGAACACGGAGACCTTCAAACCACAAATTAATTGGGGTGGGAGGAAGGGACAGTAGGAGCAGCCCCCCAAGGAAATGATCCTCAGGGTAGTACACATTTGCGATGCAAGAGGCTAGATTCAGAAGTAGAAACCTCTCAGTGTCTTGGGAGAATGAAAATACCCTGGCAGTCAGACCTTTACTTCAGCAGGCATCAACTCTTTTTTTTTTTTTTTTAAACAAGACAGAAGCTGCAAGGTGTATATTCCTGTTCTCCATGGACAAGGGTGGACATAGAGAACCTCTTAAAAAATTCAGAGCAAGTTTTCTCAGCTTTCACAAAGTGATTTCAATAACATGAATAGAGAAAAACATACCAGCTCATAACAGTGACATAAAAGCCTTTGAAGTTGATGAAAAATATTGTGATTGCTTTTGTTTAGGAACGGAAAATTAAAGAATTGGTTGTTAGGCTCTTATCTCAGAGGAAACAAAAAAGAAGAAATCAAAAAACAGAATATTAAGAGGGAGGAGTGGAATTAGGCAACCTTTCGTAATACTGGTAGAAATTGTTAAATCTTTTAAATCTTTCTACCGAAACCACCCCATTTGAATTGAGTGGGAACCTTTAATCTAATGGGTGTCCTATCTGGATGGTCGCACCCCCTCAACCCTGCTCACCAGAGACCTTAGTTTTCCTTTTTATAATTTTGCTTCTTGTTAATTTCAAGGTTTAGTGGAGAAGAGAAAATGTCTAAGTTTCCTTTGTGGGAGGATTTCTAAGATACAGTACTAACATTCCGGATCATGCCCCACTCTGCTGTGTGTGTGGTGTGTGTGTGTGCGTAGATGAGTGAGAGCTACAGAATAGAACTAGAATTTAGGAATTTCCTCCAAAATTGCTACACTGTCACCATTCTGTCCCATCCAGGCTGCCCCATGAACTTCAAGTGATAGTCTGATTAGGTCTTAGATCGTGGATAACTAGTGCGATACTTGGCAAAGCATTTCAGCATCAGAGTAGTTTTAGGTCAAATGAGGCCTGAGGAGCTCCAGCTTAATTTGATCCATTGCAGCAGAGAAACAACAAAAGACTTTTAGGTATTTGGTGGCATCGGTCCCACCAAAAAGTAATATTCAGCGCTCTGGTCAACTCAGTATTTAATTATATCAGTTAAGCAGGGAACTGATCTAATACAGGCTTTGTGTAAGTACTCTTTCTATATTTAACTCTGCATGCCATGAACTTGCTAGATAGGAAATGTTGAGTTTAATGATGTTTAAAAGTTCCTTAGTAGAAGCACCACCTATTCCTTGATCTCCTTTTTGAGACAGAGAAGCGCTCTCAGCTCTGGAAGTTTCTGCGGAGGCTGAGCGGGCCAGGCTGTTCAGTTGCTCAGGAGATGCCGTGTGAAGATGGGAATGGTCGCTCTGCCAGTGAGGGGTCATGGAGAGCATGAGGCTCATGGGGACACACGGAATCAGCCTGTGTACCAATGGCTCTGTTGTCGTTCCTTCTCTCTGAACACCTCTCTCGCCGTGAGGAGCCTTTTGTGGCTCCTTTCCTGCATTTGAGTCTGCTCACGACGCTCATTGTGACCCATTTCCCTCCCGGGGGAGAGGAACACACCTCCCCAGGGATGCCCCAGCTTCCTGCCCCTTTAGGTGTAACTCTACCTACTCCTCACCTCAAATCTCTGAGATACTTGAGGGGGACTTCACAGTTTTGTGATTCCAAGACAGGCAAACCCTTATCAGTCTGACGGAATATTGCTGCAAAACCTTGTTTTGAACGGGTGTGTTCTGTCAGATTGATTGGAAGTTTCTGGCTGGAATGTTTAATCATCACCTAATTAACACAGACTTGCGTTAGTCTCTTTTTTGTATGCCATGAGGTTTGCCAGCAGCACGGTAAGTCTTGCTTGACTGACAGCTGTCAGTGGCCCATATGGAAATGACAAATAATATGACAGGATGAAGATAAAAGTTTTCACCTCCACACTGACCTATGCCAGTATTCCTTCCTCTACTCCAGGATTTTAGGGCAGATGCTGTGGCCATGTGGTACATTGACATGGTCATTAAAAGGTTGTGTTCTGGGCAACCACAGTAGGGACCTGTCAAACTCTTCACCCTAACTTACATGTTGAGCTGTTTCGGCTGCATGGACCGTTCCACTGAATGATCTACTGCTTGGAAACAACAGATTCTACTCAGAAGGCCTGAGTCAATGCCCACTTAAGCCACACCTAGTGTGTTGAAAATAATGTCGCATCTTTATAAGACCAAGACAGGAGAAGTTAGAGGTAATAGCTCTATAGGTTTTTATTTTAAGATCCAGTGTGTGAAGTTTACTGGTGTTTTCACAGGCCCTAGGAGGGACAAGGAGTTGCTAATTCCAATTTCTTTCCTGTTCCATTCGGGCCCACTGCTGACCATGGAAGTCCAAACTCAACTTGGATTCCAGGCTGTGTAGGCATCATTATCAATCTGTCCAGTCACATCACCTTCTGTACCCTGGCAGGTGCTCCACTTTGACAAACTCTCTCCTCCCTGTCCCCTGAAGCCATCTTTCCCAATCTTATTTCCAGCCCTGACTTGGCCTTTCTTCCATTTCCTGCTCTGCTGAGTGGAGGTCTTCCAAGTATATTCACTAGACTTCTTGCCTTAACTGGAGTTTGGCTTTCTCTGGGGCTACAGATTCTTCTGGAACTCAAGAGAGCAAAGTTTGTTCATTCCCTATGCCCTAAGCAACCCAGGTCAGGAGAGGGGAAGGGGTGTAGAATGCTCCTTGATCCCTAGGGCCACTCTCATTCATTATTCTTCTACCCTTGCAGAAATTCTCCCTCTGTTTGGATCTTTACAGCATCCCTTCAGACTACCTTCTTCACCGTAGCCTGTTGTCTCTCTCATCTGTTGAGCCCTCATGACTCTGTCCCTCAAGCCACAATAGTGTTCTCTGATCTGTGATTTTAATTTCTGCTAACCAGCATAATCGGCATCTTCAATGTATGTTCAGATAATCCATGTAATCTCCCTTCTAATCTCATTTTTTCCCCTTGGAATTATTAGTTCCAATGACCTTTATAGCACTTCTGTTGCAGTATCATACTTTTCTGGCTGCCCTCAGCATGACTGCCTCTTTGAAACCTCTGATGATCTCTCGTCCTCCCAACTGCTTTCTACCACCATTAGACTTGTTCATCGGCCTCACTGAGTCCTCCAGACTTGGTACCCTTTCATTTTCTCTTGTATATCCAGCTCCAATCTCAAAGATAACACCATTTTAATTGTTCACTGGCTGATCACCCCCAATCCCTTCTCTCTGTCGTCTCCCAATACATCTACCCTTTAAGACACAGCTTCCCGATAGTCCAACTATGTGTTTCCGCTGCTTTTAGAGATGAACTTCTGAGCTACTGAAGGAAAAGAAAATGTGGTCAAATAATGCTTCATAACTTGAAACAGGAACATTGTGGTCATGTCCTAAGAGTGTTTCCTTTTGGAATCTTTAACAGGAAGTTCCATTGTGGTATAGAAGAATGAACACGATTAAGAACCTGGCGTTCAGGGGCACCTGGGTGGCACAGCGGTTAAGCGTCTGCCTTCGGCTCAGGGCGTGATCCCAGCGTTACGGGATCGAGCCCCACATCAGGCTCTTCGGCTATGAGCCTGCTTCTTCCTCTCCCACTCCCCCTGCTTGTGTTCCCTCTCTCGCTGGCTGTCTCTATCTCTGTCAAATAAATAAATAAAATCTTTAAAAAAAAAAAAAAAAAAAAGAACCTGGAGTTCTGTCTTTAATACAAGAGTAACCTTAATGCCTCAGAGACCTTCCTTCCTTCCTCTTTTTCTTCCTTCCCTCCTTCCTTATTTCCCTCCTTCCTTCCTCTTTCCATTCATGCCCCCTTTTTCTCTTTGTCTTTTTCTTTCACAAGCATTGATAAATCATCTATATTATTTGTGTTTCTGGGGACACAAACAAATGGGACATAGGTCCTGTCCTCAGGGAACTCCTAGGAAGGCAGCCAAGGAGATCATCTACTCTGGTGTCATGGAATAAGTACAGTCATAGTGCTCTGAACGGGGTAGTGGTACCAGAAAGGAGGGTGTTCTGCCTGGGAGAGAGAAGATGGTTCTGATCCATGTCCTCTGCCCCCGCCCTCCCTGACCCTCTCCTAGCCACATACTCATTAATGTCTAGCACAGTGTTCTGCATAGGGTGAGAGCTCAAAATATTTATGTTAAATGGAGCCAAAGAGGGAACAACTAAGCACTATTTTAGGTGCCGTTGATTCAAAGTAAGGGCAACAGCATATCAGAAAAGAAAAAGAGCAATATGATTAATAAGTCGGGAACATTTCCGTGGAGGAAGAGAAAATTTGGTAGCCAGGCAGTACAGTTTTAGAACCCATTGCGTGGAAACAATAACTCAAATAGGTATGTTCTTTATTGTTGTATGAACTGAAAAGACCTTACTACATCACTATTTAACATGAGCATTTTTCTCCTGTTGTAATTTGAATTAACAGTGGCAGATTTTGAGACTCTTCTATTTCATCCTATTTATGTAATAGATTCACGTCACAAAATGTACTGCATCCCATTTCCACTTTAATCTCTAAGAGGTAATTTAAGACCATCTAGTCCAATGGCTACAAATATAATTGCAGTTTCAAAATCTGCTGAGGTCATTAGTGGAGGACATATTCCATATTAAAATGATGTTTTAAACTTATTTTGCTTTTCATTACTAGCATCGTAGCTCGTTCACCTCTGTGAACCTATGTAATAAAAAAATTGTCTGCAGTTTGAGCTGGTACTTGCAGGTGATAGTGAATCAACTTTTTAACTCAAATCTTAACTGGGTTTTTAATGTGTAAAATGAAAGGGCAAGTGGATACATCAAACATTGTAATTGGAGGCTCCATTAAATGTCTCTCAAAACTAAGGTCAAGCGGGGGGAAAGGTATAAGGAAATAAATAATAAAATGAATAAACTTTTGATTACATATAAACATGTATATGCATATGTATATCAATATATTGCCAAGAAATTGAGAAAAAATGTATTTTTTTCTGAGTACACATGGAACATTTACAAAAACAGGCTATGATTCAGGCCTCCAGAGAAGTCTCAATTTAGGATTGGTGGCATCAGCATCATGGTGGCATAAGACATTCTTCCCTTTAATCCCCTTTTAAGTCAATGAATTAGACACCCATACATGAACAAAAGCACCTTGGTGGGTCCTTTGGGCCTTAGAACTTCACTCCAACAGACTCTAGAGAAGTCTCATTCACCAGTGCAGCTGGTAAGGAAGTCTTGGTTGGAAATTTATATGTATATAAATTTATAACTTTAAATCAATAACACTTACCCAGTGTAAAAATTCAGTTCTGCACACGACATTATCCTGTTCACCATTTTCCTCCACAGGCCTACTACCTCCTAACATACTGTATAATTCACCTATTTATTGTGTCTATTAATTATGATATGTCTTCTCCATTTAGGATATAAGTTGCAGAAGGGCAGTGCTTTCTGTTTGTTTATTGGTTGATATACTGTCAGCTACCAAAATGGTACCCAGCACCTAGGAAGCACTCAGTAAAATTTGTTGACTGGAATGGATGAATGAGGAAAGGGTTTTTTTTTTTAAAACATAAAAAAATATAAGTAGGGGCGCCTGGGTGGCACAGCGGTTAAGCGTCTGCCTTCGGCTCAGGGCGTGATCCCGGCGTTGTGGGATCGAGCCCCACATCAGGCTCTTCCGCTATAAGCCTGCTTCTTCCTCTCCCACTCTCCCTGCTTGTGTTCCCTCTCTCACTGGCTATCTCTATCTCTGTCAAATAAATAAATAAATCTTTAAAAAATATATAAGTAAAGGTGATTACACTGATTAAAGACATCTATCTGTTCAACACAATGGAAACGTCAACAGACTGGTGATAGGTTGGGAAAATATATATGTAATATTTAAACCAAAGAACAAATATTTAGATTATACAGAGAACCAAACTAGGAACCCAAATAGAATAATGTGTAGTCTAAAAAATGCAACTAACACAAAAACATAAAATGGAAAAAAAAATAGATGGATAACACTAAGCATTGGTGGGATACAAAGACCTTTATGCAGTGCTGTTGGAATATAGACTAATTGGCTATTCTGGACAGCAAATTAGTTGTATTTACTCAAATTATGAATGCACATATCGATTCCACTCCTGGTCTCAATCTCAAAGAAATTCCTATATAAAGACCCCTGTATGAGGGTGTTCATTGAAACATTCTTTGTCATGCTGGGGCCTCTAGGTGACACAGTCAGTTAAGCCTCTTTTGGTTTTGGCTCAGGTCCTAGTCTCAGGGTCATGAGATCAAGCCCTGAGACTGGCTCTGGGTTCATCGTGGAGTCTGCTTAGGACTCTTTCTCCCTCTCCTTCTGCCTCTGCCCCATGTACTCATCCACACTCTCTCTCTCTCTCTCTCAAATAAATAAATCTTAAAAAAAACCCAACAAAACATTTTTTGTCATGCCATGATAGGAAAAATGTCTGATGAGTGTCTGATGACGAATATGATGACCACCATATTCCCCAGTCATGGAGGGAGTGACGGGGGAATATATGGCAGATGCCTACCAAGAGCTAGATGTACGCACGGCAACATGGATAGACCTTAAAAACGTAGTGCTGCGTGGGAAAAAAAGTAAGAAAGAGAATAAGATCTAATATAACTTTTTTATAAAGTAAAAATACAAGGACAAAATAATAGAAAAGAATGTCATTTGGCAGGGGTTTAGATGATAGGAATATAGAAAGGGGCTCTAAGGAAGTGAAAAAATAAAAGAAATGCTTTGTACAATGACTATATGCTATGAACTGAAAAATAGAATAAACTGAACCTTCCAAAACTAAGATTCAACTGAAAATAAAAAATAAAAAATATAATGTAATATAATATAATATAACAGTTGTCCAGGATTATTTCTATGTTTCTTCACGTAACCCAGAATTTTTAGTAAATGATTATTCTATTTTCATATAGAATTAGTCTAAAGATGTTTTTTTAATACTTTGCAAATGTTTTTCAAATTCATTTTGGTGTGCATAGTGTACTTTCAATCAACATATACCTTGCATTCTAACCATTTTGCTTTAATGTCTGTCTTTGATCATCATCTTTCCTATAAAGATGTCTTTTCATAGTTGTCCTGAATGAAATGTTCTTTCCCTTTTTACCCTACGTAAAACCTTCCTTCTAATAGAAGTTCTTGCTGATAATGAAAATAATAATTATAGCCTTCACTGAAACCCAGCCCCCATGTTGCGTTAGGGAGGTTGTAGGATATAGAATGGAAAAATCAAGTCCTTCACGGTATTGCGTTTGTCAGGGACAAGTATGTTTGGGGCTTAGATGCTAAAATGGCACCCATCAACCAACTTCTACTTTTCACAGAAGATAGATCTAAGGGAAACTGACAAGAAGCAGCATGAATATTAATTAATATTCCAATGAGAGAAGAATATTAGAACACAGTAAAATGAAAGGCTAAATCATAAGCAAAACTCATGAAGAAAGGCATAAAACTACCTTCTCACATGAATTTTAAAGGCTACAACGGCTTCTCCTTAATATGCCATGATACAAATAGTCACATTTTGTTGGAAACGAAATACTTGCGTCTCAAATCATTTCGTTTAGTACTCGCAGTATGAATATATGTAAGTATATGCAAGATTTTTTTGAAGCCTAAATGGGATCATAGACTATGATCACTACCTGTTTTGCTCAATACCCAATGAAGAAAGACCTTTTTGTAATTCTGCCCAAAGGGAGAAAAAAAAAGATGGATATTTGAGGATTTTCCAGATTACCTTCTCATGTTAAATTTCTGAGATAAAGGGTTAGTAAGTAAACCGGTTGCAAAGGTTGCATTCATAATTACCCTTTTGAACAGATGTTCTCTGTCTGTCGAGGCTGGCAAAGATCTGAGCTTGTGGTTTTCTGCATGAGTTCTCTGAGCTCAGGAGAGGCAGAGGGTGGGGCTTTGAGAAGGTGAAAGGAAAAGCAAAAGCAGAAGTCAAATTGTGTGCTTGCCTCTGCTTCTCTGCAGGAAATTCTTTTCTCCTCAGGCCAACTCCTGGGGTAGGGGCTGCTTTTCACTTTTTTATTTGTACTTAGAGTTGTGTGGTCCTCTACACTTTTTAATGTTCTTAAAGCTCTTTCAAATCCCATATCTCATTTGATCCTGGCAACCACCCTGTGAGTTAAGTAGAACTCTATTTTCACTTTACTGATGAAGTAACCAAGGCTCGGAAAAGATAAAGCGGAACTAGAACTCAGTTTGGCTAACTTTGAATATAGTGTTCTTTCTTTGAACCAAGAGAAGTATTAGGTTCCCTTCCTCTCCCTTCACCCCATAACTTTCTCACCCCATGATTCTCTCACCCAGTGCCAACATCACCATGATCAAAAACAGGGGTTTAACATTTACTTTAAAATTAAATATCATCATGCGTCTCATACAAAGTTATTATGTTAAAAAGAGAGTGAATAATAACAGCAAAAAGTAGTGGGACAGGAGAAATCCTAAAAATTATAATTTGAGAAACTATTCCTGAAATAAAGGAAGACTCAAAGCTGTACACTGAAAGGAGACATCAGGGGTTCCTGGGTGGCTCAGTCATTAAGCGTCTGCCTTCAGCTCAGGGCGTGGGAGCCTGCTTCTTCCTCTCCCACTCCCCCTGTTTGTGTTCCCTCTCTCACTGGCTGTCTCTCTCTCTCTCTGTCAAATAAATAAATAAAATCTTTAAAAAAAAAAAAAAAAGAAAGGAAGGAGACATCGTATTTCTGGGACATCCAGCACCAAAATGCATGCTATTCAAATTAGTGGACATTAAATTTAAAAAAATCATTTGGACATCTAGGAACTGCTGTTTCCACAACCAGAACAAAAACAAATATGAACAAAAAAGGTTATTTATAAAGGAAAGAAATCAGATTTTCATTAGATTTTTTGATTGTGAGGGTTGATGGTAGAAGATCGTGGAGTAACATATTTTCCTTTAGAGACTAAAGTTTAAAAAGGAGCCAAGGATTTCATACCCAGCTAAAGCAACTTCCAAACATAAATGCTACAGACAAACTGTTATGAATATGCTAAGGAAGAATTCAAGGAATATTCTTCTCATGAACACTTCTTAAAAACTTTATTTGTAAACATGCTTTACCTAAACAAATGACCAGAAAGACACCAACCAAAAAAAAATCAACACTATGCTGTGTAATATACACGTTTAAAGCCAAGAGATTTAGAAAGACTAAAATAAAAAGACAAAGATATACCAGGCAATGAATACATAAAGGAAGCAGGGGTTACACTCTTGCTTCTTGATAAAGTAGCGATCAGGTCAAGCATTACAAGTGACAAATCAGTATAAAAGATAAAGGCTAAAATTGCAATGAAGATAAAATTTATGAATATAGAGTCAACCAATGACACATTAGCAACTTTCATACATCAAAACTTTTAGAGATTCAAGGAGGAATATGTAAAGCTACACAAAGATTACTTCCAAAATATATACTATATATAACAATCTCTTTTATGAGTACCAATGAAAAAAGTACAGTATATAGAATATTACTAGTCAGAATCCAATAGCACATCAAAATAATGATATACCATGACTGAGATTTTTTTTATAAGAGGGTTCAATATTAAATAAATTGATTACTAGGGGTGCCTGGCTCACTCAGTTGGTAGAGCATGTGACTCTTGATCTTGGGGTCATGAGTTTGAGCCCCATGTTGGGTGTAGAGATTACTTTAAAAAAATCAAAAATTAAAAAATTGATTATTATAATCCATTATATTTATAGAGCTAGGAAGAAAATCCATATGATATCTCCACAAATATGTAAAAATATTTGAAAATGTAACACCTATTTACAATAAAAGTACTCAATAAGGTAGAAATGGGTCACTATTTCCTTAAAGAGAGATGATAGGTAGCTTCTTAATACATAGCTTCTTAATTAATGGACAGATAGATAGCTTCTTAATTAGTAGAGAAACACCAAAGTTTTTTTGCTAAATCTGAGAACAAGTAAAGGATGCTCACTGTAATCATTATTATCTAACAATGTATTAGAGGTATATGCAAGTACATGAAAGATATGCAAGTACATGAAAGAGCACTAAAGGCAAAAGAATTGGTAAACAAGAAGTAACAACTATCTTTTTTTGCAAGTGATTACAGATCTGCAGAAACCAAGAGTCAATGGGAAAACAGAAGTTTATAAACATGTTATAAAACAAACCTTAGAAAGAATAGCTTTTATACACACTACCAAAAGAAGATATAAGAGACCTTTTTTTTCAGAGAGAGAGAATGAGAGGGGGAGGGGAGGAGGAGCAGAAGGAGAGGGAGAGAGAATCCTAAGCAGATGGCCTGCTCAACACAAAGCCCATCACGGGGCTTGATCTCACAATCCTGAGACCATGACCTGAGCTGAAATCAAAAGTCAGGCGCTTAACTGACTAAGCCACCCAGGCAACCCAAACCACCTTTTTTTTTAGACAGAAAGATTCAGTATTTCAAAGATAATTTTAATTTAATATCAAGAAAAATACCATAATTTCTTTTCTTCAGCAAGACAAGTTGGTTATAAAGTTTATTTGAAAGGAAAAAGAAGCAAAAATAGCCAGTAAAATCTTGAAAAGAAGAACAATGACATGGCACATGACATTTGCCCTACTCGGTACAAGAATATAGTAATGCTCTCTATAATTAAAATAATGTGATACTAGCACATGAATAGACAGACCAATGGGACAGATCGAAAACCCAGAAGTCAGTGTAATTATCTTTGGATATTCAAGTGCTCTGGGATAACCAGATGACTGTATGGTGAAAGATAAAATTGAAACTCTTTCTTGCATTCTACCTCAGGATAAATTCCAAATGGATCCCATGTTTAGATATTAAAAAGTGAAAATATACAACTACTAGAATAAAATGTGGATTATGTTTTCCGTAATATAGGAGAGAGAAAACTTTCCTAATTATGACTAAAAATCCAGAATAATTGTATTGCTTTAAAAAAACCCAGTTTTCTAATAAAAAATTTTATCAAAGTATAATTAACATACACCATGGTATTAGTGTCAGGTGTACAACATAATGATTTGATACTTGTTTGCACTGCAAAGTGTTCACCGTAATAAGCCTAGTAAACATCCATCACCATGCATATTTCATAGTTACGGAATTTTTTTTCTTGTGATGAGAATTTGAAGATCTACTCTCTTAGCAGCTTTCCAATATATAATAGAGTATTAGTTTTTAAAGGATTTTATGTATTTATTTGTCAGAGAGAGAGAGAGGACAAGCAGGGGGAGCCACAGGCAGAGAGAGAAGCAGGCTCCCTGCTGAGCAAGGAGCTCAATGTGGGACTCGCTTCCAGGACCCTGGGATCATGACCTGAGCTGAAGGAAGACACTTAACCAACTGAGCCACCCAGGCGTCCTTATAATAGAGCATTATTAACCTTAGTTGCCGTGCTGTACATTATATCCTCACGACTGACTTATTTTATAACTGGAAGGATTGTACCTTTTGACCATCTCCACCTATCTTGCCTAGCCCCACACCCCCCTTCCCTGCTTTCCTGCCTCTGGCAACCACTAATCTGTTCTCTGTATCAGGAGCTTGGAAAAAAAACCCCACATTTTCATAGCAAAATCATCATAAACAAGGTAAAAAGACAACAAACAAATGGAGAAAATCATTTGCAGCTGACATCACAAAGGGATAATGTCCCTTATATTTATATAGTTTCTTAAATTAGAGAAGAGAAAGACCAAGAACCCTAGCAAAGCGAGCTAACGAGGTGAAAAAACTGCTCAAAGAGAAAAAGATGCAGTGACTCTTGAACTTGTGAAAAGGTGTTCAATCTCCCTTCCTCATAATAAGGGAAATGGAAAAAAAATTACATCAAGATATTATCTCTTGGGGCACCTGGGTGGCTTAGTCTGGTTAAATGTCTGCCTTCGGCTCAGGTCATGATTTTAGGGTCCTGGGATCAAGCCCCACATCAGGCCCTCTCCTCGGTGGGGAGCCTGCTTCTCCATCTCACTCTCCCTCCCTTCGTGCTCTCCTCACTCTCTCTCTCTCAAATAAATAAAATCTTTATATAAAAAAAAAGATATTATCTCTCATGTCTCAAATTGACAAAATTCCAAAAGTTTGACAACACACTCTAATGGGAAGGCAGTTGGGGGCAAGGCATTTAACTGATGGGAATTTAAAAAATGGTAACTTTGAAAGGGAATTGGCAATGTCTAGCAAAATTACATACACATAAGCTTTCACCTCCAAATCTTACTTTTAGAAATCTGTCACAAAGCTATGCTGGCAAAAATTGAAGAGGTGTATACTATAGATTACTAATTCCAGCATTATTTATAGTAATAAAAGACAGAAAACAACCCAAATGTCCATCAATAGGGACCAAGTTGAATAAAACATGGTTCATCCTTGTAGTAGGGTACTAGGTAGATCAAAATGGGAATGAGGAATATTTCTAAATATTGATACATTATGAATTATTTGAAAAATGGAAGAATTAAAAATTTTAAAAATTTATTGGAAAAGAGGAGTCATAGAAGCTTGACTTATCTGAATATGCATTTTTTTGTAGTTCTGACTTTAGAAACTTGTAAATATTTTATTTAAGGATAAAACAAAATTTAAATTAAGAAAATATTTTATTTATTAATGAGAGAGAGAGAGCACAAGCTGGGGGAGGGGAAGAGGGTGAGAGAGAAGCAGGCTCCCCACCGAGCAGGGAGCCTGACAACAGGGGGCTTGGGCCTTGATTCGAGGACCCCGGGATCACGATCTGAGTGGAAGGCAGATGTTTAACTGACTGAGTCACCCAGGCACCCCAAAACAACATTTAAATTTCAAAAGCAGTCAGTGAAACATCAGAAGGAAAGTGAACCAAATGAATTGTATTTTTTCCAGGAAGCAATGTGCCCTGATAGAAAAGACTATTTCTCAGCTTCATTTGCAGATAGCAATAGCCGATGAGATATATTTGCAAGTCATTAAGTGGGCTTCTGGAATATCTCTTTAAAGGATCCAGTTTAGTTATGACAATTTTTTCCCCCTGCTCTTTGCCTTCTTCCCTCCTGGAATGTCAACATGATGGCTGGATCTCTGGCAGCCTCGTTGCAACTTTAGAATGAATGCCACAAGTTATTGATGAAGGAAAAGAAAGAGAGAAGGAATTTGAATCCTTCGTAAATTATGGTTTCACTATCCTAACCCTGAATTACCCAGCTTTGGAATTATTTTATGTGAAAGAACAATCTTTTAATTCTGTAATCCACTATAATTAGGTCTCTGTTGCCAGCCTTTGAAGGCAATTCCTAATCAAAACTGTGTTCTATTCATTTTTTTAGCAGTCTGGAGGGATGGCGAGGGTAGGAGTCTTTAGGTGACGCCAAAGTAGTCCTTGTTAAAAGAGCTGAACTGTGCTCTCGCAGAGATATTGTTCTTTATGAGGGTTTTAGCTACATAGTTGGCAGGTGTGGACCATTACCATTAGGGTGCAGTGTGCTCTTCCAATTCTGTGTGTACCCCTGAGCCTTACTTCCACCTCAGAGAGTCAAACTCTTTTCCCATTTCTTCCCAAAGGCCATCTCCACAGGTCAGAAGAATGAAAGATGCAGATACAGATTCAATTTGCTTCTCTCCAGAATGGGGGGATATTAGAGATTTGTGGACTCACTCATCCAGCCTGTAGAGGGTGAGAGCAGAGTCAGGAGCTGAACCATGCCTGGCCTCTTTCACACCACAACCTTCTGCTTTCCACCCTGGCAATTGGTCTTTGATGCTTATTTCATTATGCCCTTTCTCTTCTATGAATAACCATGTTCTTTTATATTGAAGATGGGAGATTTTCTAATAGAGTTTTAATGCACTTTCTTAACCCAAAAGCCCTTTATAGCTTTTAAAGCTCTATTAAACATTGTAATACAAATTTTTTTAAAGACCAATATTGCCTTTATCTTGATTTAGTGTAGAGACACAGTTTAATCTGTAGTACTGGAAAAAAAATCTAATTTTTAGTGTTTTTTCCACTAGGGTGGCCCCAAAACACAACATTCCATAGAGTTCTTAACAGGAATGATCAGATCTAATATGCAGCCAGGATGTTTTGCTAGAGCTATCTTGGAAGTTTGGAGCCAGTATCTCTCTTGAGTGGTCATTTCCCTGCTATCCTGGTCCTTAGATATTTAGAATATCACATCTGTTGTTTTATAAAAAGGATACCTGTAGAGATTGTCAAAGTATGTGTGAGAAAGGATAATTATTTAGGGGAATCAAGGGATAAAGCCAAGTAAATTCACGTCTTTGCTGCAGGATTTATTAGGGACTTTAATATGCTAAAATACTTCCCGGAAGCTCCAAGTGAATGGTTTAGTGGGTGACAAGAGCTTCACAGATTTATTCAAACTCTGAGCTTCTTTAACTGGTGCATCTCTTGGGACTTGTATTCTGAAATAAACGCTGGGAAACACTTCCTTAAACATTTAAATTTTTCAATGAATTTTGAAGAATGAAGAAAATATGGCAATTATCATTCAGCAGTACGAATGCTAGACACGATATTTAGCTGCGATTTTCTTTCTTTTGCGTATCTTCAATTTTTTTCCTCCTAGATGGAAATTTTATTTATATGCAGATTTAGGTTTCAGAATATTCTTTAATATTCAGGAAGACACTGGGTAGTATGAGAATCTATGCTTTTTCTCCTGACCCTCAAGTTCGAAGAGAGCTCTCATATTTGAACTAGGGCTAAATGTATTTTGCACATAAACACAGGCACAAATCCAAGACCTCGACATCATCTCTGTGTGCGTCAGTCATAAAGATATTGTGAGCTTTGTATAGAAAGTGAGCATGACTTTGATGAAATAATGTTCCTCTTGGAAACTCTGTGAAAATATAATATCAAGAAGACAGAAGGGAAGATCAGAGCATCTTTAAAATGTGGCCGCATTCGTCTGATATCAAACATCTAAATAAGTGCCCCAAGTTCACTATATAATCAACATCTCCATGACTAGAATTTTTACTTTCATCTCTTTATGTTAAACTGCTCATGACTGCTTCAGGTACTTTTTTTTTTTTTAAAGCTAGAGATTTATTGTTATTTTGTGATTAATAAATTGTCAAATTGGCTATGACACTATCCCACACTGTATACCACCATTCGCCAGTACAAAAGGTTTTGAACCAGACTGAGGCCTAAGGCAGAGAGAGCAAAGACACATGAATATCATCCTTAACAACCTCCCCTAGTCATGCCTCCACCTTGACCATCACTCATGTTTTCCTCCTGGGGAAAGTGTCAGAACAGTGCACGGGCTGGTGGGCAAGTACTTTTGTAATGTATATTCTGATTTTTATCCCCTTCTTTTTTTTTTTAAGATTTATTTATTTATTTGAGAGAGAGAGAGAATGTGGCGGAGGGGGGGACGGGGCGCAGAAGGGGAGAAAGTCTTAAGCAAGCTCTGCACTGAGCTTGGAGCCCAACTCAGGACTCGACCCCACAACTCTGCGATCAGAACCTGAGCGGAAATCAAGAGTCTGACACTCACCGACTGCGCCACCGAGGCACCCGTCCTCTTAAGTTTTAAATCCTTTTCCTCAACCTGAAATTCATTTGTAAACTAACATCCCATTTTCCATGTTTCTGCCTTTCATCCTATGTTCTTGTTTGGTCATTCCTGTCTTGTCAGGGGCAGAACTCTAACAGTTTTGGACCTGAATATCCTCTTACTCATTTCAGTTTTAGCAAACACTGATTTTGCTGGTTTGTTTGTTTGTTTCCTGGGACTTGTCTTCAGTACCAGGCTCACGGCGACGCAACAACATAAGTCACAAAGACACAAATGAGATAAACGTCCCTGACTGACCCCATCATGGGCAGAGGCCAAGTTTACCAACTCCGCATGGGACTTACCCATGAAGCAAATGGGCATTTTGCAAGCTGGAGATTTATAATAATTAGATTTGCAATAATTAGATAAATGCCAGAATATTAACAATGGCAGTTTCTTGGTGGTTGCTCTGATAAGCCTTTTGTTGTCGTGGCAGTTACATTTTATCCCGAGGACTTATTTATTTTATAGCTGGAAGTTTATGTCTTTTGACCACTTTCAACCATTCTTCCACTCCTTTTTTTTTTTTTTTAATATTTGTGCTTTTCCATGTTTCCTGAAATTTCTGTAAATATCATCAGAAAGAAGTCAGTAAATGTCATTGGTCTTTATGAGGACGGCACGGCGAGCTTTCTTACCTTTGGAAGGCAGAGGACATGTCCTTTCCTTCTCTCTCTTTTCCACACCATCCTTACTGTGTCTCCTAAGTGTGGGCAACACTCTCGTTTAAGTTACATCCAGTTATTTCTCATCAAGAACCTACAAGGTATTCTTGGTTCTTTAGGAGGATTAGAAGGAGTGGAAGTGCCCAGAATAACGTATTCTCCACATTCCAGGTATTTTTAACCCCCCAGGGAAGACATACATGAAATCACTCTAGAATATTACACAGCAGTAAAAACGTGGACAGAAATGGGTGGTCAATGCTGTAATTGCCTAGGCATTCAGAGAACATGACCCATCTACTCTCCCAGTGTGTTTTTAGAACTTTCTTTATGATACAAATTGACTGGGTTGCTTGTGACACATACAGATTCCTGGGCCCTGCTCCAAATGTATTCATTCAGAATCTCTAGAGAAGAGGCCTGGGAATCTATACTTCCCAGATGACTCCTGTTATCACAGATGTTTGGGAAAACATGAGCGAGAACAACCAGGGAAAGTTTAAGAGTTGCTAGAACATGAGCAAAACATTAAAGGATGGGCAGACATGAGGCAGAAAAGTCAGAGGGCAACAGTTCTAGGGAAGGCTTCGTGGAAGAAACAGAATGTGAATTTAAGTCCGTATCAGCAGGAAAAGGGAAATTGATATAACCAAATGAGTCCCTCGGTTACTTGCCAAAGGGTTTTTATGGAGCTACTTAACCCTGTAGAACACAGATTTTGGGGGGGAGAATAAAAGTAATGTGGCCGTAAGTGAAATTCTCTCTCTCTCTCTCTTAGAGTAGAGCATGCCATAGTCTAACCTGCAGACCTTTTGAAGATTTATATTTAAACTCGCTTCCCAGACTTTGAAATGAATCCTGGAGCCGGGAGGGTATCATGTTAAATTCATTTGCAGAACCATGAGAAGCCATCACATACTTTTATCCATTTACATTAAATCCAAACCATCCATCCTCATACAATTTTTCTCTGCCTTCCCTATAGGATTAATATAAATCACGGGAGATAATTTGCAAAGAAGGCTATTTAAAATTGTGGCAGAGCAGTTCATTTGTTGCGATAATTCACTTTGGTATAAAATTCAATTATTACTGACAAATAAAGGTTAGTAACTTAATCATTATAAAGAACAGACGTCTGGGTGAGGAACGAATAAATTAGGGGATTCCCAAGCCTTTTCATCTCCACCCCGCCCCCCCGCAGTGATCCTAGAGGATTTTCAAACCTTGTAAAAGCTTTCCTAACAAAAATTCTCATCCTTCTTATCCTTGGACAGAATCTCTCCCATCCGTTTATTTTCAGAGTAATAAATGTGTAAATACATGTTTATATACTCGCAGAACTCGGAAGCATTTTTTAATCCAGCCTAACTCTTCAGAAAATTTGGTCTTGGTTTTTCCCCTCTGGCACAGACCAAAGAGAACTCAGCCCATTTGTTGGGGGCCCTGACAGCTGCTGATTTGTCAGTTTTGTTTAAAGTGGATTCACGTCTGTGAGGAAGGGGGCCGTGGAGAGGAGCCAGCGTGGAAGCAAATGAGTTCTACTTTTTCCAGTATGAAGCCCCTGATTTTGCATTAATTGTGAGAGGGCTTTGTGACTGCAGGGGCTGCTTCGCACCAGGATTTGGTGAACTGGGGAGATTCCATACATCAAGATGAATCCCCGAAGGGAGGGACGGGGGGTGTGACAGAGGCTGCAGGCCAGGTTGGCGCGCACTTGGGGCCAACGAGGCAGCCCTCTCCTGCCCCTGTTTGTCCTGCACTGAGGCCCAGTTCTGATGAGCCAGCGGAAATTCTAAAGAGCTGGAATGCGTCCTCCTCATTATAGTTTCCCACTTTGGGTAGTTAGTATGCATTTAATTCATTCATATTTGTATTGGAATCCACAGCTCTATCCAGACCCCAAAGGAGGGCTCCTCAACAGTTTTCACAGCTCAGCACTTTTTTGCACTAAGGAAGAAAGCTGGACAACCAGTTTATAAAATGCTGACAGAAATACACAGTAATTTAGAGAGCTTCTACGCGCGGTCTCCAAGATTAACTGCCCTACATCTCCTATTATTGTTTCAACTCATCCTTCTGAAATGGTTTTCCACGTAGAGAAAAGCTATAAAGGTATGGTGAGCAATGAATTATTTGCAAGCCGAGTAAGAATGGTGATAAATCTTTTAAAACTTGCATCTATAGAGTGGGCACTTGAGAAAGTAAATGGGTATAATAACACATCTACGGGGTTCCCCTTCTCTGCCCATCTCTACGTGTATTTCCTTTCAGAGCGAAGAAAGCCCGACTAGGTAGCTGGCCTTTAAGCCGTCAATTAATTGAACAAAGATTTTAAAATTGTTCAATTGGCTTCATAAGGAAGTGTACAATGAAATAATAAAGTAAAACAAATGATATAAAGCAGCGCCACTAATTAGCTCTACATGATTGATATAGCTTTGGACCAGGCATTTGATCTCAAACAAAATGCAGTTCCTTGTTAAGAGGATTTTTAATTGATGTGCAGAGAGGTATTAGATGATGTTGGAAAATAATTACTCCAAAGCTATTCATGCGTTTGGCTGAACATAACAAATGAAGTTTGGGCACCGGATCTGGCGAAGTGGACACGTGCTAATTAATAATGAGAAGAACAAGCATCTTCCAGGCATTTTTAACCCAGTATTTGCTAGGAGATTGCTGAGCAATTATATGCCATAATGAGGTTGTCATATAAACAAGATTAACATTACTCAGATGTCAGATGAGATTTCAAATTCATGCAACCCATATGTATTTCCCAGTTGTTATAGATGGTAACGCAGAGCCGACCAATCCAGGTTGCTGCTCAAAGTTCAGGTATGATTAAGGAAACATCATAATGAGATAGCAGATCTTTTCTATCTTCTGATGGACAAATTAAGACTGTCCTCTCGGAATAAATAAGCAGATTCACTTGAGCTCATGTCAAAGCACCAATACGTAAAAGAAAAAAGAACTTTTCTCAAAGATATGAATATTGACTAGGGTAAATATGCTCTTCATCTCTAAAAACTTGATGAGCATATGCACCGAGTTACACATAATTTGTTAAATCTTACAAGAACATTAAATTAGCATTTGGTTGGGCTCGGCCAAATTCTTTGCTCAGAAAAATGTGTGCATGTTGACATGAAATTAGAGGGACTTATGGGTGAATATCTGAAGGCGGAATTTGTCTTTCTTTGTTTTATAGAATGCTGCTTTCCACCCCCACGCGCCCCACAAATGGTAGAAGATCAAGCTAGCTTAGGGCACGTCTTCATAGTCAAAATGTAGCGCTGATTCAAGTATTTCGATAACTTACAACTGCGATAAGGAAAGCTTGAGTTTAGTCTGAGCTGAAAGTACTGAATAATTGCTTAATAGCTCAACTTACTCTTGCAGTGTATAAATGTGGTTTGAGGGACCAATTTAATAGCTGCCTTTTATTTTGATGAATTAATTTATTTATTGTTTTAAGTTTGGCTGTAGTTGACACACAGAGTTGCATGAGTTTCGGGTGCATTACTCTAGTGATTTGACAAGTTCATACGTTATGAGTAGCTGCCTTTTTAAAAGGTTCATTTACCCAATTCTTCCCCAAAGATTCTTAAAGTACTGAAATCATGAAGTGTCCCCGTTCGATGGTGGGACACATGAATTAAAAACTCTCTAAGGTCCTGCCAGACACGGTGCGTGTGGGTTTATGTGTAGACTGTGCACGTTTGCGTGTGGAGGGGATGTGTGGGTCAAGTGCGAGGGATCAGATTCAGAGCAGGGAGGAACTCCAGACTACTAACCACTTTCTTAGTTTCTTCATGAAGCTTTACTGCTTATCCTAGTTGCGACACCTTTGTCTTTACTTCTTCATTAGTGTATGTGTGTGTGTTTATTTACAAAGGCTCTTTGTCTAAAAAAAATAGGTTTAAAAGCATTCTTGTCTGTGCTTATCCTTTGTTAAAGTTATCCTTGACTGTCTTGATTATTAAGATTTATTTCTTTGCTAATCAATGTTTGATTTTTTTTTAAAGATTTTATTTATTTATTCGACAGAGATAGAGACAGCCAGCGAGAGAGGGAACACAAGCAGGGGGAGTGGGAGAGGAAGAAGCAGGCTCATAGCAGAGGAGCCTGATGTGGGGCTCGATCCCAGAACGCCAGGATCACGCCCTGAGCCGAAGGCAGACGCCCAACCGCTGTGCCACCCAGGCACCCCTCAATGTTTGATTTTTAAAACCTTATAGATTAATTTTCCAACAGGAACCCTCATACAATGGAGCGGTGGTTACTGCGTGATGCTCAGTGCCCTGACCACGCCTTACTTCCATCCTGATCCCTGTTTTTGTGGGTAAATGCAGCACAAATGCAGAGACTGGAAGACATAGGCCCTTAGCCCAGGGGTCGCTGTGCTCCCTGGGACAGTAGCGTGCATGTGAACAGGATACGTTAGCTCCCCCATGGAAGTTGCTCTCTTGTCTACATGGGGTCGGACATAGACCACGTCACCGTGGCCCACAGGACTGGTAGGACTTGGGTGGGTGAATGGGGGTGTGAAGGAATTCTGGTGAGAAAAGAGTGTTTCTTCCCTGAAATAAATGAAGGAAGCATTTATAATGAGGAAATTAGTGATGAGCTGCCTTGCTGCCCAGTTCTGTGGAGACAGAAATAGGAGTGAAGGAGTGGAATGTGAAACCCAAGGAGTAAGCTGGCCTCCACCCAAAGGACAGGTCGCTGGTTTTGATCTGTGAACTTGGAGATATCTAAGTAGAGCTTGAGAAGACCCCCTCCTCTTGGGGTAAGCACTGGACCATCTGAATAAATACTGCAGAGCAAAAATGAACAAACAAAAAAGCCCCTGGAATCCAAGTGAAAGCTTGGGTCTGTCTTAAATATGACCGTTGATGGTATCATAATACTGACTGGAAGAAATGCTGTGGACATTTAAAGACTCCTCTGTATTTGAAGTCTAAGTAATTACGCAGATTATTATCCTGTATAATGTTAAGTGAAAGAAGAGTTATTGACAATGTAATTACAAATTACGAGCATGTTAAATAATATGAATAGAAATGAGACTAGAAGGCAATAAACCACAATGCCAATATCAGTTTTGTTAGAGTAGTGAGATTATGGGTCATTTACCCCTTGTTTTCCAAATCGCCTGTAAATTTTTTAAATTATTTTTAAAATGAACACATGTGGAAGGAAAAAAAAAAAGAATTTACTACAGTCACTCATGCCGGAGCAAAAGTGAGCAGGCTTCTAGCAGCGTGGTTGGTAATTCTCATTGTTCTGTGTAACTGGAAACTGCAAGCCGACTGATAGCGTTCAACCACTTCTACGGTTGCAGAGAACGTCAAAGTGAGTTGTCATCCCCACTTTTGAGAGCAGTTTCTTTCACTGCCGTTGTTGATACAAGTGCACAGATCCGTTTCTACACCTCCACACAGAGCACAGGAGCTTACCTGGCAACCCAGACCTTTGGAAGAGCTGGTCTTGGCAGCAGTGACTAGCGCTGCAAAATGTGCCCGAAGATTTAAAGAAAATTATTAGCAGGTGAGCATCTTTCCTCTGTCCAAGGAACATCACAAGGCTAAGTATCCTTCCTTTGAGCAAGAAAGCACTGGGAAAATGAAGTTTCTTTCTGCAATTTATTTCACATCAGACTTTAAACTTCTACAGAGTCAGGGGCTCTCAAAGTGTGGTCCTGGACCAGCAGCAGCAGCATCTCCTGGGAACTTGTTAGAAATGCCGAATCTGGGCGCCTGGGTGGCTCAGTTGGTTGGGCGTCTGTCTTCGGCTCAGCTCATGACCCCAGCATCCTGGGTCATGCTGCCAGCTCAGCGGGAAGTCTGCTTCTCCCTCTGTCCTTCACCCCACTTGTGCTCTCTCTGTCTCTCTGAAATAAATAAATAAAATCTTAAATAAAAAAAATGCAGAATCTCAGACTCAATGAATCTGAAATTCTGGGAGTGGGACTCAATGATCTGCTTTTGTAAGACATCCAAGGGATTCTGGATTCTGCTTGCTAAGATTTGACGACCATTGACATAACTATAATGGCAAAAGGTGTGACTTTTGAATCAGCTATAGATTTCGAGCCTGGCTCTCTCACTAGTTGGGCGAACTTGAGAGCAGAGGAAAGTGAATGGGAGAAAGACGTGGCATTTCAAGACTATCCATGGGCCTCGGCATTAAATAGGAAGAGCCCAAGTAAAGAATTTGAATTATTTTGAATTTTATTTCTTGTTAATGGAGTATATTTCTTTGATCACTCTTAGACAGACTATTTGGAAGATAGTTTTGTAAGTTTTATATTTCCAAGAAGCTTCACAAATGAAGAGTTGTGGAGTATATCTTCTATGGTTTCCACAAGTCATTGTGTTCTGACCACATGGGAGCCCCAGAAAGAGCAAACTGCACATGTAAAATAGTTCCTGAAAGGTAGGACAACAGAAGGAGAGAAGATCTGGCCTTGGGATCTTTCAGAAATGTAAGTAGTCATCTGGAATTGGAAAGAAATGGAAAGATTCCTATGTCCTCACAACTACTCAACAATCAAATGAGAAGTGAAAACTTTAAACTGTGATTTTTAAAAAAAATTTTATTTAAATTCAATTAACATACTAGGTATTATTGGCTTCAGAGGCAGAGGTCTGTGATTCATCAGTCTTATATAATACCCAATGCTTGTTACATCACATGCCCTCCTTAATGTCCATCACCCAGTTACCCCATCCCCCCACCCCTCTCCCCTCCAGTCACCCTCAGTTTGTTGATTTTTTTTTTAAACTCTTTATCCACAGCTTTTACCTGGGTCATGGTAGAGGGAATCCAGTATAAAATAAAAATGCAAGCACTCTTGTTCAAAAAGTAGAAAAAAATGTCCATTAAAAGTACTAATATAGAGAGTTTTTTCATTTCTTCTGTCCTTTGTCTCTCAACTTATCAAGGAATTTTTATTTGTCATTTAATGTTATTCTAAGTAAAGAAAAATTAAAATTTATATTATGAACCTGAATTTTCTTATTCATCTTTTTAAAAAAATTTATTATGTCATGTTAGTCACCATACAGTACATCATTAGTTTTTGATGTAGTGTCCCATGATTCATTGTTTGTGTATAACACCCAGTGCTCCATGCAATACGTGGCCTCCTTAATACCCATCACCGGGCTAACCACCACCCCTCCTCCCCTCTGAAGCCCTCAGTTTGTTTCCCAGAGTCCATAGTCTCTCATGGTTCATTCCCCCTTCTGTTTACCCCCCCTTCATTCTTCCCTTCCTTCTCCTACTGATCTCCCTGATATTCCTTATGTTCCATAAATGAGTGAAACCATATGATAATTGTCTTTCTCTGCTTGACTTATTTCACTTAGCATAATCTCTTCCAGTCCCGTCCATGTTGCTGCAAATCTTGGGCAATCGTTCTTTCTGATGGCTGAGTAATATTGCCTTGTATATATGGACCACATCTTTAACCATTCGTCTGTTGAAGGGCATCTCGGCTCCTTCCAGGGTTTAGCTATTGTGGACAATGCTGCTATGAACATTGGGGTGCCATATGGCCCTTCTCTTCACTACGTCTGTATCTTTGGGGTAAATACCCAGTAGTGCAATGGCTGGGTCATAAGGTAGCTGTATTTTTAACTTTTTGAGGGACCTCCACACAGTTTTCCAAAGTGGCTGTACCAACTTGCGTTCCCACCAACAGTGTGTGAGTCAAATGTTCTAATCTTAAACTGATACTATACAATCTAAAGATGAATAAGAAAATTCTTTTTTTTAATTCATTTTTAGATTGTATAGTGTCAGTTTAAGATCAGAACATTTGACTCACACGTGGAATCACTGAACTGACAGAGTTTTGTTTTCCGTAGCTCGTCCCTGCAACGTGCCTCAAGCTGACCAGAAAGATGAAAGCAAGCTAGATATGCAACTGTTGGAAAGAGGGAGAGGGTCTCCCAAGGCACTGAGCTAGCCCGAGGATGCGCCCCCTCCTGCACAGGATACTCTTGGGGTGATTGTGGACTTTACAGGCACCTGGGGGATCCTTGCCTTGAAAGTCAGAGAAACTGAGTACGCTCCAGGCAGACAAGTGAGGGACTCCCCGCCCCTGCCGTGGACAGGATTTATAAGCTGAGAGCCCCCAGAGTGGGCAGGTAAGCCAAGCATCTCCCTTCCCCATGGACTCACTGCCCCAGTCCATGGCAGATGGTGACCTCCAAGCCCAAGGGGTGCACTAAGTACCAGAATGGGGGTGAGCATAACGCTCCTCTCTGCTGAGCTGCCCACAGCCTGTGCTATGACCCCGTCATGCCCAACCCCGACCCTTCTAGGGCCCCTGGGTGTTGAGGTGTCCAGAAGTGTTGAGGTGTCCAGTCTCACCTTCTAGGAGGTGGGGAGAGTGAACCCAAGTAGGGCTGGGTGCACCAGGAGGTGGGGCCAATGCCTGCCAGGAGACTGGAGGATGTGGGACGGCCTGTGTGCTCCACTTTCCCCTCCTTGCCCCCTCCCCCCACCAGCTCCACTCTCCTACAGGACTTCACTTACAAAGCATATACAAACACAAAGCTAACAATTTCAAGGCAGCAACTTCAGAGCATTTAATCACAAGCACGGAGCTCTTTGAACACAGGGTCCTGGATGACTACGGTGTCGCTGGCCCTGAGTAACGAATATGGTGTGCACTCTCTTTCTCAAATAAAGAAATAAAATCTTAAAAAAAAAAAGATCCTTGAACAAGTTGTTAGGCCACATTTAATTTAATTAAGTAAAAACTCATTTTATAAGTCTCTAATCCTTCCCAAATAGACAAGAAGTTCCAAATACAAATGACAAAGGTAGAGTCATCTTCTCCAAGGCCACCTGGTTCACCTGGGAGCTCACCGTGTGTGTGTGTGTGTGTGTGTGTGTATGTGTGTGTGTGTGTGTAAATTTGTTTGAAGTAGATCTATTTTGAAGATATTCACAAACGGTCACACATATGAAACTTGTTTTAAGCTTTCCTGTCTGCCTTTGGAGAACCACCTTCAGGGCTGGGAGCAGTCCACAGCACCTAGCAGGTGCCCACCTAATATTGGGGCGGAACAAAGTGCTGTGAGGTCATTCCACTGGTCAGTCTGTCAAGGCTCCCCAAGGAGAAACTGCAGGGATCCGAGACCATGTTCACATTTCTGGCTCTGTGGGCAAACTTAGGCCAACATTTAGGTTATAATCTTTTTAATGAAGCTGCTAAAATCAAAGCCAGGTGCTTCCTTCAGTGATTTAAACCTGGAGTCAGAAGTAAGATGTACAAAGATCAAAACCCAAACTGTCATAGAGGATGTTAAGTTGGGAGCGGGACTTGGGAGCCTTCCATTTTGATTTAAAATGTTCTCAACATTCCCTCCAACCCCCATCTTTTTTTTTTTTCCTTCTTTTTTGCAGATGCTTCATCTGTGCAAGTGACTTCAGTATTTTCAGACTTCTCAAATTCCTCACTGGTAGCAATATCATGTTGGTGTAAAGTCTATTCAATGACTAAAAAGTCAAACTCTCTCCCCAGGACTTTTGATGACAGAGATGAATTCATGTTGCCAGATACAGTACTTTTAATTGACTGGTTCCCTACACTGACTCCTACCTAGCAATTATACTTGTAAGTATAATTATACTTTGGTATAAGTTTGATTAAACTACTTTTAAAATACTTAAGCACATTTTAAATAAGAGGCTATATGTCATCAATGGTTATCAATGAAAAATTCATGCATGCATACCAATTTCTGATTCTGTGGACCTTTCCTGAAAAAAAAAAAAAAAACCCACAAACCAACCCATTTGAGTGCCTGCAATGTGTGAGGAACATTGCAAATGATCTCTCCTGTATCCCTCACTGCAGCCCTCTGAGAGATGTTCTATGACTGCCCCCAATTCCCAGAAGTGCGAGAAGTTGACCTAGTTACCTGGGGTCACATAGGTAATGGGAAGCAGGGGGAAGAGGTACAGTAGTCCCTGGACTCCAAAACTCCTGCTATTGTCACTCTACTTTCTCTCTTAGTGTCTAACTTTTCCCCCAAGAACCAGCTTTCTGATCCCTTTTTCACCAAGAAAAGGATTCCTTCCCTCCTCCACCCTCCGTGAGCCCTGGGGCAATATTCTCCCTTTAGGAGATTTTTCAAACTCTTCCAGACCCCTGGACCATCCCCCCCTTTACATTCTTAGTGACTTCGCCTTCCTATTACAGTATCTCTTAGGAAGAAATGTCGGGAGAGAGCCTGGGAGGATTATAGTCACTGCCAACTAATCTTCGTTCTCCTCCAGGCTCCTTCTTCCTTTCTCTTCAGTGAGTCATTACTTTGAATAAATATCTTCTTTGCTGAGCAAGATTTCAGCAGCAATTTTTACAGCCCTATTTTTTTTTTTAACACAACAAGACTCTTTTCTTTCTGGATGCGTTTAGGCTTATAGTGAACAGCATGAAACAATGCTAGAATCCTAGATTCTAGGATTTTGTCTGCATAAAATAGCTAGTGCCTAAAGAATGAGCCTTCCAGAAGGCTCTAAAGGTAAGCCTCCCATAGGTATCTTCACATGGTTGTTGAAAGTGTGTTCTCACCTGCTGCTTTCCTTTGTCCTCCAACATCAGTGTGAAATTACCGGAGTGGGTGATTATCACTCCCACGTCCCAGATTCAAGGCACCAAGACTCAAGTGTTAGAAAATTGGGGGCGGGGCAGGTGTAGAACTCAGTTCTTCCCCGGCAAGGCCCCTTCTTGCCATGGGCTCTGCTGCCTCTCTCCAGGAAGGAGCTGCAGCGGTCCTTGCCCAGGCCCGGGGCCCGGGTTCTCTCCAGCCAGCCTTTGATCTGTTCTTCTCTGGACTTTCTCAGCCACATGCCTCTTTGATATAAAAGAAAAGTGAGAAAAATAAATGTGCAGCGAAAACAAATTGTACAAGTCTGAGGAAGCGTTTCTATCAATATTTGGGTCTCTTGTTTAATTATTTTTTTAATGTTTGTGCAGTTGTCTATGTGCCTTTTTGTTGTGAGCCTATATCAACATTTTTTGTTTTGGAGAGCGAATTCCTAGAGAGAGAAAGAATTGTGTCTATTTTTCTTTTCCTGCCTTAAAACTACCAAACGATGTGAATTTTTTTTTTTTTTTGATGTCAAATTTTCTCGCCCGACCACCTCCTCCCAATTTTGTTCTAATTATTTTAGGAAAAGAAAAATAAATTCTTTGATTCTAGGAAGTATTTATTCATTTATTTATTTTTTGAAACCTTTCAGCTGGGTCTGGTTCTGGACTTGAGCAACACTGACTCATTAGCATTTGGTTCTGCTCTTCATACCAAGAGAAGTTGGGACTTATAAACTTAAAGCTAGACCTACGGATTAGCATTGGCTTAAAAACGTGACTTTACCTGTAACATATTTGAGTGTGGGTCTTTGGTCCCTGGATATATCTGACCTTTAACTATGAAGGATGACAGAGTAGAGAGGAAGCAGTCCTTAGGGAACCCCTTGAAAGCGCAAATAAATGATATATTTACAATATAAAATGTATTGTGTTAAGCTTGACAGTTTTCACCAAATGGGACGGAACGATTCCCTTCCTTCCAGACCCTTCCAGGGGCAGCCATCTATTCTCGTTTCCTCTGACTTTTAAGAAAAAACAATATCCAGTGACCTGCCTATAGGACATCGATCAAAAAGGAAAGGAATACAGTGGTCCAGATACTTGGTCTCCATGATGCCAAACAGCTGGATGCTCGTGGTCTACACAGATTGGAAATGGCTTCTTTGCGGCCATAGTCTGAGCCTAGCTGTGGTTGTATTTGGAGTGTCCCTTTGTTCATGCAGCCAGCTGAGTTAGAAGGCAGATCACAACTTAATTTTTTTTCTAAACTCACAGAAGCCCCCCGGAGTGGGTGTGCACTCCACCTGCATCGAGATTCTGAGCTCACCCAGGGTGGGGCTTGCTTGCTAAATGACTGATCCCTGAGAACTCCATGCCCACCCAGCACCTCTGATACAAGGCCCTGGGGACAAACAGGTTGTCAAGCCTTCTCCAGCGGAGGGCGCATCGTACGTGGAAAGTAGCAAGCTTGCCAGATTAGCTCAGGGCTTCAGTTAGAGCTACCAACTTCTCAGGGACCAGGGAAGGAGGGACATGGTCTGGGGGAGGAGCGAGAGCACGTGCTCCTGTCCATCACTTCCGTGTCTGAGAAGCAACTGAGCTTCCAACAGGAGAGAGGAACCTCAAGGGTGGCCAGTCCCTGATCAGCCCTGTCCCGATGAAACCGTGGTTTCTGCAGAAGAAGCCAGCCAGATGAAAGGGCATTGCCCACTGCTTCCCACTAACATCTTTGCTGCTGACCAAAGAGGGAGTGACCAGGAAAAGGCAACTGTCTTCTGCTTTCCTCCTTCTTTCCTTCTTTTCCCTCCCCTCTCTTGCAATAGCCTTGCATTCTTACTCAGACATTTATTGAGTAAACCTATGTGCCAGGCATGGTGCAAGGGGCTGGGTAGACTAACAGATACCATGCAATAAACAGAGGTGCATATGCAGTGTGACGGGGACTTAGACTGGGTAACCAATTCTGAGCAAGTTAATTGGGCCTTACTGGGAAAATTTCCACCTAGAAAGGGGTAGTTTCATCCAAATGGTGGGAACACATGCTCCAAGCCTCAGACAATTGAACAGGCATGGACTGATCAGTAGTCCAGATTCCTTTGGTAGTAAATAACAGGATTCCACTTAAGCCATCTGGGATTTTTTTTTAACAAGTGGAGATTTATTATTGGGACATAGTAGAGAGGGCATGAGTATTTATCGCTTCAAAAATATCTCTTAGATCTGCCTCGACCTTCACCTTCACTGCCTGAACTTAATCCAAAGGGCAGGCTATCCCGTGGAACCCCTGGAGAGGCCTCTTCCTACCTTTGTTCTTTTTTTTTTTTTTTTTAAAGATTTTATTTATTTATTTATTTGACAGAGATAGAGACAGCCAGCAAGAGAGGGAACACGCAGGGGGAATGGGAGAGGAAGAAGCAGGCTCATAGCAGAGGAGCCCGATGTGGGGCTCGATCCCATAATGCCGGGATCACGCCCTGAGCCGAAGGCAGACGCTTAACCGCTGTGCCACCCAGGCGCCCCCTACCTTTGTACTTACCCCATTCTAAAGACTGCTCCATTCGGCAGCCTCTAGGGTTCTTTTAAATTGCAAATTAGATCTCAATGCTTCGCTCAGATCACTGACTTCCCAGGGCACAGAGAACACAATCCAAATCCAAGATGGCCCGCAAAACCTTGATTCGTGGCTATCCGGTGCCACTGTCCTGTCCACTCTCTACTGGACCAAACCCTTTCCAATCTCAAAATCTACAACCCCGCTCCTCTTCGTCTCATCCTTCAAGTCTGAGTGTAAATGCCACTTTCCAGACTTTTCTGCCTCTCCAGAACCCCCAGTCTAAATCAAGCCATGCCTCTCATCTTCTCTCACGAAGCACTGTACTTTCCTAGAACGTATCGTCCTTGCGATCACATATATTTATGTTAGTCTGTGTAATGTCCGTCTTTTCTGCTTGCCTGTAAGCTCCCTGAGGGCATTAAATGGAAATCTATGGCAAAGAATCAGGGAAGTGTTTCTTTTGTCATTGTTTCTCAGTCCATTTACAGACTGATTTTTCCCATTTTCACAGTTTCCCACATGTTTTGCGGCGTTCAGGTTTTTGTGGAGAGAGGGTCAGATCATGAACAACTTCATTGTTTGGTTACATGTATTTATTAAAACTATAAATGCGGGGCCTGCCGAACAGTCCACATCTATAAGAAGAAGACATAAAAATTAATTAGAAGCAAATGAGTCAATTACTTGTTAATTCAGTTTTCTCTAGATGTTTCTGGAATGTGTATCTTTGGGAAGAGAAGGCAGGTTTTTACTTCAGTATACATTTGCTTTGCAATCCACAAATATTTTTTAAAAAGATTTTATTTATTTATTTTGACAGAGAGAGAGAGCGAGCACGGGGAGGGGCAAAAGGAGATGGAGAGGGAATCTCAAGCCGACTCTGCACTGAGTGTGGAGCCCAACACAGGGCTCAATCGCATGACCCTGAGATCAGGACCTGAGCTAAAATCAAGAGTTGGACTCTTAACTGACTGAGCCACCCAGGCGCCCCAGCAATCCATAAACATTTTAAAAAGTGAAGAAATAGGGGTGCCTGGATGGCTCAGTTGGTAAAGTGACAGACTCTTGGTTTTGGCTCGGGTCATAATCTCAGAGTCGTGAGATTGAGCCTTGCCTCAGGCTCTGCTCTCAGTGGGGAGTCTGCTTAAGACTCTCTCCCTCTCCCTCTTCCCCTCCCCCATGCATGTTCACTTTCTCTCTCAAATAAATAAGTAAATCTTTAAAAAAAAAAAAAGCGAAACAAATTTCACAAGCCTGTGATCATCAAGGTCTTGACTTTGACCGTGATCATGTCTCTACTGTTTTTCCCTTCAGGCTGGTTTGTCGTAGTTCCTTCTAGGGACATCTCCCCTGATGGTCATTTCATTGATTAGTATCTGCAATTGAATTGATAGGAAGGATAAAATTAATGCAAAACCTTTTGGAAATTCTACCTCCCAAGCCTCGTAAACAGATGTGGTAGCTTCCTAAATAGAATACTCGGGTGTGTTGACAGCTAAGAGTGCGGGCTCGACAGTTGGAAGGCTGGTGTTCAACTGTTAACAACTGTAGCACCTGGGGAAGTCAGAGGACCCTGTAAACTGGGACCAATGATAAGATCTACCGCACAGGCTAATTGACAATTAAGTGAGTTTAAACATGCAAGGTGTTTACAGCAGTGCCTAGCACGTAACTAATCATTCAATAGAAGATTCTTTCTCTCTGTTCTCTTTTATTTCTTAGTTTTCAAACTCTACCAGATTTTACAGTTCTCTCCCAACTCAGCTAAGTGAAAACAAGTAAGTATATGTTTTCAGACTATAGAAATACATATACAATCAAGATGTAATTTCCTTGAAATTTGTCATTGCTGCCAAAAGTATTTTGATGCAAAGATTTTCATTAAAGTACCCTTGGAGGCACAGTTTTAAGTTTTATTTTAACTTTAATTGTTATATATGATAGAAACATTTCATGTGTATTATTAAAAATAACTGCAGAATACATATAATGGAATATTATTCTGCCTTAAAAAGGAAGGCAATTTTGCCACATGTTAACCATGGAGGAACATTGAGGATGCTATGCTCAGTGAACTAAGCCAGTTACAAAAGGACAAATAGCATCTCTACATGACATTGTAGAAGAGGAAAAATATTTTTCCCTCTAATCTTCCAAATTCCCAGCTGGGGGCCTGATAACAAAAGACAAATTGACAAGACAAAAGCATATCAATTTATTTAATATACGTTTTGTGTGACACAGGAACCATCATAAGGAGACGAGGACCCAAAGAAACCGTGAAACCTGAGTGTTTTTTAGACTAGCTTTGATGAGGATGGAGAGTCGTGGAAAAATGTGAAAGGACAACGGGGTAGGTGGGAGCTAATTGGAGGGAACTGGGGAAGCTGCAATGCCTGCTTGTTCAGATTCTTTTTGGTGTCCCTCTGTCTTGGAGGTCAGGATGCTCCTTTCCTCCAGGTACAGAGAAGGCACCTCTCACATGAGTGTCTATAACGTAGTCCAGGGGAAGGTCAGAGAGTCCTTCCTGCACCTGCTGTTTCTCAAATTCCTTCAGCTTAAAATACTCAATATGCCAAGGAGCTTTATTTTCAGTATGTTCAGTTCAGTATGTCCTGAACTCTGTCAAGTACTACGAGTAGTCACATTCATAGACACAGAAAGTAGAATGGTGGTTTCCAGGGGCCGTGGCGAAAGAGAAACGGGGAGTCGTTAAATGCATACAGAGTTTCAGTTTGGGCAGATGAGAAGGTTCTGAGGTGGATGATGGTGCTGGTGGCACCTTAGCGGCTGTGTACTTAATGCCCCCGAACTATGCACTTCAAATGGCTAACATGGTAAATTTTATGTATGTTCTATCATAGTTTAATTTTTTTTTTAAGAGAGAGAGAGAGAGAGAGCATGCACACAAGCTTGGGGGAGGGGCAGAGGATGGGGGAGAGAGAATCTTAAGCAGGCTCCATGCCTAGTGTGGAGCCCAATGAGGGACTTGATCTCACAACCCTGAGATCATGACCTGAGCTAAAATCCAGAGTCGGACACTTAACCAACTGAGCCACCCAGGTGCCCCATAGTTTAAATTAAAATATATATATATATTATAGTAAAGTAAATTAAGTAAAAAATCAAAGTCTCCTTTAATTTGCTCCCTCCATTCCTTAAATTTCATTAGTCTCACTTGCAAGGAATAATTCCTGTATCAGTTTGCTTTCTTTATTTAATTAATGTTAATATATCTTGGAGCTTTTAAAAATGGTTCTAAATAGTCTGTATTCTACATAAAGCATAATATTCTTAAATTAGTTTTTTTTTTTTGTTTTAATCCCAGTGAACATACAGTGTTATATTGGTTTCAGGTGTACAATATGGTGGGTAATTCAGAACATCCATGCATCACCTGAGGCTCATTAAGGTAAGTGTATCTTAACCCCATCCCCCCACCCACCTTCCCTCTGGTAACCATCAGTTTGTTCTCTATCATTAAGAGTCTGTTTCTTGAATTGTCTCTCTCTCTCTCTCTCTCTTTTCCCCCTTTGCTCATTTGTTTTGTTTCTTAAATTCCACATATGCGTGAAATCATTTGGTACTTGTCTTTCTCTGACTGGCTTACTTTGCTTAGCATAATACTCTAGCTCCATCCGTGTCTTTGCAAATGGCAAGATTTCATTCTTTTTTATAGCTGAGTAGTACCCCATTGTATCTACATGCCATATCTTCCTTATCCATTCATCTGTCAGTGCACAGTCGGGCTGCTTCCGTCATTTGTAAATAACGCTGCAATTAACAGAGGGGTGCGTGTATCTCTTACATAGAGCATCATTTCTTTAACCATTTATTTCACTTTGGATGGGCATTGAGATTATTTCTAATTTTCCATCATTGCAAAATACCATTGCAAAAATAGCTTTGTGATGAATCTCTGATCAAGGGTGTCATTTTTCTGTCGTATGGATTCCTAGCAGTTGAATTGCTGGATCAAAAGCTGAACACATTTCAAACTAGGAAAGGTGAGGCAAAAATGTCCTTAAAAAGGCTATCCCTTTGTAACCACACTATATGAGTGAGCCCATGTCTGACAACACTGGGTGTTTTTTTGGTTTCGTTTTGGTTTTTTAAAATATTTTATTTATTTATTTGACAGAGAGACAGCCAGCGAGAGATGGAGCACAAGCAGGGGGAGTAGGAGAGGAAGAAGTAGCCTCCCAGTGGAGCAGGGAGCCTGATGCGGGGCTTGATCCCAGGACCCTGGGATCACGCCCTGAGCTGAAGGCAGGCGCTTAATGACTGAGCCACCCAGGCGCCCCAACATTGGGTGTTTTTAATCTTCAACATTTTTGTCGATCTGATGGGTGGAAATAGTATAATTGTTCTTCTAATTATAAAGTCACTCAATACTAGTGTAGTGATCATATTTTCAAGTATTTATTAGATTTACCTTTTTCTGGTATTTTGTCTGTTTTTTGTTTTTTCCCTATTGCTTGCCTCTTCCTTATTAATTTATAATAATTCTTTATATATTAAGGATGCAAAGTATTTGTCTATTATTATAGGATTCACATATATTTTCTTCTAATCTGCTGCTATGTTAACTTTGCTTATCAAGTTTTCTGTTTAAAAATTTATATTGGGTGGCAGAGTCAAATCTGTCAGTGATCTGGGTATTGTATTTTTTTAAGAATTCTTCATTGTCCCTTTATAATTTATATAGTTCATTTTAATGATATTTACATATTTTATTAACTTGTATATTTGCATATATATGAGATAGTCTCCAATAGCTGTGTAATTCCTTCAATTTCACTCTTTAGTGTGATGCTTTGAATTTGATCTTACCACGTGCTCAGAAAAGGATCTTTCAGAATAGTCTTTAATTTAGACTTTTCTCCATTTAGGATCTGTGTCTGCATCCGCCCCATCCCCCAGTGTCTATTTAACTCAGTACCTGTTGAAATAACCTTCTGTGGCATGTTCATTTCTTCTCTTTCTACTTGAGGGTGTGTTTGTGCTTTTTGTGTTTTTTTTTATTTTTAGAAATCATTCAGGGGGGAAAAAAAGGGGCCGCATTATCCTAGCAGATATCAGAAGAACAAAGTGTTTCTAAAAACAGCCCTTGCACTGGTGACTGCTTTGTGAAGAAATTTCATAACCAAAGGCCCGTTAACGGGACTGATTATTTAAGACAACTGTGGTTCCTGTGTCGATTTTTCGTGCAATGTGTGAACCACACTACTAATTTACTCTTTGACCAAATGCTCCTGTTCCGTAATATGCTGTACTCCCCTAAAGCTTGGGAAAACAGCTTTAAGCTTCTCACTTCTTTAGTAAAGAACTTCTCAGTTGATTTCAAGTGAAATGCCAACAGTCTCACTTTTTTTCAAACACACTTCACAGCCATGGCTGTATATCCACTTTAAAAGTGTATGTTTTGTGGGTGGGGGTGCGGTGTGCTTTGAGCAGTTGTCAGATGTTTTATTTTTGGAAAATTCCAAATAACATTTTGGAAGATAATTAAGGGTTGCTCAAGTTTCCTGCAGAATAATAAAAAAAAGGTATATTTTACCTCCTTTGTGCATTTTTGCACTCAATACTTCATTTGTCACCTCCTCCTCTATTTTATAAATCTTTTAATTAATGGTGTTTATTCTCCTCTCAGTCTGGTCTGAGTCGTGTTTTTATGATCATATTATTAGGAAGTGATAACATGTGTGGATTTTTTTCTGTATCTGGGCTTGCCAATCACTATGGAAACAAGCAAATATTTACATAGCCCAGATACTGATTAATACCTACCGGTTATTTTGACATTATAAAGTTACTGTTTGAATGTAAAGAATTTCTCCTCAATAGTAACGTGGTCTATTCTAATTTATTTACATCTGCAATTTCCCCATCAGATATTAATCCAGTAACTATTGCTCCATCAAATTAAAACCATTTCTGAAAGAGTCGGTTTGTTGTTTTCTGGGGTTTTGTTGTTGTTGTTGTTGTTGTTGTTTGTTGTTGCTGTTGTTTGCCAAAGAATGACTCAAAATCAAGCTCTAGATGTTCAAAAATGGTTGTTTTAAATTATTTACAGGGACAAGTTCTGTAAAGCAAAAAAACTCACCTGACATGAGTCATACAGATATGTCACCTAAGATAATATCAGTACTATACTAAGGACAAGATGGTGAAGGTCAAAAGGAGGCTTTAAGGATATATTTTATTAAGACTCTAAAGAACATTTATCTAGAAATGTAAGCCCTGGAATTCAGCCCCCTGAGGGCACTTCGTAATTCCCTCCGAGGACCGAGGACCAAATTATCTCACTCTCTACTCTTTCTTCCTTTAGGTTGCCTTCTTTTCCTAGGGCAGATCTCTTCGAGTTATTTTATTTATTTTTAGTTTTTGTTTTGTTTTGTTTTGGTTTTTTCTAGCTGAGGATCCAAAAAGTCGTAGTCCCTAAAGCAGAGGAGTGGTTCTTCAGAGCTGAGTGGCCGGCCATCAGCGTCCCCCAGAGGACTTGTTACGACATTCTGGGCTCTACTTCTCCGAATCAGCCCGTCTGGGTGTGGCCACAGAATCTGTGCTTCTAGCAAGTGCCCAGGTAGTACCGTGGGCCCAGCAGGCATCACATTTTAAGAAACCCTATCCCACAGTCTCATGTTTTTTCTTCTTGTTAACCAAGTTGAGAAGATTTTATAGACGTTGCGGAATGTTTTTAAACAGTCTTTAAAATGACTATGTAGTGTCTTTAGGAGTAGAGTTGAAACTTCATGAAATTAAAACAAAATGAGTTTATTAGTTCCATAAAGCTGGGAAGTGGTACCATAGACATCCAAGCTGCAGAGTGGCCTGGAGAGGGTGCGTCAGGAGCCCAGTAGGAACAGAGTCATAATCTCTTCCAGGAAAGTGTCTCTCAAACCCTATGGAAGTATCTCCTTCTGAATCAATCCGATTGAACTCTTAGATCATACAATCGCATAATTGAAAGGGGTGTGGACTGGACAAGTGGAGACTGAATCTGTGGAGATTGACTATTCTTCACATCATTCATCAATATCGCCTCACATGCTTCAAAAAGACTATTTAGAGTTTACCATATTACTCATTTCTGTAGAATTAAATGTGACTCCCAGAGTCTCATCTTAGCCAGCAAAATTGTCAGGGTGGCAAATCTTGGAGCAGCACATTCTAGTAAGAAAAGACTAAGATTTGGAATTGGAAGATCTGGATGATTCTTGGTTCCGCTTTTCAATTATTATAGCATCTTAGATAAATTTCTTCTTTTCTCCTGATCTTAGTATCTTCACCTATAAAGAGAGGCTGGTAATATTTATTCCACTAAGTCCTCGAATGTTCACTGGATGCTTAACCAGGCATTGCGCCATGCTGCGGTGATGTTTAAGAGAGTAAGGTGTGCTTCTTACTTGTAAGGCACTATAGAATTATTTTAATGAATTAATGAGAGCATGACCATTAAGAGTTTAGGAAACTATAGAAATCTAATGTAAGAGATTCTTGCTCTCTGCGTAGCACTGGCCCTAACCATGGATTGAATGAGCTTCATCTTTTCTTGGAAAGAAGTAAGACAGAGGACAGCTCCATGCTAAATGGAATCCCCTCTGGAGAAACATTGCTACCATTGATTTTGACATCTGACTAGTGGGTTGCAATTACAACAGGTATTTTCCCTCAAAATACTTTTGACCTCTGAAGAATTCAAATTATATTTTTATTTCAAGAAAATATTGATTTAGCTGCAAACCAGAAAATCTAAAAAGAATGGTTGGAATATTTGCTCAATGAACAAGATTCAGGTATGTGATACAAAAAATAAACTTAATAAAGTTTAACAGAAAAAAGCACTGAAGAAACACTCCTCATAAAGCTTAACATCAAATGATTTAGAGACTAATCACACATGGTTGTTTGTGTTTTTGTTCATCTTGCTTTGCTTTTTAATGACTCTTTAAACTCCAGCTCAGAATTGGAGGTAGGTTTCTTCATAAAGAGGGAAGTTGGGCACTGCGGTAGCCCTGGAAGCACTGGGCTTCAAATCTTCCTGAATTTTGTTCTGGGTAAAGCAATTTCATTCTCAAATTGAACATGTCATTTCTTCTTTATTAAATTTCCCAGTTATTCTTTCACCTCAGGTTTTTATGTTGCCTCCTATTTATTTCTGGACCATTCACTTGAAATGTGGGAAGGCACAAGGGTTTATATCAAGTCCCATGTACCCTGTAGCTGCCAGTTAAAAGCTAACATGAAAAGACAGAAGTCACCACCAAAATGACTGCTACTGTTGAATTTGGGTGAAGTTCAGAGAGAATTTATGTTTGGCAAAGAAAGATGGCCCTAGTGTGTTTCCACACCTTTAGGCAGGTCTTCCTTTCAGCGCATTTTATGGAAGGGATAATACAAACATGGCATCACTCCACCATTTCCTGCAAGATGCCCGATGTCTTCCTGGGAAACACCAAACAACAGCTTAAAATCTATAAGAGAAAATTGGTTGAACTAGTTGTTGAATGTGCTCTAGGTTTTGAAACAGTTCAGTTATTCTACTTTTTTTTTCAATATAGACTTTCCTTAAGATTTAGTTTAAGGAGTTAAATATTCTTTTCTATTCCTTTCTCCTCTGTCCCCACTACTCGTAACATGCCATCATATTCAAATTTTTCCTGAATTTATTGGTGATTTCCCTATGGGCAGTCAATTCTTAACACTTCTAATTACTTCTAAAGAAGTAATCTATGACGCCATTATTTTATTCCTTAAAACACTTTACCAAGCTCGCGATCCTAACTATGGACTGCAAGGCCGGCTGTTTCTTCTCCCATACAACTTTACCTCATTTCCCCACTGGTCGCTGCTCAATACCCCTCATATAAGTTTAGCTAGTCTGCTTCCTAGAATTGCTTTCAACTGGCTGATTTTAGTCTTATTCATGTTACCCATTTCTAATAAGTTAAATCATTTTTGGCCTCCTAAATCCAGCATGTCAACTGCTTCTTCTAGAAGGACTTCAGGAGGTAGGTAGACAGACAGTCTTCTATAGTGTGCAATGTGCAATATATCAATGCAGGGAAATCCTGGTGAATAATTATCCAATTACACAGAATCACCTTGACCTCTTATTGTATTCTTGCCCTTCTCTTCCCTCCCTCCCTCTTTGCCTTCTTCTTTCTTCCTTCTCCCTCCCTCCCTCCTTCCTTCCTTCCATCGTTCCTTCTTTCCTTCCTTGTTTCCTTCCTTCCTTCCTTCCTTCCTTCCTTCCTTCCTTCCTTCCTTCCTTCCTTCCTCTGTTTCTAGCTCTCTCTCATATCTACTTTCCTTATACTCAAACTCCCCAAAATATGTATGGAGACAGGGAGCAAGATTCAGTCATCTGTTGTTTTGATGATTTTATTCTTACTGTGGCCTAAAGATTGTTAGGAATTTTTTTTTTAAATGACTAAAGTGAGCTGTATTATTCAAAATACTTGGATTTGTTGTAGACTGGGAGGATTTGCTCATCTATTTTAGTACCTCCCCATGCTATTTTTGGCCTTATTATGTAATTATTAAATGCTAGTTAAATCATATATTCAAGTACAAAAACTACACAACAAAACTTAAACAATGAAATTCTGTGTCTAGCAGTGGCACTGCTTTCTTCAAAAGAAGGTGGTTGTAAATACCCCTAGATCAGGACTATTCTGCTTGTACTTGGATAAACAGTTCCGAAGGCATTTCTGCTCAGGGTCATTATTGCACACAGGTGTGTATGCCTTGATGCTCTCTTGTCGATTCAAAGCAATTTCTGCCTAATTTCATGATCATAAGGCATTTTTCATTCATTAAACAAAATTTTGTTGATGTCTACTAGAGTCAGCCACTGTGCTAAGCACTAAGGACATAGAAATAAAAGATACTTAGACTCAGGTTTAGTGGTAGGCAAATTGCAGTGCTGGGTAGAGAGAAAGAAGAGAGCAAATATAGAATTACAACACCAGATGACGTGTGCCCTCATAATACAAGTTCAGAGAACTACACTCACTTTCCTCACTGTAAAGCATAAAGTATGAGCAATATTTAAAAATGCATAAAAGCACATAAGAAAATTAGACTGAACTGTATGAAATGATGTTCTGTAGGGCAAGATGGTAGGCTCTCAGCAATTTCATATAGTTCAGCCTACTGAAGTTATAGTGTTTCCACTCAGGGAAAACATCTAATAATATATTGGAATATAGTTCTCTACAGCACTTCCAACGATATTACATATTCCCAGAAAACAGGCACCTATATTTCCATTTAAAGTGTGTCTTTTTCAAGTAAAAAAAGAATTATGCTATAAATTTGTTTTTTGACTTTGTCTCATTAAAAATATTATAAACATCTAATCAAATATAGGTTTATGTAACTTTCAATGACTGGCTACTATGCCACAGTACGAATGAGCCATGATTTATCTATTTATTACTTATCCATTTATTTATTTATTATATCCTCATCATCTATCTATTTATTACGTTCTCATCGCTGGACGTTTATGCTGTTTTCCAATTTTCACTCTATCTACAATAGTCACTATATACACAATGCCAACGTGAACATGATGATGTGGCTCTGAATTATTCTTCCTTAATGATTTTAAAAGATGGCCACAAATTAATATAACAATTGAGTGAATTAGGTCACATTTGGCCGCCAAATGCCATATTTTATGCCTGTGATTTGCACCGTATGCAGAACGTCTTGGAATGTTTAATAAAAATCGCTCTACCTGGCTGCACTTATCCTTAAGCTTCATAATTTTATTAGAAAAAAATAGGCCAAGAAAGAAGGTGAGGTTACAGAGGACAGGCCCAGGATGGATCACCACTCTAAGAAAAGAAGCCAGATAAACACCGCTTCCCAGTAAACAAATAGCATCATGCCACTGTAACAATTGCCCTCCTTCCTCCCCTGAGAAGAACCAGTCACTTGCAATTGCTTGGCCCTCTTTCTGCTCCCGAGTTATTGACTTAGAGCATGACATGTTTGTATGATTGTAACTAAGTCACCAAATGGGAAATGTCTAAATCAAGTTGCAATTAATGTGTCGTAAAGTGCTGGGTAATAAGCCACACATGACCTCCAGGAGTGACTAATTTTTAGAACTAAACCCCAGCATAAGTCTGAAGCAGCAGAAGACTGGAAAGAAAGAAAAAAAAAAGAAAAACAATCCTTGCTAGGTTATTGTGGGGTGTGAAAGCCACACTGTTGTGGAAAGGCAGTGTGAATCCATATTATGCAGAAATCAATGGCAGCCCAATCTTTGCAGACTGCACGAGGCGCCGTGTGACAAGGGCACAGCGATTCTCCTAATCAAGCAGGTTGTGTGAAAGCAAAGAGTCCAGCTGAGCTTGATATATCCAGCTGGACTTTGTTTGCTACTTAATGGAGCAGGTCATAGTTATAACACCCCAAAGAAATCAACCAGCCTCGGCTTGAGGAGCCCACGCAAAGTGTGGGAACTCCAGCAGGTCTATGTTAAATCACTTCTATAGGTCATCTGCAGAGAAAGAACTCGGCGAAATAATAAAGGAGCGTCATTCTGCTGTCTGTGTTTATGATTCTTCCCCAGGGAAGGGAGTTGGGTGGGGAGGAAAAGCAATGTGACTGGAGAAACATTTTGTCTTTTTTATTCCATGCATTATAAAGCTCTTGGCAGGGCATCGGGCACTGAACTTAGCTCCCCCTTCTTGAAAGCCACACGTTACAGGGGTTTATAAGCCAGAGTGGCAGTGATAAAAGGCCAATTCAGGGCTTGGGGACAATTTTTCCTAACAACATGCTTTTGCCTCTTTGCCTCCTTAAGCACCTGCTGCTTCCCACAGCCCTCTCCAGCATGGCCTTCAGGGCAGCTCTGACTCTGAGCTGGGATGGGGAAGTTCAAAGTTAATGTCCTTCTCTACTGTCACTGTCAGGGGTGTGTGTGGAAAATCAGTGCCACTGTCCTCACCCTGGCATGAAAAATACCACCCTTGGAAAGCATATGGAATTCAGGAGCAGGAGATGGGGTTCTATAACCTTCTTCAGCCCGGGACGACTTTTGTGGGAGACGTTGAGATCCTTCTCACCTTCTCAACAGAGTCCTTAAAAAGCATTCCAGCCACAAAAGGTCTTGGGATTAAAGCATGCTGTCCAAAAGATGTCTGGTAAATGGATAAATGAATTAGATTGAGGAGAGACGAGTTTTCTGAATACAGGTCTGTTGGGGTGCGGCGGAGCAGAGGAAAGGAGTGCTCTCTCGATTTGAACAGTACCTTGTCCCTTCTTACTCCTCTCTGTTGAAGAGCCAGACGTTGGCACCCAGCAGGGCTGTAGCCACTGAAATTTGGTGAAGAATCACTAGGAAAAGTGGGAAGCCCTGGTAGTTAATACTCTTATTATGTGAAGCTTCATGTCTGGAAAGATTCTATCAAACTGACCAGAGTAGGTTTGCCTGCTGAACCCCTCCGCCCCCCAGTTCAACAGATGAGTGTTCCCTTGTTCCCTGGAGGGGCGGCGGCTTTCAGTGCGGGGGCGGGGGGGAGGAAAATGGGGTGGCAGAGGCACCCGCCCTCTTAGTCTGAAGTCGGGGGACATCTGCCCATCCTGATTGTTGTTCACACGCTGTGAAAAGGGAAGAGTTTTAGGTGGAGAGCTGCTTACACCTAATGAAATCGTGTGGAAAATGTGAAACTTTCCTCCTTTTTAATTGATTGCAAAATAGAACCTTGAGTTGCTGGGTCTCGGCTGAGTGAAGCGTACATCTTTTCTGTAGAAGGTACCATGGTGGAATGTAAAAGACAGGAGGCCACAAGGCAGAGATGGGTTCAAATCTTGGCTCTGCTGCCATCTTGCTAAGAGCTCCTGAGTGAGTCTCCTCACTTCTCCTGGGACTGGGCTTCCTCATCAGCACAGGGAAAAATCTGGAGCCCATGATTTTCAAAGTCCTAACATCCTGTGATTGTCCTTGGTATAGTCATCTTAAGCCAAATTCTGCTCTCTGGACCCCGAGGCTTCCTTCCTGCTCTGGGATGGCACTAGGCAGTCTTCTGCCTTAGATCACTTTTTTCTGACAGAGCCCTGGCCATTGGAACTGTACATTGGACCAACCCCACCGGCAACCCCCATTAAAGCACAGCCTTACTGCTGTTTTGCATCTTTAATACTCCACAGTGAGAATTCACTGTTCACAGTAATGGCCCTGGGCACCAAAAATCCTTGTACAGCAAAGATTTCATATTTTTAGCATATGTACGTAACTTAAGAGGCAGGAAAGATTTATTTAATAAGAAAGATTTAAGAACAGCAATGGCTGAAAAAGAAGAGTTGTGTCATGGGCGGAATCATGGCCCCCAAAATAATGACATATGAACCCTCAAAACCTGTAAGTGTTATCTCCCATGGCAAGGGGATTTGGCAGCTGTGATGAAGGGTCTTGAGATGGGTAGATTATCCTGGATTGTTTGGGTGGGACCGATGTAATCTCTGTGCAAAAGGGACATGGGGAGCCAGAGTCAGGTGACAAGGTGATATAATGACAGAAGCAGAGGTGGGAGTGATATGGCCATGAACGAAGCAATATCAATAGTTCCGGGAAGCTAGAAGGGGCAGGGAAAGAAATAATTCACTCCTGGAGGTTCCAGAAGAAGCCAGTCCTGCCGACAGCTTGATTTTATCCCTGTATGATTCAGTTCACTTCTGACTCGGGCCCCCGGGCTGTAAGAGAATATGTTTGTGTTGTTTTAAGCCACTAGGTTTGTGGTAATTTGTTACAGCAGCAACGGGAAACTAATACAATTGGTAAAAATACAGTTAATGAGAAAGTTAAGTTTTTTAAATGCATATTCACTGGAGAGTTTGGTTAATTTGGATTTTATTTGAAAGCAGTTCTTCTAATGAATTAATATTTTTCTCAACATGTCTTTCCCCAGCAAGACCTAGGAATTCACAACTCACATTCTTTTTGCTTCAAATTCTTCTCCATTGCTTGAGGTTTATTTGCCATAAATATCCCACCATGTCATGGTGGGCAGCTCCCATCCAAGGAGCCCTGGACCCACAACGGGGTCTGTTTTTTTCCATTTGAAGCAGTCAGTAGTTCCTGTCCTCAGTCCATCAGTAGCTTGGGAGAAGCAGCCTCTCCAGAAGTCTCTAAGCCCTTAATCTTCAAGCTGCAGGTAGGAACACTTGGCCTCTTCAAACTCCCAGGACCCCCTGAGAAATACAGGCATCAAGCGTTCTTAGTTCTCTGTTAAAAGAGCAATTGTAGAGGAATGGCAGCCCAGCAAAGAGGACCACCCCCTCAGATGTCTGCTTGTTCTCCCTCCACAACGTCACCCCCAGGCCTTTCTTTGTAAGCTATTTCTGTCAACCCTTCTTTGCTACTTAATTCAGCTCCATGAAATTAAATTGAGAGAATGCACCATGTGATGTAGGGTTGAATATCCAAGGACAATGGAAAGATTGATTTTAAAGTAACTGAGGAGAAACAAATTTAAAAGCTATCCTTCCTTAAAACTTCAGAAAGGTCAGTATTCTTAATTGGAGAGGCAGGTGTTGGATAACAATTCTGCGCATTCTTTGCAGATGTCAGCTTATAATTCCCCCAGAGCAATTTCCAGTTAATATGGGGCCTTGAGAGGAAATTGTTGCATCTGAAAACCTTGCTGTCAATGTTAAGTTTGCTGCTCCTCAAACTTGCACGCAGATTTTCACGGTTGATCATCTGCGTGGGTGAATTTTCCACTGGGAGGCTGATTTTGGAATTTGCTCTCTGTGAAAATATATACTGGACAAGGACAATGATTAATTTTAAAAGTTTTATATAAACTGAAGAAATGGTTAAGATCTGCAAAGCTCTTAGCAAGTCTTGTTGTTTACTTGCTGTAAACGTTGAGATGTATGCATATAATTTTTTTCTCTCTTCTCTTATTCTTTCTTTTTTCTTTTCTTTCTTTCTTTCTTCTTTCTTTCTTTCTTTTTTTTTTTTTTTACATTTATTCAGAGTCCCTTGATGTGTTGGGTATCCAGTGTTGGCTACCCCAAAACATGCTGCCTTAAAAAAAACCCAGCTTCCTCACAACTCTAAGATGGCTGGGGCTCAGCGAGGTGGTTCTTCTGCTGGTCTCACACAGGCTCTCTCAGATGGTGGCTGTCAAAGGACATCTGGGGGGCTGGAATAACGTAGACAGCTCTACTCATATGTCTGGAACCTTGATGAGGATGGCTTGAAGGTTGGAAACTCTCTGTTTCTGTCTCTCTTTCTCACTCCACCTGGCTAGTCTGGACATTTTTACATGGCAGCTGGGTTCAAAGAATGAGCCCCAATGAGCGAGGACTTTTTTTTTTTTTAAAGATTTTTTATTTATTCATTTGAGAGAGAGAGAGCCAGCGAGACCATGAGCAAGGGGAAGGCTCAGAGGGCAAGGAAGAAGCAGACTCCCTGCTAAGCCAGGAGGCCAACAGAGGGCTCTACCCCAGGACCCCAGGATCACGACCTGAGTGGAAGGCAGATGGCTGACTGAGCCACCCAGGTGCCCCTGAACAGGGGCTTTAAAAAAATCTCCTGTATGCATTGTGTTTGTTACTATCCCATTGGCCAAGCAGAGAGTCAATGTGGGAGGAGACCACACAGTCATTACTACTAAGAGGTGTGAGTCTAACATCCTGGGATTCATAGCGCCATATCAGAAGAAAACCCTGTTTTTGTCCCCATAATAAACATGTATTTACAGAATTTATTGAAAATGAGGATAAATGTCAAGTTTAGAGTCATTGTTCAGCCACGAAAACAGGTACATCAGCTAATGAATTCATTATTTTGTTGCATTATTTCATATTTGGTTGTAGTATTTCAAAGATTGTGACATTTTGATGCTAGAGAGCACAAAGCAGGGGCCAGGTGTCCCACATTCATCCCTAAAGGTCCCCAAGATTCTCACTCACTCAGTTGTCAGAATTCACTTTAAGGTTCAATTGGGTGGTGATAATCACAAGTTGTTAAAGCAGGAGTCCTGGTCAAATGCATCCAAGTTCCATAGTTTCTACCCACTTACCATGAGAAAGAATTTGCTTCTTGGTGTCTTGATCATGCCCATCCATTCTTTATTTCTACAGACACAAATCTTGGACATTATCTATTCACCATTTCAGAGGATACCTTTGACATGTTTTTGCCTTTAGCTACATCTTAGGGTTGAGCTAGCTGGCTGACAACTCACTCTAGCACCTAATGTAGCTGGCACATAGTATGTGCTCAATAAAAAGTTCTTGCCTGACTAAATAAAATGCTAGGCATAATAGCTCAGTATGTGTTGGCTTTTCTCACTGGTCCAACTTAGGGAGTTTTTTGGGTTTTTTTTTTAACCCATCAAACCTATTTGACAATGTTGTATTTTGGGTAAAAACCTTTTTCTATGATGGAATGAGGCAGAACTTTGGAAAACCTCCAACTACACAATATTTCTTCCCACACAGAAATTTTCCCTTTGTCATCAGTTAATGTTATTAAAAATAATCAAGTAAAAGAATTTGCTAAAATAAAAAAAAAGTCACCCAAATTCAGAACCTGACGAAAACATGGTAACTTGGTCTCTGCTGTTAACAGCCTCCTATTTAAGGTCTTTGTAAGTGGTCACTGTACAAAGAAATTGCTAACAACCATGGTTTTTACCTGTGACTCTGAAACATGCTGATAACATGCTCTCTCATTTCCTTCTCTTTCTTGGACCATTAGCATTATTCTGCTATATTTGGAGCTGAGCTTGAACCAAATCAATAAAGTCATTTATTTTAAAGAAAACAGATTTAAGAAACAACAGACTTGACTACTCTGATAAAACATAGCAAGCTCAAAGTATGAATGCAGTGTTGACAAGATTTGATTTATATGCCATGCAGAAAAATCCAGTAAGCAGAAATGGAAGTTTTTATTGTCTTGTCTATAAATGACTGTCCATAAATATAAAATTATTATTTATTAAAATAAATTTAGCATTTTATTGTAAATATGGCCATTGTAAATAACCTTTTATTATCTTCTACTCACAATGCTGCCTTTTAAATTTTAATCACCTCTGTAAAGTAGCTGCCTCAGTTTGCCAAGATTTACATAAAAATAAATATCCATTTATGAGTCCAATTTATGCTTTACAAATTACTCACCATGTAAAAAGCTTTTGTTTGCAAGAGGGAAGAGTGGTAAAGGAGCATGGGGGGAAATCTCATGTCTCAAATACCATCTGGTGTCAGGAATGATCAACCTGGTCTGAGATATCAATATCTACACCACACTGTGTCTTCTAAATGCAGAGCTATTAGGGGGCCTCTGGGTGGCTCAGTCGGTTGACTGTCCGACTCTTGATTTTGACTCAGGTCATGATCCCAGGGTCGTGAGACTGAGCCCCACGACAGGCTCTATGCTCAGCTTGAGAGTCTCTCTTTCCCTCTCCCTCTGCCCCTCCCCTCACCTCTCTCTAAAATAATTAATTAATAAATAATAAATAAAATCTTAAAAAAATAAATGCAGAGTTATTAGCATTGCAGGTTGGGAAGAGCTTGGTTCTTTTATGGAAGGCTGGACTGTTTCCTATGAAAGACAACTAGGGATGATAGGTTCCTTCCTGCAAAATATCTGCCCTACCCTCGTACCAAGGCATTTGGGATTTTCCTTTTTTGACCTCCTTTCCTTTTTTCTCATTTTTCTTTTTTTTCCTCTTTTCCTCCTGGAAACAGAGAAAGCATGTAAATCATCCTGGGAAAGGAAGCATCAAGTCAAATTTACAGTAAAGCTCTGATGAGATTTTTCCCTCCCAAGTGGAAAATCTCAAAGCCATGGCAGTAGATAGAAGCCCACAAAAGGAGGAAAGAAAAGAAAGCTCTGGAAAAATCCAAATCAGGCCACAGTAGAGAGGCCAAGATTGACAAGTTAGGCCTTCCACATGGTTTTGCCAAAGCTGACCCTGCAAACCTGCGATCACTGGGGATACCACTTTGCCAAGGGCCAACAGCCAGACAAAGGAATGTGACACAAAAGAGTCAATGTGAGGCACCATTCCTTAAACACTGGCATGTTTTGCTGATATACTAAGGGAAGGACTTGAGACTTTTAAGCCCTGAGCTTTGATCTCAGAGTAATTCTAAGCAACTCCAGCGGCAGCATCCAGCCTTGTAGGCACAGGTGATAGGAAGGGCGCAGTTGATGCTGGACTAACCTGGAAAGGCTCCATCAGCTGCCACATAGGACCTCCTTGTGATTAGAGCAGCAACGAAGTATTTTCTTCATAAGTCATAATTGTTAACCTTTTTGAAATCACTATTAGGGAGTATCTCTTAGTTCTTAGAAGTAAATAAGCAATTAATTCTGCATTGGACCATTACCTTCCTCCTCCCTTTTTCCCTCAAAGATATATATATACCTATATCCCTATAGCTAGATATGGATATGGGTATGGGTATAGACACAGATATCATATACCTATCAGTATAAACTAATTATATAGACAGATAGTATATAGATATTATGTATCTATCAGTATAAACTAACCGACTTACATGGTTTATTACTGTAACTAATACACTAACATATACAGATGGAAAATTTCTTATTTTCTCTCTTAGCATTTGTAGTTTGTATCAGTTAGGCTTCAACCAGGAAAACAGAAGCCAATCTCAGTACATAAAACCAATGGATTTTAATATAGATAATTGGTTAACTGGTTCCAAAAGTGATAAAAGAGCTGTGAAGAGCAGGGAGGAATGCAGAGCTTAGCAGCAGGAAGTCCCTACAATTCCCATGCTGTAGGGCAGGTGGTGTTACTAGAGCCTAGGGTCTGGGATCATCCATCTGAAGCTTGACCCTGAAAGCCTGGCTATGGAGCTGGAGTCCAAAAGGAGATGAAGCTGTGGTTGGAGATGTGGCCCGATGTTAGGGGAAAGGGGAGATGCCTCGACTTCTCCCTTCCTCCCACCTTATCATTTCCCACCAGTGCTTCCTACTGAAAGGGAGCTGGGAACACTCTGACATGGGTGCTTGGAAATATAACCTCGAAGGTCAACAGCCCCACCCCAACCTAACAGATGGAGAAAAATGGACCCAAGCATGGCACAATAAATGGTCTTTTGTGCAGTTTGTTCGGAAGTACGAAAGGTCTTGTGGACCCTACCTGTAGGTTCTGAAGTTGACAGGTTGATCTGCTTCAACAGAAAAGACATGGTAAGTGTGGAAAGAGCCTGATTTCAAACAGGACCCATAGTACACAGGCCATACGACTGAATGGTAGCTGAGTGTGCTAGCCACCTGCTGGCTGTCCTGTCCTCCAGTTTCAATGTCCAATGTCCCTGCCTACCACTCAGGTAAATTCAGCACTCTGCCCATGATTTGTAAGGCGTGCTTAATGTTCCATGGTCATCTCTGGGTCCCAACACTCAATTTTCATCTCTAGAAGTGTTCCCCTCTCTACGCGCATATTTGGCCCCTCTGCTACCTGCCCCCAAGGGTACTACCCATCCTTGACTCCTCAACTATAGTGAGATGAATAGTTTCCCCCCAAAATGCATATCACCTGGAAGCTCAGACTGTGATATTTGCAAATAGGGTCTTTGCAGATGTAATTAAGATGAGGGTGGAGATGAGATCATATTGGATTTGGGTGGGCCCTAAATCCAAAGAGAATGTCCTGATAAGAGACAGAAGAGGACACAGAAACACAGAGAAGGAGGAGATGTGAAGACAGAGGGAGAGACTGAGTGGTGCAGCTAAAACCAAAGGATGCCAGTCGACAGCGGGGAGCCACCACAAGCTGGAGGGGGCAAGAAAGGTTTCTTCCCTAGACTTTCAGAGGGTGAACAGTCCTGCTGACACCCTGGTTTCAGAACTTCAGTCTGCAGAACTGTGAGAGAATAAATTTCTGTCCTTTTAAGCTCCCCAGTTTGTGGCAATTCGTTAGGGCAGCCCTAGGAGACGAACATGACAGCGAAGTGCTAGCAGAAAGCTGTGCGCCCAAAGCCCCTTTGATTGAAGGTATGGGGAGAACCAGAGGCGGATTTCCCACAAAGCTAACGAAGCTAAGGCTTCGGGGAACCTCTCTTGCATTGACCTCTTTGAAGGTCCTGGCAGTGTGCTCACATCACCATATTTTTAAAAATTAAATAACATTACTAATTTGAATGATTTAACATATTAAAATATCAGCTATCTTATTAGCAACTAAGACTGCTGACCCTTTCCACTCAAGCACACTTCCCCACCAATCAGGGGGTCTCAAAGTGCCTGTGAGGGTTTTTAGATTCAAATAAGGTGGGGTTTAGGTGGGGAGCTTAGTTTGTGTTTAGAGGAGTTTAGTGTATGTGGTCCACAGGGACTCCTGGGTTTAGTTTAGTGATTGCTGGAGGTCCCAGGGTTGGACTGGTTCCCAGGGTCCTCCTACCGCCCCCTGCAGGGAGGGGCGAGTCAGAGGTTGTATGTGAAATGCGTTTATTCTATGGCACCCACACCACAGGGATGTGGCTGATGAAGGAGAAACAGTAAAGAGAATGAAGCCAGAAGCTTAGTCTGAGCCAAATCTCCCAATCATCAGAGGTTTATACTTGGAAGCGGAGGACTCAGTTCTCACCAATAACTGTTCAAAACAGAAGTGAACTCCTATCAGGAGTATATTCGATTACAATTGTAACATATTTTACATATACAACTGCAAATGTACAATTTGTACATACAAATTACAAATATACAATTACAAATGTAACATTTTTTTCTTTCTTAGTGGGAATTGTCTAAAACGGGTGATATTATAATAGCTGTGCTGGTAGAGTACAAGTGTATGGTGGTCCTACAGAGCCCAAGTATTGTCTGTATCAGCTCATATAAGAAACTTCATAGTGTTTTCCTGAATTTAACAAAAATACTGAAAACTTACATGATGTTGTCAACAAGTTGTGAACCTGCAAGAAACATTTAAAAATTGTCAACAATAAAAATATATTTTAATGAACTAACCTAAAGGAATGATTTTATCTTTTACATCCATGAAACACTGAATAAGAACCTTGTTATAAGAAGTGGCAATTGAAGCAAATGCAGCCAAAAGATGTAGGAAAAAAGTATTCTAGAAGTGATTCAGGCCATTAATTAATAAAAATATTGTGTCGTTTATCTGGATTTCATGATATTTGTGGTATTTATTGCTTTTAAAATGTGTAATTTGTTGTGATTCTTTTTGTCATTCTAAATAAATACTCACTTTTGTTAACTAGATTTTGTATTTGTCATTTTTTTGTTCTTTTTTTTTTTTTTTAAAGAGGGCTTCCCAAATTGTCTAAGCATGAGGTCAGTCAAAGCCCATGTCTGCCCTGGGAAGGCAGAGGAGTACCGTGTCAGTCAGGGAAATTACCGCAAGTCAATACCTAAAAGTTCCAGACCGTCTTCTCCACCTGAAAGCTCTCACTGACCATTATTTTCAGTAGACCACCCCATCGGCCCTGCGGTGGAGTCACCATCCTTTCTCTCCATCTCCCTTCCTTCTCAGTGGGTGGAAGCTGCTTCCCTTTGACTTGTTTTGCCAACTAACTGATTCAAACCTCAACCCATATCAGGTTCAAAGCCTATCTTTTATACCCAAGAATCTCATGGAAGAATTTTCTTATCAGAAAAAAACACATTTCTTTCATCTGTACCCCTTGAAACACACAGAATGAGCAGTCTTTGGGGTAGAGTTGAAGTAGACACCCAGCTGTTCGCCCCACAGTTATACTCCCGTTTCCATGCCACGGACTTGACACTGGGACGTGGTTGCCCACCGAAGGTTTGTATTCTCTAGTATCCCACTTCCCAACGTTAGGGTTTCACTTTCACCTTTGCGGCTATAGCCTGGACCTATTCTCTGAACTCTAGGTACTTACATCCAACTACCTATTTAAAATCTCCCTTGGGGTGCCTGGGTGGCTCAGTCGGTTAAGTGTCCGACTCTTGATTTCAGCTCAGGTCGTGATCTCAGGGTCGTGGGATTGAGCCCCAGGTTGGGCTCCATATTCAGCGGAGAATCAGCTTGAGATTCTCTCTCTCCCTCCTCCTCTGCCCCACCCCACAGCTCTCTCTCTCTTAAATAAATAAATAAATCTTTAAAATTAATCAATCAATTAATTATTAAAACTCTCCCTTTGCTGAGATATTAGACCTGGCCCATCTGAGCCCTCTTCCCCCAGTCCACACACACCGTTTGTGCTCCTCCATGCTTATTTCCCTTTCTGCACTGGAGATGACCTCCAGGGAGACCTTGGAATCCACTTGTCGCAAGTGGCATCAGTCTGGGTCCTTGAACAACTATGTGGAGGTGGGTTGTTCTGCCAACCTGTTAACCTGCCCGGTGCTATTACATGATCAAGAAATCATCTGCTAGTGTGTAAAACCACTAAAATATGGGGCTTTACGTCTTAGAACAGCTAGAATGACCCTAATTTGATGGTTTTCTCTCTGGTGATGCCAAATTCCTAGATAGGACTCTTCCCTTCTCAAACACCATCTCTAGAAGAAGATGCCGGTTCGTAGAATATTTATTCTCTCTCTTGATAGAACGAGCCAGAAAGGGATCAATTAGTTAATTATTTATATATTTAATATTATTAATTATTATTCTCTTTAAGTAATAATTATGATTATATTTATAATTACATAAAACAGTTTGAACTAATGTCACTAATGAGTGCTTACGCTGTGCTAGGCTCTGTTCTAAGTCCTTTACATGTGCTGTGTTACTGAATCCTACAGTGGTTCCATTATAGTCTGCATTTTCCAGGTGAAGAAATTGAGGCATAGAGAAATTAAATCAGCATCCTGAGTAGAGTCAGAATGTAAAGCCAGGGTCAAATCCTCACACAACCCAGTCCTCAGCCCCATATACAAAGCTCAGGTCGGTATCACATTTACAGACTTGTACTTAGACTGCATGGTGACAGGCTCCAGTCCTGTCTCCCTCAAATCTATACTCAAATGTGGCTTCTCGGCCCTGGTGGGCTCCTTGGCCACATTACTATGCTGAATCACCCATGGCCCAGAGATTGCCATGGATCCCTGTTTTCTCACGTTATTTTATTCACGTATAACACAGAGCCCAAGGAACCTCACTCCCTACCTCAACAAGGAGAAGGAATGAGCCCATGTCCTTAAGGTCGTGGAGCTCCTTGGAATGTGGGGTTAGATAAATAGCTTTATTAGTTATGCCACTTACTCTGAACCTCAGCCTTCTCATTCCACCAAACTGCATGAACAGGATACAGTCTCCCCCTGCTCATCTCTCCCACAGGCAGGCTGCCCATTTTAACTTGGACTGTGCTTCTGGAACATCAGCAGAGGGGCTGAAGTGGCTGGAGGATGGAGCTGGGAACAGGATGTAACAAAGGCACTGATTTAACAAAGATGAGTTCCACTTGTCGAGCATATTAGTAGGGTTCTGCAGCAAAAGCTGAGCTCATTTCTTGCTGCTGGAAGAGCTTGAGGGACTCATATTCCCTGCAGTAGACCGCTCAGGGCAGGCCCTTTCAGGGAGGAAAAGAAAGTGGTTTCTCCGTATTGTTCTCCCCTTCGAAAGGAACCCATTTTACTGGGTCACAGAGTAAAGGCTTAAAAATATCTGTATCAAAATTCACTTGCTCTTAAAGCTTTTTCTCTTCCTCCCCTTTCTCTGTTGAATCATGTTAAGGCCCCACAGACACTTACCTCACCAGGCACCAATGGTTCCTACATCCCGGGCCAATGGCCAATTCTGCCTCCTCCCACTCCACTGACCAGCTGCATTCCATACACTCTCTCCTCCTGGAAACACTTCCTTCATGTCACGATTCTGCTCGTTCTCCTCTTTCTCAATGACCACTTTGTCTCCTTTTCCTGGATTCTTCTCAGATCTATGACCTCTAAATATTAGAGGGCTCCAAGGATTAATTCCCAATCCTATTTTCTCCTCAGTCTAGAATCCCTCCCTAGGTGATCTCATCCAGTACAATGGTTTTAAATGTCATATGTCATCTCTATGCCAATGACTCTCATATTTGCAGCTCCATTTTTTACTTACTCTCTGAACTCCAGACTCTTACATCCAGTCACGTATTTAACCTCTTTCCTTGGTTGAGATATACATCTCAAACCTGTCCAAAACTGAACTCTGACTCCCATTTCCAAACTGTTCCACCCTCTGCCTTTCTCGTCTCAACATTATGCAAGTTATTCAGGTCCCAGACCTTGGAAGTATTTTGACAGTCTCTCTCTCTCTCTCTTTACACTCCATATCCAAATCCCACTGGCTCTATCCTGAAAATATCTTCAGAATGCCATAATTTCTCCCCACCTCTGCAACTAGTTCCTAAGTCTGAGTCAGTCTCACCTGGATTATTCCATTAGCCTCCTGGATCTTCTCAGCCTTCACACTGACCCCCAACAGTCCGTTCCCATCAGAGCAGCCAGAGGAATTCTTTCAAAATCTAAATTAGGTCATATCATTCTTCTGCTAGAAATCCTCCAAAGCCTTCTCAAATCATGCAGAATAAAACCCAAATTTGTGATCTAAGCTTACGATTTGTCCTGCCACCATCTCCCTGACCTCATCTCTTTCTCATTCTTTCCCTCTTGCTACAGTGGCCTCCTTAATAATCCTTAAACATGCCCAGCATGCTCTTGCCTCAGGGCCCGTGACTTATTATTTCCTCTGCCTCAAATGATCTTTCACCAGATGTCCACAGTGCTTATTCCTTCCTTTATTCCGGCCCTTGCCAGAAAATCATCTTTTAAGAGAGGACTTCCTTGGCCACCATAACCAAAAAGCGTTCTTTCCATCAGTCTATCAATCTTTGTGCCCTTACCCTGCTTTATTTTTCCTTAGCATTTTATAATAACCTGATATATTAAGTACATACTTATTAATTTGTGTATTATTTCTTTTCTTGAAATAAAAAATATAACTTCATTTGAAAGGGAGCTTTCTACACCACTGTACCTACATGGGAGTCACAACAAATACATGTTGAATTAATAAATGAATTTCTTCTGATTAGTAGAAGTTAAATTGTGTTTGTGAATGGGGTGTGTGTGTGTGTGTGTGTGTGTGTGTGTATTGTCAGCTGAATCATCAAAAGCTGTGTGCATGGGAGTTTAGATTTTATTCCCTTCTCAGAAAGTCAATGTCTTTCTCACTGTACTCTTCCTGCCATCATGGCCCCAAGGAAAGGGGCAGAATAAATGTGTTTCTGGAAAGAGAGGATATGATGTAGGCAAGGCTATTGTGGCACAGAAAAAGGAAAGAAAAGCCCATCCCTCTTGGTCCAAGATGATTGTGGGGTAAAAAGATGTAGAGAAAAGTTTAAACACAAACATGCCAGGCCTATCCCCCAGATCTCCCTCCCACCTTAATAGAAATCACAAAAATTCTGAGTACAGGAAGTTTTCCCTTGTTTCTTATTAGATATTCCGAGAGAAGAACATTTCATAGAGTCATCCCCTACCTTCTCTATACCATCTATGAATCAATAAAATTGCTGCTATGGCCTGATTAGGAGGGGGGCAGGTTGAAATTAGTGCCCTACAACCAGGTCCCTTACTCTGCTTAGTTTCCTATGCCTTCAAAAATATCTACAAGTTCCAGTTGGCTCTATGGAGAGACACAGAAGGAAGGTAATGGTGCTTCTTGCCAGTGAGATTACTGTTGAAGTGGCTCTGTTGCCACAACCTGCTGAAGAGGCTACCCAGTCTAAATATCAAATGAAAATTATTTTCAGATGTCAGAGACAAATAGGATGAGCAAAAGTTGAGCTGGAATGGGGTCACTTGAGAAGGCCACCAGGGCCTTTGTGAGCCAAGAAGGAACAGATCATAAATCTACCAGTTACAGATTTCAGTAGGAAATGCCAGTGGGGCAAGCAGTGACCAGTAGAACAATTAAGCCATCACAACAGAGGCCAACTATGACCCACATGCTAATCCATAATCCTTTCTCCTGCTGGTACAAGGATAAGGTGAACACACACATCCATTTACCCAGAGGCGACATTTGAAACATTTAACAATGATATGACCCAGGTAGTGACACTGTTCATAAGATGAGTTGATTACTTTTTCCCTGCCCTGAGGTCACATGGATATTTTCCTATATTGGTTTTGTATAATATAAACTTTACAGTTATTCTTTGCATCCAGGTATATTTCATAAATATACTTGGAATTGACTTTTGTGTATGGGGTGAGGTAGGGATCCAAATTAACATTTTCCCTATTATCAACTCATAAAACTTCCAAAAGTTCTTAGGTTTTTACCACATAAAGGGTGATGTTTCTTGTAATAGAACAGAATAGAATACGTTAGCAGCAATTTGTATAAATGGATTATTTGTAAGTCAGATGTTTGTTAGCTGGATGCCTATCCCTCTTATTGTCCATTAATGCTCCATGCTTCAACCTTTTAATCTCCAGGATCAAATTTTAATAGGTTGACAGACTAGGTGAAGTACACTGGCTAACGATGAAACACTAGGGCATATCATTGTCCAAACTCCTTGATGGAACTAAAATCAAAAAGAACTCTGCCTCAGTGTATGACACATTTTGCTTTCCACATCGCTTTGATAGAAGGCAAGCCCAAGGCAGAAAAGCTATGTATCAGCAAGAGTGAAAATGGAATATGCCTGACGCTCTTAGGAATTTCTTTACACTGAGGCCATAGATTTTGTGACTAAACAATAAGCATTTATTCAGCATCTATGAAATGAATTTTAAGTTTACAAAGCTTTAAAAAAAATGGCAAAATCCCTAGTTCTCTGCAATAGGCAAACCAGAAATTCACTTAATTTGTTACTCATCGTTTTGGCCTATAAACTCAAATACTTATTAACGCTGTAAATATGCCTTTTTACTGGCTGGCTGACAGCTCCCATGCTTTCCTGTGCTGTCTCCTTAAACATTTATGAGTGTTCATGAATATGCAAATATACAATCTAATGTCTGCAAATGGTTGCAAGTACAAATGCTATGTTAATATTTCATACAGTGATGGGAGCAAATCAACAATCATAAATTTTGAACAAATATGTTGCCTCATTAATAACTAATGAAGCAGTGCATAGAGCTGAGATTCGGCATTTAATGCTAGAAGTTGTGTTTAAATAGAGCCTATCAGGCAAGCCCACCGCTTCCAAAATTTTCACTAAGATCTGATCCTTCCCGGGTGGTTTCTGTTTGGAGATGGGGGAGGTATTTGAGAAGAGAGGGCTTCATAATACTTGTTTTAAAAACTGAAATATCTTTACATGGTAGGAATAAAAATTATTCTGATGACTGAATGAATTGTCCTAGAAGTGGAACTTCTTGCACAAGAAGCATGTTTAATTTGATGTTTCCACTTTCCTAACATAACATCAGCCGAAGAGAGCTTAAATACTCAAAAGAAACATAGAAACGGAGGCATCAGAGGAGTTTGATGGGTTAATCCCTTGAGCTACTCAGGGGTCCGAAAGAAGTGAAGTGATTTGCCTTTGGTTGCAGGGTCTGCTGCAGTATCCATAGCTTTTGGCTCATGATCTCAATCCTTCCAAACTTCTCCACGCTGCCCCCTCTTCTGGGGCACCAGTTTCTTCAGAAATCTCATGTCCCAGTGAATCAAATACCAAAGTGCAAACTTGCAATCACTATATGTCTGAGAGATGATGTCACAACTTTAGAACAGATTAAAATATCAACAACATATTCAAAAGTCACTTTATATTTTGGGGTGTCAACATATTCATTTACCAATTGGATTGAGATCCTTTCTATCTCCCCAGATTTGAAAAAACCCTCGGTGGGCTCTTCCCTGGATGAGACACAAGATGTTTCAGAATTGTTCGGCTTCTCTGCATTAGCAGAAAGAGCATCGCGACAGTTTTACGGGCCTATAAGAGCAGGATGTGTAGTAGATTGGATCAACTGGGACTGGCTGCATGGCATATCCTGGAAGATTCTCTTCAAAAATAAATTCTTGATGTCAGCCTAATTATCATTTGTGTTCTCTTCATGGAAATCATCACAAGACTTTTAGGAGCCGTAGTACTTTACCATTTCTTGAGTGCTTTTTTATATATTATTTTATTCCATCTTCACAAGTTGCTCCATAAATAGGTATAATTATCCACATTTTACAGATGAAAAACTCCATCTGAGAGAAGTTAAGTCATTTGCTAAAAGAGAAGAAAAAAAATCTGGTTATCTGAATGTGTGAAAGTTGGGTTTTATTATTATATACAGCTTTATAAAATAGTCTTTTAAAAATATTCTTGACTTTTAAAAATGGGCTCCTTTGCCATTTATGTACCTGCACCGATTTACTTGAGTTTCTTTTATTCAGATCCCGTTTTCAGTTAGCCTAATTCTCTTCCTTGCTCGAGTCCCTATCCAGGTAGGAAATAAAGTATTTATGGGTTGGCAGTAATACCAGTACATTTTATGCTCAGTGGTAGTAATCTATTAAAACACAGTACATTTTATGCTCAGTGGTAGTAATCTATTAAATCTATTAAAACACCCCTTTGTAAGGATCTCTGTGGTGATGGCACACTTACGTGTCTTGGTTATGGTGGTGATTACAGGAGTCTACGCATGTGATAAAAGGCATAAAAGGAAACACACACACACACACAGATTGGTGCATGGAAGACCAGAGATATCCAAATAAGACTGGTGGATTATATCGATGCCCATTTTCTGGCTGTGGTAGACTACTACCATTATGCAAGGTGTTACCATTGAGGGAAACTGAGTAAAAGGTACATGGGATCGCTCTGTATCATTTCTTACAATTGCATGTTAATCTACGGTCATCTCAAAATTAAACTACAATTTAGGAAACCTCAATTAAAATACAATTAAACTATTTTCTAAAAAGCCCTTTCTGGTGAGTTAACATTGAATGTTCACACAATCTTTTGGACACTTTGGACCCAGAAGAACATAAAGAGTACTTCAGCATTTTTTATGCTCTGACTCTGAACTATTGTGCCCATGGAGCGTGGCTGGGGTGGTGGGGAGGCTGCTGGGGTAGGTCCCTGTACACTAGCCGAACCCCTCTGTTCCTGAGCAATGTGATTTTGAGCAAGTTATTTCCTGCTTTGAGCCTGTTTTCTCATTTATAAAATCCTGTGAGATTAGCATAGAGCTAGCTCTTGGTCCACAGGGGGGCACCTCCTTCCCCCTCCACCAGCCTTCCAACGTAACCTCACTCATCATGTCCACGGTAGATATGTCTTTTACCTTCCTTCCAAAACATTTTTAATTTACCGTTTTCAAAAACAAATTTTGTATTATGGAAAAATTGAAGCATATGCAAGAAAGAATATTTTAATGATTCCTCAACAATTATCAACTCAGGGCCAATCTGGTTTTCTCTATACCTCCACCTGTTTCCTTTTCTAGCACCATGTCCCACCCCTCCCCCAAACCCTAATCACTTTGAAGCAAATCTCCAACGTCATAACATTTCATCTGTAAATATTTTAGAATGTGTTTCTGAAAGAAACAAGCACAAACACATCATCACAACACTATTACCATATCTAAAACATTAACAATTCCTTAATATCATCAAATATTCAATGTTCAAATTTCCCTGATGTCTCATGATTTTTTAAAATAGATTGTTCAAATCATTATCCGAATGAGATCACGGCAGATAGTTCTAACGTCTGTGTGTGTTTTTTTTGTTTCCTGCTAAGCCAGCAAAGGCTCGAGAGTCTCTCTCAACCCAGCACTCCAAACCAGAATCACTCCATGGGTCAAAGTTGCCATGTACGGGACCTGAAACAAATCTGCTTTCTCTGGTCTAGAGTTCTGCTAAGTCCATTTAAACCAATGGTTTCTAACTGATTTTGAAATCACCGTTGCGTATCTGATAAAAAGCTAAGCTATGTGGGGGCACCTGGGTGGCTCAGTCGGTTAGCTGTCTGCCTTCTCCTCAGGTCATGATCCCAGGGTCCTGAGCCGGAGCCCGAAGAGCACTAAGGCGGGTTCCCTGCCTCTCGCCCCTGCTCCTGCTCTCTTGCTTGCTCTCAATCTCAAATAAAGAAATAAATAAATAAAATCTTTTTTTCAAAAAAAAGCTGAGTTTTTTCTCCTGTGATTAATCCTTATTTTTTCCAAAAAATATTAAAATTTCATAAAAATATATAATATGAATTTTATATGATTCTATATATTTTATTTAAAATATATTTTGACAATAGCAGTCACGTGCAATTTAGGCTTCTATGCAAGTGGTTAAGATGAGAGTAGCTGGGGTCCAGCTGACCTGGGCTGAAATCAAAGCATCATCACTTACCAGCTACGTGACTTAGAACATGTCTTGATCCTCGTAAGCTTCAGCTGCTCCATCTATTATATGCAGATGAAAGAATATGTATCTCAAAGGACCGTGTGAAGATCAAATGAACTAATTTAAGTAATTGGTAATAATTATAAGCAATTAATAATAATGAAAAATAATTGGCCTAATAACCAACAAGGAGTTAGTATTTATAAATTATATTTACTATTTTATTAACTCTGTTACTTTAGAATGTTGTGATAACATCATTTTTGGAATCCAGAATGCTGGGAATCTCCACTTGTCTGAAGGTCTGACTTCTGGAAACTTCAATCATTCTGAACATAGTCATTGTCCTGAAAATTATGGGGGGGGTAATAAAAGAAGTTGACTTGCAGGGAAAACAAGTTTTTCAAGATTAAAAATGGAGCTCCCCTTACCTTGAGAACTGTCGGAGCTGCTGATGAGAGAGAGGCCACGGGAGCTTTAGGAAAAGATGGCGTCTCAGGGGCGTTCAGAGTGGGGACAAATGGGGCTCCTATCTCCTCTGAGGGCATCTCTGTGTTACAGAGAACAAGGGAATGATGTTCCAAGGATAACCCAAGGAGATATTAAAAAACATATTCAAAAACACTGAAAAAGAAGTGAATTGTCTATTACTCTTAGAACTAGAGAGTAAGCTGTAAGGTAGTTCTTCACTTAGGATTAACACACACACACACACACAGAGTGGAGCAACACTCCTCATATAGATAAACCTGTTTCAGAGTGTTTCAGAAACCTTTCTGCATTCCTGCCCCCGCCCCCTTTCTGGCACTTTGCCAGCAGCAGGATCCACACCACACAGAATTTGGTGCTCTTGCGGGGTCTGCAAAGGTAAGGTTTGGCCCACATTCTGAGCTTCTATCTTTATGTCCTATTAAGAGCACTGTCCTCTTTAAATGTGGCCACTCAGCATCTTCTGTAGTTTTCCACTTCCAAAATCCTCCAGGGCAGAATCGAATGGAGTCATGCTTGGCCCACTGGCAGAGCAAAGTTATGAAAGAAAGAAAACAACACTGAGCCAGGAGAGGGCAGGAAATCCTTACAGCGCCAAGAACATGGCTTAGTCACATAAGCCCGAAAACTGAGTCTGGGCAAATGTGTCTCACTACGCCTGAGTGGAGTAGAACAGAGAAAAGACGGAGTTTGGTGAACTTAAGACCAAACCCCCCTCTTGGACCTGAAATTGCCCAGGAATCTTGAAAACAGATTGTGTTTGGAAAGCAGGGTATCTAAGCCAAGAGCTGCCTGAACCAGCCCAGGCCAGGGAACCAGCCAAGCTGTACAAGATTTTTTCCTCCCCTCTAATGATGTTGTTTGGGACTCTGGACTGACATAAGGCCTGGTGGGTGGCAATGAGAGATGGAGGATGGGGGAGCTTTGGGATTTTTCACATCAGAGTGAGAAAGAACAAACTGTGGCCACCAAAGGTAGAGAGAGTGAATAGATGACAGTAACATTTCCAGAAGGCACAGACTGGCCATTTCCCCGGATGTTGGAAATGGGATGGGGGAGTATGTTCAGAATTACCAAGGACCCTTATGAAACCACAGGGCTGAATACCACTGGTGAAGACCTTCTTCATCTCTGCTCTTCAATAGGATGAATCCTTATTTTGAAATTGTAGACCCCTGACCCCTCCTTCCCTACTTTTCCCCAAAGTTCTCCCAGCCTTACCGATTGTGCCTAAAGCTTAAACTGCCAGAGAAGAAAAAATAAGAGTAGGAAACAATCACCAAAAAGAGCATCTCCTTTCCCTTTGATTCTTCCTTCTGTTTCAAACCTCTTCACTTCCACAATGGGTCTCCAATTAATCTGCTCTCAATTATTCCCTGAATTGCTCAAATCTTTCCTTTACTGTGGAGGATCAACTAGTTCCTGTCCTGGAAATCCGAGAAAGTTTCCTTATGGCCAGACTAAACCTGTGTATATTTTACAGGAGGTTTTTTTTTTTCCTCCCCTGTAAACTAAGTAAAATAAACCAAACAATCACAGCACAAAATGATTAGAATAGAAAGTCTGAAAATTATCCCTAAGTTAGTAGCCAGGCAGCAGATAAGGAGGGATTTCCTAAGGGAAAACTATCCAGGGGGCATACACTGTTGTTTTATAAACCAGATGGTGCCTTTTGGGGCCAAGAGGGCCCAACCAAACCTGTGGTAGCTGAACTTGCTATGAAGAATATTAGTGACCTAAACAACAACAACAACAACAACAACAACAACAACAAAACTAAGATAGAAAAAAGAAGAAAAAACTGGATGCAACTTCCAGGGTGCTTAACTGAAAATGAAAGAATCCACAACAACACGTGAAGATTCATCTGCCTGCCTAACATGCCTTGATGTCCCCCTTCCTTCCAGCCAGGAATGCCCTCCCCCCTCACTTTTTCCTGCTGCTTCTCCCACTGGCCATCCCATGAAGGATGACAAGCCTTTTCCAAATGTGGAATCTGACTGACCAGGGTTGGAGAATTGGCTTCTCCTCTGACAAGACTCTTTCTGTGGCTTAAGTTACTTATAGTCCCTGTGCCCACTGCCTTGTTTGAAAAATGAGATTAAAAAGGACTCCCTGAACAGGTAATTGTAATTGTTAAATTGGAACATAGTAAGTGACTCACTAATAGTAACTACTATTATTTATAGCAATGATCACATTAAGACAGATTATTTAGCACCTAATACCAGCTCAGGAGTGATACTCAAAATATTTAATATAAATCAAGGTGTGGGCCCCATCCCATCAGAGCAAACAGCGGCCCCAGTCCCTAAGCAGAGGTCCTTGGTGTGCTCAACATTAGCTCCTTGTTGCTAGATTGTGGTGCCAGGGGTTGGGGGGCCTTAGGGAAGATTTGAAGGGGTCTGAATAGCAAGTGGAGATTTCAGTGGAGTTCTTAAATCACCCAGAGAAGTACTGGAATGTTTTTATTGCAAGGATCTCTATAGCAGTGAAAATAGATAAAATATTAATCTTGCATATCATTCCTTGTACTACTCCTTTTTACATTATCTGCACATGATTTATATTCTCAAAGAGATCACAAGCTAATAACTGAATATGAAATTAATCTTGTGCTTCTGACTCTCCAAATGATAGAACCAACTATCAGAGGTGTTCAGGAAACATTTACCAATTGATTGTTAAATAGAAGACATTATTATATATTATTTCTATGAAGCACTTATATTTCGACTATTTTTTAAAAGGGATTTATGGTGGTTTAATACACAGAACAGTGGATGCCTAGCAATCACATTAGGTCAAGGTTAATAGCACAAGATCCCAGTAATAAGATGTGGTACACCAAGCCGCGGTCAGTCTGCAACAGAGCCCAGAGCTTTGTGACAACCAAAGCAAAAAGGGAAGCTAATTCAGTGCACAGATTCAATTATTTAACAAAAGGAAGCACTCAAGTGTGCAAATATTTCCCTCTAAGAGGAAATTGTTGTCCTGGTGATTACGTGTGCATTGTCTTTGAGAACTGGCCTCCTCTCCCTTTGCATTCTTGCTCCTGAGCTCCTGACCCTCATCGCCCACACACTCTATGTCGCAGCTGCTCCAGAAGTCTCCATGTGATCTTACCACTCCATGGCCTTCCACCCTCTAGAGTCTTTGCAGAGTTGGTCTCTCTACCTGGAATTCTCGTTCCACATTTTCTTCCTCCATCATACAGCTCAAATTCACCCCTTATTTGACACCTGTCCCCACTTCTCATCACCTCCACAAACTAGGCCACCTATACCCATTATACTTACTGTAGGTCAGCAGTCAATTCAGGAAATTTATTCCTTCTGCTTCCTATCTCCAACTTCAAACCTTTGTGTTTCTATCTGGTTTCAATTTCAGTCCCTGGTATCTGGATTTTTTTTCTCTTTTAGATGGAAATTCGTGTAAAGAGTCTGCTGCCTCTTGATTTTGCTTCTCCCCAAGGAGAAGGTAGATTATTTTTGGATTATTTCTCTTTGTAATACGTACTGCTTCTCCAAGAGGGCATCAGCTTACCCTTATGTGAATGAGAAAAAGTTGCCTAGAGGGAGTAGCCAACTTAGAGACCTCAGGGTTGTGTGGTTCTAAGTCTTCCTTTCTTTCAGGCAGATAGCACTCCTAGCCAGGGTGCATGGCTAAGGGAGTGTAGTGAAGCAGGAGTCTTTGTGTGCTGCAAAAACTTCACATCCCTGGATAAAGCCCCAAGTCCCAGATTCCTGGAGCAACTCCTCAGTCTAGGCTCACAACAGGAAGTGATACATACAAAGCCATACAAAGCCTAGTTCCTCCAAGAGAATTCTGTCATTCCTTTAAACTTAGATAAACTTAGATAACGTTCTGTTAGACATGCAACTCCATAATGTGAATCTTCAATTGCCTGTCTAACTTCCAGGATAATGAGACCTGAGTCATCTGTATATTTCTAGAGCTTTTCATTTACCTATCACTGCTCTGAAAATTTCTTTTAGATGAATCAGTGAATGAATATACAGCAGAAAGTTTCCATGGATGCCCACCATTTTCTTGATGAGCTCCATTTCACTGATAATAGTCAATAGAACTGCTGTTATGGTTGATGTGTTTCTGTTCACCATGCAAAATGTTAGATCCAGAGGCTCTGGAAAGACTTTTTTTTGGGGGGGTAGAAACTGGAGTCAAGTCTAGAGAGGATATCAGCTGATTGTTGGGTCAAATTTTGTTAAAAGGGAGAGCATGTCTCTTTATTAACAAGTTAATTAGAAATAAACTGTTGTGCAAGTTTGGGGTATAGGTCCTAGGGAAGGATTTACAAAACTCCAGGTTAACTTTTCTTCTTCTTCCTGTGACTTATGTCATGTCTCCAATGCTCTCCAAAATGGCAGGGCTTTAAGGCCAGAGAAGTTGCTCACACTGGGCCAAACTTTGAATATAAGTGGTGCCCAAGTCTGCAGATACTGTGTGCCCCAATAGCTAGGTCAAGGCCCATTCCCTTGTATATCTGAATGTATATCTGTTAAAAAGAATTGCTTCCTTTGAGAGGAAGTTCTCTTGACAACTTTTCTAGGCTTTGTTAACCAAAGGAAAAAGGAAAGTGCAGATTGCCTAGATAAGGTACATTTCAATTTATTATCTATCTAAAAGCTTCTCCCAGAAGTTAGCCAGACTTGAGGGTTTTGAACCACAGAGGTCATTACATGTTCAGAGGGCTCTTCCCTCTGGTTTAATCCTCCTGATCCACCAGTTTTTCTACCCCAGTTTTTTAAACAGTTAGACTATGAGAATGCATATTTAGTGGGAAAATTATCATTTGTAATCTTCACTTCATCATCCTGGGGAGTGGTACACAGAGAAGAGATAATAATTAAATAAGAATAACCACTAACCTCTATAGAAAAATTTATATTTGAAGTGAAAGGAAAGTTGGTCCTAAACATTTCTCAATGACCAAAATGGTGTCTGGTGTATAGCATGAAATACATATGAGAAAGAATAAACCCGATGGGCTACCACCGAACAGTATTGAATGGTAATTATCAAATAATGGGACCCAATGGTTGGCTTTAAAAAAGTAGGTCATAAAAATTAAATTCTTCCTTCTAGGTCTTATGATGAATATGCATCAGTAAATCCCTACCTCACATTTCTCAGCCTTGTGATTCCTGGTATAAGAGATTCCCATTCCAATTAGCCTTCTGATGAATTCTCAGGCTTTTTTTGGTAGAATTATACAAAAGGAGAAATCATAATAATGATAATGAAGTCTACACTTGAGTTCTTATTGTGCGCTTGTCCCATATAACCCTGAAATATAGGTTTGAGTATCCACTTTTTTATGTGAGGCTAATTCAGAGTTAGGGGCTGAATCTTAATTTTAATCTCTATATACCTGGAACACAAAACCTGTGCTCTTTCCTCTGTATTTGCACCAATCAGACAAATGTTTCCTTTGAATGAGTCAAATTAAGATTGAAAGTCATAAACTTAGAGTTTGCAATCCAGGTGTCCCTTTCCTACTGATATTAACAAAATCACTGTCATCAGCCCACCCTTACATCTACCAGTCCAGTCCTTACATCTACACTGTCCAGTCATAGAACAACAAAAAGACCACAACCAGCATAACAAAAAAGCCCCTGACACCTTAAAATGCTAATTGAGAGGAAATTAGTCTCTTAAAACACAAATCTCTTATGAACAAATAGTGTCAAAGCTGTTAAGGAAGATGATCAAATTAAGATATTTCCCTTTAATTCTTTATCCTGCTTCATCCAAGAAAAAGCTTTGTTACGGAGTTTCTTCCATGGAGTCCTCGGGATCAAAACAAAATGCAATTATCTATCTTTAAAATTTAAAATTGAATGGTTCTTTGACTGCTGGTTACCCAATACCACTCAAGTAGAATGGGTCTAGATGGTCATGACTCACCAATTTTCTCACGAAGGCAAAAGTTGACAAGGAACCTGCTGATTTTAAAGGGAATTAGCTTCTCCAACTGGTGAGCATAGAATCTGCTGTGGCTAGATCAGCAGGAGAGGGATTTTGATGGCATCACACTGTACATCCTGAAGACAGAACTATTAAATCAGGAGGGTGTCAACTGGCAAAATTTATAGATGACATACAGAACCCAGCAGACTACTCATATTCAGATGTTGCTTAATGAAGAAATTTGATGAAAAAATTATAAGATTTAGTAAATTCGTTCTAAGCAAGAATAAGTCCAGGTTTCCTACCATGGACAACTGAATGGGTAATGCCATTAATTATAGATGATAGAGCATTCATTAATGGTGAAATGAATAAAATAAAATAAATTGCAAGCTTATTCTTTAGAACAAATAAAAACAAAATTAGATGTATGCAATAGAAACATATCATTAAAGTCTTTCAGAAATAACTAAAATAATTGAACCATGAGTAAGTGATTAGTGTGAGTTTTAATGCCAGAGGCATTTCTTTAGGACAATGGAAGGAAAAATATTTCTTATCCTTCAGCAGATGCCATGCTGAGCCATGTGCAATTTTTATGATCTCTTGTGCAAAGCAGACCGATCAGCATGCCTCCAGCAATTGGCTAATAGTACTCCTAGGACCACATTTGTAACTCTTAGAAGTTCCCCTAACATCACCTCAGGTCGCAATTTAAAGATAAAACTTTTGAGAATCCCTTTATGCCCTTTGGCATTCTCTTGTTGGGTTGTTTGCTTGCTTGACAGATATTTTAGGATTTTGTGAAGGAAACTATCTACGACCTTAATCAATCAAAACCATAAGTACCATAAGTATTGGGGCTGGAAGAACCTAAGTGTTCTCTGAACTTCTGTGTGTCTAGTACTGAGGGACATTAATCTTTATAACCCTCAAAATACTTATTTTCAGCGCCACACATTTTAACACTGATCATTTGCTCTTCTTAAAGTGTTCCTGGGTTTCTCTTGGTGAAACTCTAAGCTTTATCAGCATCCCCTTTCTATCTGTCATATTCCTTAGGCAAAGAATGAGACAAGCAAGTTGTGGAATTGGGACCATCTACAGCTTAACACTGTTTAGAGAAATGGGAAAGATTTTCAGCAGTGTGTTTCAGAAAAAGTCGTCAAAGGAAGAAAAAGAAAAGAGAGAAGAAAGCATAAAGGTACAAGAAGTTGCCAACGGAATCATGAATATTGAAGAGCAGGGGAAAAAAGTATTCAAATGTTCATATATCATAATATTAAGAGGGAAAAGTATAACTTCGAAAGGAGTTTAGTAAAAGGGAGCTTTTAAAAAGCACTGTAAACTGCTGATGAAAAGGAATTTGGAAGAAAGTCTTGGGTACCAATCGTTTCTTCTAAAACAAGAGACAGAGCTTGTATATTTGTATTGCAAAAATATTTATGGTAAAAAGTGTCCCCAGGAAACTTCATAAATCGGAAATGGGTAAAGTATGACTTGTGTGCTTTTATGCTTTTAGAGTGTGTATATTTAAAGCAACATGGGTTTTAAACAAGACAGTTGCCCCAGGCAATTCTTGAGACTGTGCCTCTATTGCAAATATCAAGTGGTAGATAAAAGCAATTATCGGGGAAATCATGCGTCTTGTATTAATAGAGCATAAACCTTTAGGGCAAGTTTTTGTAGAGTCAGTGTATGTAGTCATTGCCTTGTCCCAGTGTGGTTTAGAGGGAGTCAAAAGACTTCATCTACCCCAAAACATCTCCCTTACTGAATTGAAATCAACACCCTTGAGGACCAGTCTTTTTAATCAAAATATATTTAGAGAGCTCCTGCTAGAATGCACATCTGCTAACCAGGAGGGAAACACAACAATACAAGATTACCTGTCACTGCATTAACTTGATCTAATAAAAACTTGAGGTAGCCTGGAAATCTGGGTGCAGAATCCAGAGGGTCTAATACCAGGATAAAACCATTTTACAGAGAAAGGGTATTTACAAAGATACAGACCTGAGGGAACCACTCAGAGAGGAAAAAGCTTGGATCCTCTATCTCAGACGGGGCTTCATTAGGACACAGAACATCCGAGAAAAAGAGCCCAGTAGAAGGATGCAGAGTGATAAAAACACATTTTGTCTTTTTAATAATCTTCTTTAGGAGTGTTCCTGCTAGATTTTCTGGAAGCTTATTCTAAGCCTATTCACTCTAACATAGTTTTGGAATAGTTTGTTGGTCTTGGTCCTCATCCAAACGTACCGTACTACTGTAGCATCACGAAGGCTTGGAGGTAGTTCTACCAATTGGGCACTTTCTTGTAGCTAGGCAATTTGAACCATCTCTGAGATCCAACATTCAGGTGGACCTAAACTTACCTCTACCCTCCCCCTCCCCCACCCTACGCACATTCACACAAAAAGGAATAACAAAAGACCAATAACTAAAAAGATATGGTCATCCAGTGGCCAAAAACCTAACTGGTCTCATTGGACCCACAGAAGAACAGCTTTATAATGGAACACGAAGATATGGTCTAACCAGCCACATACATTCCAAATTAGAAATGATGACAAGAAACAAAATATAGGCTTTTTCATGCTGGTGACTTCAGTAAGGGCTGCTAGTACATGGGTCCACTTCTTCAAGAAGTCAAGAAACTGTTTTTCTTCTTGAGTTTGCCTTGAATGGCCTTATCACTTTCCTCTCCACAGTGAAAAAAAAAAAAACCAACGTCTTCCTAGTATATGCCTTGGAGAACCGTATTTGGGGAAGAGTGGTATAACCTTCCAAAGACAAATTTGGCAGACGGTAAACTTGGAGAAGGGGAATGTGTGTTCACTGTTGGTAAGATGGACTGGACAGAAGTTTTATGGGCTCTCCAGTTCTCCCAGACTCTCAATTCCAGCAGATGAGAGTGACTATAGCAATTTAAGGCTTATGACGTACCCTTCATTGAAACATTTAAGCCAGAATGAAACTGATGAAGCCTGACCTTTGACCATGATTTAATACTTTAGTTTGATTTAGTTGAGATTCTTCTAGAATAATAACTGCAACACAGACATCCTTGGTTTGATTTGGTATTTTCTCTTTGGGGACTGTTAACTCTGACATTGTTCTTTAGTAACCAGCCAAGTTCACTGGTAGCATCATGGCTACCTGGAGGAGAATCCCTGGAGGAAGAGGACGAAATAATCATGAATGTGTCTGAGGTCATCACTGCCTTGGCTAAGTCTTGACTGGGGAGGAATTTGCATTATTATATTATCAATATTGAAGTAAACATACATGCACATCTATCCCCAACTCCCTGTGAACACATAACACTTTATATTCATCCCGGTGGATTATTTAGAAAAATAGAGACATGTAGTTTCATTTCAGGTAGCTTACCAAAAAAAAAAAAATTGTACTTTGGAGGGCCTGCTATGGAATGAAACTTGCTCGAAGTGAATCTATTTATTTTATTTAATTTTGCTGGAAGCTCCATAATCCCATTGTGAGAGCTCCTAACTCTTAGGAGAGATAGTAAGCAAGGAAGAAGGCTGTGGGTTTTTAATCGTATGTATCCCCCTCCCTTCCCTTCTGTTGTTGAATTCTATTTGTATTGCGAGATTGAGTTCTCAGTTCAAGTACGTTTTTGTTAATAAAATAGGCGTGGGCGAGTCTTCTAAATCCCTGCATATACTCGCAGATAAAAAAACCAGTCTGCTTACTAAATACCCATTTTTCTTTCTTGTTGGCACTCCCTCAGCAAAGGACAGTTCACAGCAGGGTGAACTACTGCAGTAAATGTCAGAGGAAATGGAAAGAGGTCAAGGGGATAGCTCCTTTGAACTTATTGGTTAGTTTGAATTGATCAGAGCTGCAGCAAACAATTCCATCATGAATCTTAAGGGGGAAAAAAGATGGTGACAAACAGCAAGGGTTGCTTCTGGAACACTACATTAAAACCTAAGATGTGCTGTATGGTGACTAACATAGCATAATAAAAAATCATAAAAAAAAATACCAACGCCTGTCAAAATGTGTCCCGTTTTACAGCCCAAGAGTGAAGGAAGGCTGGGAGGAGGTATGTGAACCCTCTTCCCCAATGCAGCAGACCTGATCCATTTTTGTTTTCGTTTTCTTTAAAAGGAAATTCTCCCCGGCCTAACCTGATAAGATGATGGGGCTGCTAATGTCCATCGTCTTCACCCCTGGACCCGTGTGTCACAGAACCAACTGGGCCTTCCTCTCGGTCATCTTTAAATTTCCTCCTTTGCATTGTCACTGGCTTTTGGCACTTGCATTTAAACGTAGTTAAAAAAAAAAAAAGTAAAAGGAAAGATCATTCTTTTTCCTACCTTGGTATAAAGAGGAACCAGCCAATCATTCATGGAGTACCCTGCTCACATCTGATGGTACAATTTCAGAGGTTGATAATTTACTTTTGATGCTAATTAATTACAAGTAATCATAAAAACAAATTAAAACCACTATACTTATTGCAGGTTTTCTTATGCTCCTGAAATAATGCATTTTTATGCATCTGTTTACTTGCTTTGTAAAAAAATGTAATAATCTATATTCATAGAAAAACAACTTTAGTGCTCTGCGTCAAAGCTGTAAACTGTTATTGGTTATTTGGGTGTTCGGGTTTTGTTTTTTTTTTTCCCCTGAGATAGTAAAATGGAAGAATGATAGTAAGCTACATCAAGTGAAAGAGATTAATGCTTTTCAGGACTAAAAGCTAAAACTAAAAACAGGAATTTAGGATTTTTTAAAAAAATTTCTGATTACTGTTTATAAATTTCTCTTTTTAAGGGACAAATGTATTATTTTGCTCCTGGAAATTGGTAGGGGGTTGGAGTGCCAGCTTTGGCTTGCAGGCCTGGAAGAGACATAAATCTCCAGGAGACCCCTCTATATTTTCCCTTTTGGGAAAAGGGAGGGGATTCCTCTCTGGGTTCTGTTTTCTCCAACAAAGAGGCCTTTTCACCCCATTTGAGAAGTGCAGTGAATGGGACCACAGTGTCTCCTCTGCAGATCACTGTTACACTCTGATTTCTCCTCCCACGCCTTCTCCTTCTCCCATCTCCTTGCAAACTCCCCTGGGAGGCAGCAGAGAGGAAGGGAAAAATGATGGGTGGGAGTCAGGAGACTTGGCTTTCTGGTGTGGACTCCTGCCATCTCTGTCACAGGGAGCAACCCAAATGCAATGGAAGACCACGCCTGGGGGTGTTCTGTAAAGTACTGTGCTCATGTCGCCATCATGACTGCCATCCTATCAGGACCATCATCACAACCATCATCACTTTAATGGCTAATAATATGGAGTGGTACAGAAAGATACCTTTAACTGTAGCATCTCATTTAGTCACCCCCACATCTCTGCAAAGGCAGATTCTCTTTTCTGTAACATTGCAAAAGTCTGTCCTATCTGTCAAGGGTAAAAAAAAAAAAAATCTCAGGAAAGAAACTCTTAGGGCCTGGTTTGCAGGTTTCAGCACAGCCTCTCCTCCAGCTTTCTGTAGAATTTCTTTTCTTTTCTTTTTTTTTAAGATTTATTTATTTATTTATGAGAGAGAGACAGAGAGAGAGAGAGAGAGAAAATGAATGGGGGAGGGGCAGAGGGAGAGAACCTCAACCAGATTCCTTGCTGAGCGTGGAGCCCATTCCGGGGCTCAGTCCCATGACCCTGAGATCACGACCTGAGCCGAAACCAAGAGTCAAACACTCAGTGGACTGAGCCACACTCCACAGACTGAGCCACTATGGAGTTTCTTTACAGAACACACCCAGTTTGTAAGCATTACACACCCATCAGGGAAGAGCTGGTGGGCAGCATTTTTTGCTCCATGGGAGGATGTCGTCACCTTCAAAGATTTTCACCCTTTCCTAACTCAGCATCCATTCCCTGCTTGTCTTCCCAAATACCCTTTGAATTCTGCCTTCTCAATCTTTATCTGCTCCCCTTGGGAGGCCCAGGTTACACTTGGGGATGATATTAGGTGAAGCTGGGAAGATAGTTAAATTTCTTCTGAATATATTAAGGTAGTTTAACCCAGTCACCAGCCACCTTCAGGGTAAAGCCAGGACGAAATATAATTTCTATAAATGCACGATACCCAGCCCCCACACCAAACCAGACCCAACTCAAGACATGTGTTATGTGTTAAGTGCTGGGATAAGTCTAGTTTGACCCTTGAAGAGGTCCCTGAAACCTGGTCACTTGATTTGTAAATCTTGGGACTATCATGAACCTGTTAGAAGTCAGCCACACTTGTGGGGTTTAATTTATGTGATCAATTTATTAGGTAACTAGAGCCTCAATTGTTTGTCTCAAACCATTGTTTAGAAAATTATTGCCATTTAGAATTTTAATTGATTTTCACAAAATGTGTATTTGGTTTATCTACACAAATAATTTACATTTATGAATGTTTGGTTTGCCCTTTTTTAGTTCCCGAAAATCCTAAAAAAACAATGTGCCAAAGCATATGTTGCTAACCCTATTTCTAGACCTGTGGAAATACCGAAGGAGCCACAGACACTGAGAGGCAAGGTGGTAGAGTGCTTTGTAGGCAGGCACACCTGGTCCAGCCTGGCTGCTTCATGCATGACCTTAGGTCATTTGACCCCTGTGGACCTTGGCTTCTTCACATGGAATGAGAGGGATTTAAAAAGCTTACTCTATTCCCATGAAGTTTAAACGAGGTAAAGTTAAAAGTGCGAGCAGAATGTCTGGCACAGAATTGGCATACAATAAATGTTCCTTCCCTCTTCTTCCGCCCCCTGACTTTTAGAACATGTAGCAAAAAGAAGTATTCTCTGTTCCTACAAATCATCTTTGTCCCCAATATTCTTTAATCCGTCCATGAATTGATTTTTTCCTTTCTATTTCTTATTCCTCTTTGATTTGTGCTTCCTAAAGGGAAGGAGTGAGTCAAGCCCTTAAGGTCCCCTCTGATGGGGGAGTCTCCTCCATGCTTACCCTCAAGTGTCTACCAGACCCTACTCTCTTCTCCTTGTGCCACTTTTGTCCTCTCATTCTCACCCTGGTTGGCTTGTACACTAACCACCTGCAATTCCAATTACCTTCTTCCTGCTTCCTGCAGAGCCAAAGAGAAATGGTGGAGCAGAAGTTGGTAGGATGAAGTCGCACCTCCAGTTAAGATCTGTATCACTGGTTGGCCTACTGGAAGCTTTCACGTGCAGCAGGGATGTGTTGCTTTGACAACAGGATAGGATGGCTTCTAGTTGGATTCAGTGTCCTGGTTTAACATTTTGGAGGTTCCTCCTGTCTCCGTCTTTAGGGTAGGAGGTGTGCTTAAAGACAGTTTGCAGCCACCCTAATGATCAAGCCATATTTCATTTCAAGCCAGAAATGGAGGACTGCAGAGCAGGGTGGATGCATTGGGTTCCTCTCTCAAACCATGTTTCACACATTTTAGATTTAATAATACCCTAAAGGCAATCTACCCAGTGCTTTATTCCCATAATCACCAAACGTGTATTGAAAGGGAATTTAATCAACATAGGACTCATTCATTGGCTGTTAACCCATTAAAGTGTTATTTTAAGAATCCACTGCCATTAATTTTTAAAAATCACATAGAGTGACTAAATATGTCAATTGTCTCAGTGTCTAAAAAATGGATCCATGCCTAATGACTGGCAAGGAAACCCTCTGTCCCCAGAACAGAGCAGAATAACCCATTCAACTCCACTGTCTACACCCTCTAACCCCATCACCACCAATGTACACATTCAAACACATCACCTAGATAGAATCATGCCCTGGTTTGTAATCATCCTCACATGAGCCTGACCAGTGAAGAGAAAATTCTCAGTGCGTTGTAAGTAGCCAGCAAGAGGCAGGATTGTCATAGTTAATATTTGAACATTACGTGCAAAGTTTTTCCATTTATAGAGCTTTTTTTCTTATACAGCATCTCAACTAATTCTTAAAACAGCTTGTTATTGCATTTTCACCAATGAGGACTGTAAGGTTTGGGGAGTAGATCCAATGTTCCCAGTAAGAAGTTGTGGGAACTTGAATGAAGTCTCCTCTGACTCCAAACCCTGAACTTGACCATGGCACTAACATGTGACTTCAGTCATCAAAAAACGCCAGGTGAATGAGACAAATACTGATTTTGCTTAAAGTAGAGAGAGAGAAACTGTGATATACCTTCCAGTCTCAGAGACTTGGGCACGGGCACCATGCAAAATTGTGACATTTATGTTTGGAGCATATCTTCTTTTTTCAGTACTAATTCACCACCTACTTGCTTTTCTCTCTCCTTCTTTATCCCCATTGCAGATACCTCAGAGAAGACATCAGGGAGTATGAATGGAGGAAAGAAAAACAGATAGGCTTTTCCTCACTCCTGAAATCTTATATGGCCCTCCAGGGCATTTTTATGTACCCTGCCCCTGGCTGCCTGATACTCCTGCTCAGAGAATAAAGAGTACAAACCCCACTAAATGTCAAACATCTACACAATCCAAGCGATTGCATAAAGACAAATAAAATAAAACACAGTTCCATAAATGACCTGGCCGTGGCTAATGATCATATTCAGATGCATTTGCTAAACAGGTGAACACTAGTACTTGTTTAAGGTTGCTTAGCTGCTCTAAAACACCAACAGACCCTCAGGCCAGACCCTCAAGGAACGCAATCTTCTAGAGAATTTTCACGCCAATGGAAAACAGATTGTAGAGATGACAACAGTAAACAAGACAACTGAGTGGGCTTAGGACAAGAGGATAAAATTCACAGTCAAACTATTTTGGTATCAGAGCATTAGCAACCCAAGGACTCTCCTGGAATTGGGCAGGTCCATTTGGGGTCCTTTTGATCCAGTATAGAACAGAAAGAGTAAAACAGATGGAGAAGAGAGAGAGAAAGGGATGTGCCCAGAACAAGCTGTTTTCTTCACTGTTCCGCTAAAAGCCAGGCCTGCTCTAAGGACAGCCACAAACCTACAAAACAAACAAAAACTAGAGCAGAAACTGTAAACCTGCAAAAGAAGAGGCCATCGTTCAGCACTGGTGACATGGTGACATTTGCTCATTCCGAGCGTGGAACTCGGATGAATAAGAGAGGCTGGTCGGTGACACGAATACAAAGCAGCCTAGAGTGACAGGAGCCCGGGTGTGGGTTTGTTTTGTCTTGGACAGGCTGTGAGGAAAATCCCACAGCACAGGAATCCGGGGAAGAACTGGTCAGAAGGCCAGAACCTAGGTAGAAACGCAGAAAAGACTGTAGTTGAGGGATCCTCTTTGGCATAAGCAGGAAAAGTTACGCAAACAGTAAGGCTCGGAGAGAGGACAATCAGATCCACTGGCTTGTGTGTTGTATGTTCAGACTGTTGGTGGTGGTGACTGTGGCTTCATTACATCCATTTAAAGGAGGGGACCCAGGACTTCTTGGAAAGCCTCATCTACGGGATGCTTTCCTGGTCTTGTAGGCTATCCTAACATGACCTGTCTCCAAAGCCTGAGTTATAAAACAGTGAAGTGAAAAGTCCTTTAGCTCTTGCATTCATCTACTCATCTTTTTATTACCTTTTGACAAGCAATTATCGAGTAAGTGTCTCATGCCACGCTGGGTGTTGGAAATATGCACATGAGGAACCCATGGTCCCTGCCCATTGACAGAATGAAAGCCTTACAGTCAGAAAATTGTAAAATATTGTGATAAGTCATAGCAGAAATAGCTGGACCTCATTAGAATAAATGGAATAGATGGTAGGAGCATAAAAGGGCCTGGAGGATCTGGAAAGGGATATGAGTCTTTTTTCCAAAAGGGACATGATGAAGACATATTTCAGGGACATCTAGTAATTATTTGCTGGCAATGCAATAGCCTCTTAACTTTTTTTTTAAAGATTTTATTTATTTATT